>NC_056732.1:1847810186-1847962686 GCF_019279795.1 Protopterus annectens | reverse complement strand
TCTGGAGTGTGATAATGTTTTTCTTGGAGGCATATTCAAGTTGAGAAAGGAGAAGTCTTTTGCCAATGGGTGCTCTGGCTGGTTGTGATAGAAAACAGGAGATCTTTTTGGCCCAGAAGAGGAGGGAGTTTATTTTGACTCTCACTTTGTCTATTTGGAAAAAGAAGTTTAGTGACTTATCAAGACATAATCCTAAGTATTTAATGGTGGAGGCTGTATTTAGGGAATGGTTGAGAAAAACAAGGGTCATTAAAGAGTCAGGTGCTTGGTGAATTTTCTGTGTACTTCCTAAAAGTGTTTTGATCTTGGTGGGGTTGAAAAGAAGTTTATGGTTTATGAGTCATTGGTGCAGGTCCTTTAAGTCTGAATGGAGTTGGCATTGAATGTTGGTTTGAGAGTGACCTGATCAGTAAATGACCATGTAATCAGCATAGAGGATAAGAGGGAGATGAGGAAGGTCATTATGAAGTTTGTTAATGAATATGGAGAAGGGGGACAAGAGTGGATCCTTATGTAGACAGTTAGTTAGGCTTATGGCTGCTATAGTAGTGTCATGTAAGAAGAGTATCTGGTTCAGTTTTGGGTAGTGAGAATGTTTCTGAGTTTGTCTATATTATTGTTATTCTGGTTTATGAAGGCTTTTAATATTATAGGCAGTTTTATAAGATGACTGACAGTTGTAAAGGTGAATGGGCAGTGGTCACTTAGTGATGATGGCAGAATGTTTATTTTGGGGATGAAATTTGGTATGTTTAAAGTAATCAGATCAAATATAGAATGCTTGGATGACCTGAGGTCAGATCTTGTTGGTTCTTTTTTGAGCTGAAGTAAACAAAGGACTGTTAGAAATGTACCCATGTCAAATGAAAGAGGGCCAAGATAATTAAGACTGATGTCAACTAGAATGATTAAGTTATTATTTTTGGGACACTTATTAAGGATACTAGGTATGTATTTCAGGAGACTATCAAGGAATCTAGCTCCATTCCTCAATTGCCTCAGAGCACTGTCTGGTTAAGTGACTTGCTCAATTGCACAGTAGGAAATTGAAGGAAGAAGGCTTATAACCTTAAAGGACAACCACACCCACAGACTCAAAAAACATGTTTATTTCATCATGGTTTGGTGTTTCATACATTTTAACACCACTCTGGGACTATTTAGAGCTTTTTAGATATTTTTATATGCAATTTCTGACTCTGACCACATGGGGTCTGACATCTTGAAATAATTCTGACTGTTTAGTCTGCCTCTAAGTATCTCAAAATGCATTGTCTCCAAAAAATTGCATCAGATCTGCCACATTTTCCCTAAAGCTCCTGTCAGTGCACTGCTTTTACAGGCGTTCACTGCCGTGTTATAGTCACCTACTCTCGGTTAAAATTTTATCCTTTTTCAATGACTACTTCAAACACAAGCAGTGCAAATGCTACAGAACAGAATTGAAAAGTGCATTTTATTGCTCTTTCTTCATAGAAATGCTAACTTGATTTATTTTGTGAAGGCTGAAATCTAGTTCTTCAAGGTATTTCCCCTCCCCTTCACACCTACCTTCCCTAGCTGTCAAAGAGCTAAGGGTAATTTGAACCATTATCTGCATGTGATTAACAGCTCACAGCAGGTGAGCAAACTAATGTACTGTCTTCTTGTCAGCCTTTCCTTCCTCATAGTGGGAATTTTTTTTTATTGCACTCCTCCTGTCAAATTTAGAACCAAGCTCCATAGCTCTGTGAATAATCACTGTTTTGCAAAGCATCAAACTCCCACTTATTTTTCCTTCCTGTTTGGTTAAATAGCTAACAAATGATGCACTATAAACATGAAATATTTCACAGACTTGCATGACAGCACCCACATGCTTTTTTAAAGTGGTAATTTAAGAAAATTACGGTACTGCGTACTTCTTGTAATCTGATGTAATGTTGTTGATTAATTTTGACAGATATCTGCTTCTTATATAAAAACACTTAATTAATGTCTACGCATGGTCATTGCAAATTTATACTCTAAGGTTTTGCAGCTGTTACTGTGCTTCTGCCTGTATTTCGTCACATATCAGTAGGGCTCTTCAGAAAAGTGAGATTATAGTTTGACATTTTTGCTAGGTTAAGAGTGGGCTGGGCAAGGCAGCTCTGACATCACAATGTGGAAGGTCCACTGGCTCTTCTATACAGAATGCAAATCAGGTTGGGATTACATCATTTTGGGGGAGGAAATATCCCAGTAGCTAGAGCAAGAGCTCTGGCAGATGTGACATCATCATTTTAGCGCCAGCTAGAGGTTTTTCAACTTGATTTTCAAAGTGAAAGTAAAAACAGTACAGAAAGGTAGGAAGCCTAACAGGGAAAACAGTTGAGTGGATTAGTTTTTAAAGCTGCATGGGTGATTTTTTTGAGGCTGTATCAATGAACAGGGACTAAAAGACACAGCAGATTGAGCAATCTGTTTTACTATCTTGCTGTTGTCCTTTAATCCTTTCACTAGCTGCCAGCCTGGAGTTTAAAAAATGTATCTATATACAATAAAAAAAGGAATGATACATGTAAACAAGATGACGTGATTTGAAACTACAAAGTGGAAGGCTAATAAAAGATATTAGAAAATATTTTCATATAAAGGATGCTGTTTGATTGGAAATCCCTTCCTGAAGCATACAAAAGCAATCCCAGAATTTAAATATGCAAAGATAAAGGTAAAGCAATCTTTACTCTAACTAGGACAGAACTGACATAAATTGGTAGCCAAGTAAGATATTCAGTTTATCTGGAAAACAGGGGAAATTAACAGACTGCATTAATCAAACAGTTGTTATCTGTCATCAGATATTCTGTTTTTCTGATCAGCAGTTGCCAAAGAAGCAGCCGTACATCACCTTTCTGTTACAATGTTGCGAA
The DNA here is from genome assembly GCF_019279795.1 of Protopterus annectens. Classification (NCBI taxonomy): domain Eukaryota; kingdom Metazoa; phylum Chordata; order Ceratodontiformes; family Protopteridae; genus Protopterus; species Protopterus annectens. The sequence continues at coordinate 1,847,959,792 of NC_056732.1, read as the reverse complement.
GCAGCTCCATATCACCTTTCTGTTACAATATTCCTCAGAGTACCTTACCATGTGGGTGTTCCATAGCTGTTAGAACAATATTCTCTTGTGTTAAGGTAAGAAATATTGCAAAGATAAACAGACAGGATATCTGGCTATTACAAAAGTATATTTATTCCAAATCACAACTCATGAGAAATATCTAACTTGATCCAAAAGAAGTAAAACAAAAACAACCCTTTTATACCTTAAAACACATTAGGTATAACATGAGGCACATGTTTCATATGTTCATGGGTGATTACTAGGCTAATGGCGCTAAGAGCCATTACCAGCCTAGCTGATAATACCCAGGATATGACAATATTATATCTTAATTCCCCAGAGATGGGATGGGGTAGTATCAGGGTAGTGGGTATCCAATAATACCCAGGATATGACAATATTGTATCTTAATTCCCCAGAGATGGGATGGGGTAGTATCAGGGTAGTGGGTATCCAATAATACCCAGGATATGACAATATTGTATCTTAATTCCCCAGAGATGGGATGGGGTAGTATTAGGGTCATGGGTAGCCAATAATACACAGGATATGACAATATTGTATCTTAACTCCCCAGAGATGGGATGGGGTAGTATCAGGGTAGTGTGTATCCAATAATACCCAGGATATGACAATATTGTATCTTAATTCCCCAGAGATGGGATGGGGTAGTATCAGGGTAGTGGGTAGCCAATAATACCCAGGATATGACAATACTGTATCTTAATTCACCAGAGATGGGATGGGGTAGTATCTGGGTAGTGGGTATCCAATAATACCCAGGATATGACAATATAGGTTCATAGGTTCATAGGTTCATACTAGGCTATCTGCCCGAGGGCATTTGCAAGCCTAGCCCATCGTTTTGTGGCTTACGCCACCCCTTTAGTATGGGGAACTATACCCATTATTTTGCTGTGTCTCTGTCGAGCAGTGACACTGAGGTAATGCCTGGGGTATATCTGCGATCTCCCATCCATTGGTCAAGATTTCTCTTGAACAAGGCCAGCGAGGTGCTCTGCCTCACATGTACCGGGATTTTGTTCCACAGCATAGGGAGTCTTTGGGTGATGAATCTATCCCTCCAGCACGTCCTATTAATAGCCGTGTCGAGGTTTAAGTCTCCGCCCTTGTGGCTCTGATGGATCTAGATTTTTGAGGTGAAGCATATTCATCAAATCTGGGTTTGACATGGCCTTGTATGTTAGGCAAAGGTCACCTCTGAGCAAGCGTGGCGACTGAATAGAGCTGGAGTTCTTTCAGTCGGGCAGCATAGGACAGATTTTTGAGACCCTTTATCCTTTTGGTGAGGAACTTTTGTGGCCTCTCCAGCTGCTGCAAGTGTCGGGTCAGATACATTCGAATGGGGCATTGTACTCAATCATTGGTCTGATGAGTGATGAGTAAAGGGAGACTATGACCTCCCTTGATCTAGATGAGAATCCCTTCATGATAAGGTGGGCAATGTAGAAGGTCTTCCTAACTACTTTAGCTACATGGGTGTCGAATGACAGACTACTATCAACCTGGGTCCCCAGGTCCCTGATAACTTCTTCTGTGCTCAGTGGATTGCCACCTATTTGGTAGCTAGGGGTAACCTTGTTTTTCCCGAAGGGTATGACTATGCATTTTTTGGCATTTAACTTTAGGCCGTGGCTCTGGCACCAGTTATCTGTTTCTGTGAGACCCTTCTGAAGGATATCTGTGTCAGATGTGTTTTCTACTATGGCGCCCAGTTTGCAGTCATCTGCAAACTTTGTCAGCCATAACCCTCCTGTGTTTGCTTGTACTTCGGAAAAGTAGATGCCAAACAAGAGTGGGCCCAGGACTGAGCCCTGTGGGACACCACTTGTGACAGGCTTTGAGTCTGACATGGCACCAGCAACTCTGACCCTGTGGGTTCTGTCACTCAGCCAGTTTGCAACCTATCTTGTGATGTATGGGTTGACATTTAAGCTGATGAGTTTTTCAATGATACCCGAGTGGTGTATTGTATCGAAGGCCTTAGCCAGATCGAGGTAGGCTGTATGGACTGCCTTTCCCTCATCAATGGCTTTGGTGACTGTTTCGAAAAAGTCAACCAAGTTTAAAAGGCATGATCTGCCTTTGACAAAGCCAAACTGGGTTGGATCCAAAGTCTGCAAATTCCCTATGTCTTTATTTATGAGGTCCATTATGATCCTCTCCATGGCTTTGCAGATAAGGCTTGTCAAGCTAATGGGCCGGTAATTTCCAGGGTCGGTGGAGGCACCGCCTTTGTGAAGTGGGACCACAGTTGCAGTGCGCCACTCCTGGAGTGCGTATCCAGAGGTAAGACTTTGATTAAACAGCTGTCCTAGCTGTGGGTTTAATTCCTCATTGAGTTCATGGAGTACACAGCCGGGGACACCATCAGGTCCCATGGATGCTGTGTTTTTTGCTTTGGAGAGAGCAGTTCTCACTTGGGCGCTGGAGATGTTTGGGGGCTGCAATCGTTTGGTATAGATATCTCTCCTTTTGGGGAGAAGTTTGCACTGAACCTGTCAGCCAGTATGTTGGCAATGTCTGTAGGATCAGTAATCTTCACATCATTTTGAACTAGCTCTGAGCATATCTGGGAGTTTCCTCCCAGGTTTCTAACATAGCTAAAGAAGGCCTTATGATTGTCTTTTGAGTCTTTAGCTATTTTTCTCTCGAAATTTGCTTTGGATGATTTTATGAGAGCTCTTAGTTTTTTACTTATAGTGATCAAGGGTGTCTTACCTTTTAAGGATTTTGCTCTATCTTGTAGTAGCTTCCTCCTTTTGTTGTAGAGTTTGTTTATGGCTGGGGTCCACCAGACTGGACGCTTGCCTTTGGTACAAAGAGTCTTTGTTTTGCTTGGGATTGCCTTATCCATGCAGTCCTGCAGGTGCTGGTAGAAGGCATTTGTAAGTGATACAGCGGCTTGAGTACTGTTTTCCGCCGGCTCGGGGGCCTTAAAGGAGACCACACTAGTCTTTAGAAGTGAAGTCGGCTTTTGAGAAGTTCTTTACTGTGGTCTTTTTTTTTATTTCAGGTGGGGTGGGATGAGGACCTCCAGCGAGATTAGTTTGTGATCTGATCTCACCAGTGAGGGGTACACCTCCGGTGTTGAACATTGTGCTCCCATGTTCGTGATGATGAGATCAAGTATGTTATCTCCTCTTGTGGGGATGGTGACTAGTTGTTCCATGGCATTTGAGTTTATGAATTCCAGGAACTTTTGGGCTAGGGTGTTTGGGCTTGAGTAGTGTTCCCAGTCTATATTAGGGTAATTGAAGTCACCTAGTATGATGGTGTTTGGTGATACATTTATCCTCTAGTGTTTTCAGGAAGGCCATGTGAGGTTCCTGAGTTTGTGAGGGTGGCCTGTATCATGCTACAATTTGCAGAGCAGTCTTGCCTATGGTTAATTGCACCTGGATGGTCTCCGATGCATCGTGCGTTGCCACCAGTCTTGAGGTGTGGGTGTCCTTGATGAATATGGATAACCCCCCTCCTTTCTTGGTATTGTCCGGATTTTGGGGCCGGAACGCATGATATGAGGTAAAACCTGATAGCGCTGGGGTGCTCTCAGGAGCCTTGAACCAGGTTTCTGTCACAGCACAGACATCGATGTTCTCCATACTGAGAAGGGCCTCGAGTGCGTGCATTTTGAGATTTAGACTTCTGGCATTGAGCAGCATTACCCTTAGTTTTTTCCTTTTGTGTTCTATGGTGGTAGGTTTAGAATTTGAGCCTTGCCTAAAAAGGCACTATGGGGTGGCAAGAGCCTTTGCCAATGTCCGGAATCCCAGGGTGACAGGTGCAAGCCGTCCCTTGCAGCAGCGTGGCTTGTCCAGCATGTCATCCCAGGCAGACAGACACCGGATCCCCTTTGAATGACACCAGTGTTTAAGCCAATTGTTAAAGCTGATCATCTTATCTCTGTATTGTGGCATCATTCTTGGTGAAGGTAGGATACTGCTCAAGGTCAGGGTCATACCTGCCTGGGCTACATAATCAGAGAGCTCCTCAATGTCTCTTTTCATGTAGTCCAAGGAGGTACGTCTCAGGTCGTTTACACCAGCGTGGACAATGACTGAGTCATATTTGTACCTGCTGTTGAGAGACCTGAGTGCTTGCGTTATGTGGCGGATTCTAGCGCCTGACAGGCAGCTTACTGTGACCTTCTCCTTACTCAGTCTGGTGAGCGGGACGTCAGTGTGTCAGTATTGTATCTTAATTCCCCAGAGATGGGATGGGGTAGTATCAGGGTAGTGGGTATCCAATAATACCCAGGATATGACAATATTGTATCTTAATTCCCCAGAGATGGGATGGGGTAGTATCAGGGTAGTGGGTATCCAATAATACCCAGGATATGACAATATTGTATCTTAACTCCCCAGAGATGGGATGGGGTAGTATCAGGGTAGTGTGTATCCAATAATACCCAGGATATGACAATATTGTATCTTAATTTCCCAGAGATGGGATGGGGTAGTATCAGGGTAGTGGGTATCCAATAATACCCTGGATATGACAATATTGTATCTTAACTCCCCAGAGATGGGATGGGGTAGTATCAGGGTAGTTGGTCTTTGGATGTTGGAGCCCTGAGTCATTTTACAGACTGTCTCCTTCCATAAGTCATGGGCAGTACCCCAGGAGTAAATGTATGGTTCCCTGTCCATTTATCCAAATTCTTTTTGAAGAGAGTCCAGGGTGGCCTTTGTTTTGCAAAGATGGGAAGTTTATTCCATAGACGAGGTAGCCTTTGGGATACAAATCTGTCTCTCCAGCAAGTTCTGTTAGAGTCAAAAAATAAGATACATTTTTAACAAATCAGGGGTTTACAATTACTCATGCAGTTCATGTGAAAAGTACATGCATGTGCAAATCATTGCTGTTTCACTAAATAAGGAAGGTTGAATCCAGTCACATCTCAAATTCTGTTTACCATCTTACAGTCATACTTACTGAAGTTATGTACATGAGAAAATGTTATTAGGATATTTTATGACAAAGGCCCCTCTGACATCTTTATAATACTTCACATAGGCATCTACTCCCTTAGTTTGAATTAATAACCCAGCTATAAAATTTGCCTTTAGAAAACATATGCCAGTTGCTCATAGGTTAATAGATTACTACTAGGCTAACTGCCCTTGTGGGCCATTTTAAGCCTAGCCAATTATCCCATGCGAGAATCAAACCCTGCACTTTGTGTCTGTAAGGTAAACACTTTAACCATTATGCCAACGTTCCACCCTGCGTCTGCTGTCAGTTACAATTAACAGGAAAATAATGTAACATTCCATTTCAGACTGCACTTAGAATGTCTGACATACATCTGTAAGCATTCAGAATTAAAGAGTAAAAAAGTTACATTCACTATAATATTTTTTATTCCCATTACATTCCCCCATTTGACACCTCTTAGGTGTCACCTTTGATTATAATGCAGCATTTTATAGGTTTCAAAAATAGTGTTATTACAATTGTGAAACACATAATGTTCTAGGGTGTCTTTTTGGTGAAATCATTACCATTGTTTCTGCTTTTGTCATAAAACAGTTCAATAATAGATTTTTAATTAGAGAATATACTAAAACTATAAGACAAATTTCAATTACTTAACCATCAAGATCTAAAAATACTAGTTCCCGTATACCCAAACACACTTTATTACCAGTCAAATAATGTCCATTTTGTTTCAGTTCTGGTTAGATTTTTAATTCTTCCATGTTATTAGCTATTTTTTTCTTGTTCATCATGGAAATCAGAAATATAAGAGCAACAGTGCTTATCCAAGAGCCTGTAGACCCCCCTTTAGAAGTTCATATTATGTTAAGAGCCAGTCTGTTTTGTAATTCCACAGCCCTCTGTTAGCCATTTAAATATGTTGAGCTTTATCAGTTAATACATGTGATAAAACATTTAGTTCAGATATAGTTTTATAGATACTATAGCGAGGAAGGAAGAAGGTCAGTACCTGTTCAACTGGAAGCCAGTTGGCTAAGATCTAAGATGTTGTATGCACCTGGATCAATTAACAGGGAGTCAGTTATAAGCATGATCTCCACAAATGTAATAATGATTCATCAGCATACTCATACCTTTTCACCAGCTACATGATTTTAGTTTGAGTTCATTTAAAACATGCTCATGTCAAGTCTCATTACATTTGCTGTAGCCTACATGAACTGTCTCCTGTCTTACACAGCATGCATTTTCTAGGGTGCATACTGCTAATTAAAAAACACATATTTTTCTTAAAGATAAAAAAATTATGCCAAGTCAAGTTTTAGCCAAACAACCTATCTTCAAAATCTGTTTGAAGTGCTAGAACTTGAATCATAGGAATGCCTTATCTGAAATGTTCAGTCACAAATGCACAGAATCAGCAACTGCTGATGTTAATTAAAATGCTGCTTTTTTGTTTTTAGTAAAAGGGCAGCCACTGCATGGGGAACAACAATTGTAAGTTCATGTCCTAGGGCAATTGGAGCAATGTGTTCTGTCACTAGGGCAGCTTCAGCAACTGCCCTCAGGCAAGACGGCTATCCTTTAGCCAGCGGATCCAATACCATGCTGTAATAAGTCAAAGGTTTGTGATTTTCCACATGCTTTTGTGTAAGCACTCCTGATAGAAACCCAGCTTTCTCATAACAGAAAAGTAGGACTGCATTTCTGTACTCTGGTAAAGCTAAAGCAGGAGCATTTGCTAAAGCTTCCAAATAATTCCAAATGGAATAGAGTCCACTGGCAAGTATATCCAAACGTATCCAAAAATATATCCAAACACAAATAGTGAAAAGCACTTTTCTTTATTGACAGTCAAACGATCCTCAGTATTAATCAAAGCATAAAACCATCCTCAGTGTGAACCAAGGTAAGCGCTTTCATCTCCAATTATACAATTCAGGAGACTTTATCAAACAAAAAACAGACCATCAGATTCAAATTTAAATACTAAAAATTCTCCCTCCCAAATGATGTCATATCCTGGCTAAACACAAAAATGCCTTTTAAAGCAACAATGTATTTAAAAAACTATGTAAACAAAAAATAAAGTCTACAATATATATATATATATATATATATCCACAAGGGGGCATTAAACTAAAACCCATGTGCAAATGCAAATAATCGTGCATAAAGCATAATTAAAATCAATAAAAACATAATTAAATGCATATTAACTAAACTAAGAGATACCTTAATACATATAGACAAGGGATAATGTTCATATGTAATCATAAAACTTCTAATAAACTATAACCAAACTCATGTTGGACATAGAGACATATACTAGTTCATATGTAACAGAAATTAGCCGCTGTTTTAAAACATTGGCTAACTTCAGCAAGTATCATAAAAAATGTGTAACAATGCAATTTAAATACCCCTATTACACAAATTAAGCTAGGTTAAAACTTAGAAAGTTAAAAAAAAACATTCTATTCAATAAATAATGAGAAAAATAAACAGTTAAAATATATACTTGAAAAAAGGCACCATGACATTCTCCCGTAGTAAAAAACATTAAAATATGTACATAAAATTGATCTCATAAAAGAACATCCCATAAAAAACAATATATTCATTAAATAATACCTATTAGGTAGTTATCAGTTACTTAGGAAGCATTTGAAAAATGACCTCAATCTCTGCCCAGTGCTCTTATCTTTAACAGGCTACTAATGGGAATATTTTCATTAAGCAGGCATGCAGCATTTAAGCGTAACTGCCAGGCTAATTCCAATTTTTCTAAATAGTATGGCCAAGCACCTCCCTTCGAAAAATTCACTATACTTTCCAATATAAAAAAATTAAAATAATGTTCTGGGTATACATTAATATGTTTAGCTAATGCATTATATTCATGGCCATCACGAATGTCCCTAAGGTGCTCACCTATTCTATTTTTCAACTTACGTTCAGGTTTGCCAATGTAAAAGCATGAGCAGAGTACACAAAGGGCACAATAAACAACTCTTTCCGTGTTACAGGAGAATTTACCACTAATCCGGATATTCATTCCATTAACTTCTACAGCTTCAGTTTCAAGTATATTACTACAAAATTTGCATCTTCCACATTTATACATATGTCCCCTATTTTGTTTTGATACATGATGTTCGAGTATATTTTTTAAACAATACCCTTTTCTATGTACACAAGTTGGACCTTCTCCAAGAATATTCACTATATCTTTGTCATTACGTATAAATTCCCAATTCTTGTTTAGAATATTCTTGATATTATATGCGTCCCTACTAAAAGTAGTTATAAAACTTTTCTGATAAGACTTACTACTTTCAACTACACTATTATTAGTAGGATTATCAGAAATAGTAATGCCAATAATTCGGGTTCAGGCTCCTAGGCAGCGAGACATTTCCCTGTGGTATATATGGTTGGGGACACATGGCTGAAGTGACATTTAGCTGTAGAGAAATATAGCTGTTGCAAATTCCCTGTGGGCAAAGAGAAGAACGTGATGCCATGCCCACAACTTCAATAACCACATGCACAGGAGGAAAATAATGTCCATGGCCCCCAAGGCAACATGGGACAGCAAGTTGTATTGCAGGCATCAGCAGCAGGCTGGCCAGTGGGCATGTCAATGGCAGTAAAAATGTGGTGCACAACAGCAGTGCCTTTATCATCAGTGTGTGAGAAACACTACCCCCTTCACAGTGACTAGGGAGCATTACTTAAAATACATACTGGAGCATAAATGTGACTACAGTAGAATGCAAGATTTCCTGCATGCTAAAGCACACTTCTACATGTTGTAGTTAAGCATGTACTGTACACTGAGCCAAACATTCATTATTTCTTTTGCCCCCACACACTTGGTTACTAAAGCTGTGGGAATAGCAGTGTGTGCTTCTCTTTTCCCACAGGGAATTCACAACGGACATATTTCTCTGCAGCCAAATGTCACTTCAGCCATGTGTCCCCAACCAAATATACCACAGGGAAATGTCTTGCTGCCTAGAAGCCTGAACCCCAATAATTCATTAGTACCAGGTTCCATTCTACCAACAACTTTAATTTTAAAAATTGGCTCAAAAAAGTTATCCTGTCTCTTATTAATGACTTCATTCATTATTATTGTAGTTAATATGAATTTAATTATGTTTTTATTGATTTTAATTATGCTTTATGCACGATTATTTGCATTTGCACATGGGTTTGAGTTTAATGCCCCCTTGTGAATATATATATATATATATATATATATATATATATATATATATATATATATATATATATTTTTTTTTTTTTTTTTGTAGACTTTATTTTATGTATACATAGTTTAGTTTAGTTTAGTTTAGTTTTTGTGTTTAGCCAGGATATGACGTCATTTGGGAGGAAGAATTTTTAGTATTTAAATTTGAATCTGATGGTCCATTTTTTGTTTGATAAAGTCTCCTGAATTGTATAATTGGAGACGAAAGTGCTTATCTTGGTTCACACTGAGGATGGTTTTATGCTTTGATTAATATTGAGAATTGTTTGTCAATAAAGAACAGTGCTTTTCACTATTCGTGTTTGGATATATTTTTGGATACATTTGGATATACTTGCCAGTGGAGTCTATTCCATTTGGAATTACTTGGTGTTTTTTTTTTTTCTTTTCGTTGTTTATCGTTTGTTTTTTTTGGTATGCAGTCGGGGTCTGGCAGTGTATCATCAGGTGACTCACAAACGAGTGGGCAATTGAATGGTTCAATTGGGGACCTGACTATTTTAATTCAACAGTTAATGAATCATATGGACCGGCTTGAGCAAATTACTCTCTCCCAGATGACTGTTCATTCCACACCAGGTACTTCTACTTCAGCGATTAATATAGGAGGGCAAGGTTCTGGTAACGATAGAGGCGAAGGACAGGCAACAGCTTTTACTGCCTCTACGTCATCGTTACGGTTGGATGCTAGACCTAATGAGGTAAATGGTATTGACTACACTAGTGCAGACAAGTGTAGTGGAGTTTTTAACATACCCATGTTATCCGAATGGTTAAAGAATGATTGTAGATTAGTAAATAATACTAAAGCTATTGGTACGACATTACATGACCAACTTAATGAATGAGATCGATTATTTTTAAAAATAAAAAACATTACAAATTGACAACTTATTTTGTAATGAGTGTCTTTAACAGAGAACAGTACCAAAAGGTCTTAGGATGTGGCATTTCCCCACAGGATTAATCCCAGGTTCTGACTTTCATAAAGATTTGTTAGGACTATTTGACAGATTTGGGTTTGAGTACATGCAAATGGTTATTGATTATAATAACAGAACAATTGACTCTTTGAATTCTGAAGTGACACTATTAGATAAATCAATAGTACAAAACCCTGCTTTTTCAAATAACAATTTTGAATATTGCTGTATTTTCAGAAGCATAGAAGAACAAATGCTTATAATTAGAAAAAGGAAGATGAAAAAGTTGGCTAGGGATGAGCAGGAATATGCAGATAATTCAGCATACCCTAACCCCCCCCCCCCCCTTCACAGGTCTGGCAGCAACATAAAAGAGGTGGTGAACAACATGGGAATGTTATTAGAACTCCTAACGAGATGGTAGAGATGGATACTTTTGAAGATTTTTTAGACGAAGGACAATATCCACCACTGAGGCATTCAGAACTCCTAGTGAATCAACAGAGACTCCAACAACAGCAGAGGGGCCAATACAATAACTTTCAAAGGGGGAGGGGGGATGTAAAACAACAGGGGTCAGAACAGGAATACCCAGAGGGGGCAATAGATGTTGTATTATCTGAAATAATGGTGTTTGATAATCTGGTGAATAACAATAACTGCATTCTACCTCCATTAAAACTGCATTTTAATTCTGAAAAAGATTTTAAAGTATACAATTACACTGATTTATTTTTTTAATGCAACTATTTGTGATATTTTTGCTAAGGGTTTTACATTTGTACTGGATAAATCTATGAATTTAGTCCACACTTTGATGGATTTAAAACAATACGTTAGAAAATTAAATCTTAATGTCATGTTTAATAATGTGGAAGGTTTGAAAGATCCGTTTAGAATTTCCAGCATCTTTAACCCACCCATACACCCTACGTTATCAATCTTTGAAAGGGTCCGTGAGGTTGATATCTGGGACCTGAATAGGGTTAGTAAGAGTAAGTCTGGTTTAGATGAAGTGTATTGTAATTTAAATGAAGAGGAAGAATTCGAGCTTGCCTTTTTGGTTGAGAATAATGGTGTGAGGATTATGAAACCAGACAAGGGGGATGGGGTAGTTATTATGTATTTAGTTGATTATAACAATAAGATGATGGATATTCTGAATACTGACACCTATATTAAGAGTTCTCTTAATGAAATGAACGGGGCATATAAGAGAATAAAAGGGTTTATTCAGGATATGTTCATTGACGGTTTGATTTCTGTCAATGAACTACATTACTTAACTGTGCAATATCCAGTTATCCCAACTATTTTTGGGGCCCCAAAAATTCACAAAGATGTCCATCAGCCATCAATGAGGCCTACTATGGATGCTCAGGGCTCTATTACATATTCACTTGCTAAGTATCTTGATAAAACCCTTAATCAATTAGTATGGAATGAACCCAATATATGTATTGACTCATGGGACTTCTTGAAGAAAATGGATGCAACGGAATATAGTAATGACTATTTGTTCATTACTATAGATGTGACAAACTTGTATAGTGTCATTCCCAATGACATAGGACTTCATTGGTTCTGTGATTATTTGCAAACAAAGGGTATTAGTCAGGACAAAATTAATTTACATGAGCAAATGATGGACATTGTTTTAAGGAACAATTTTATTCTGTTTGAGAGTGAATATTTTTTACAAAATGAGGGTGTCACAATGGGATCTGCGTGTGGTGGTTTATATGCCAACATTATCATGTTGGAGTGGGAGAAACGATTTGTATTCCCATCCCAATATTACTCATTTTGTAAAACATATGTTCGTTATTTGGATGATATATTCATTCTGTGGGATGGACCAATGGACCTGATTGACTCTTTTACTGATTTTATTATTGGCACTACTACTTTTTTGAAATTCACACATTCAATAGGTAATGATAGCATTTCATACTTGGATGTTTTATTAATGAAGAGTGAAGTATTAAATTGTTATGTAGCTAAATATTTCGTAAGAATACATAAATAGTTTTCTTCACTTCAGTAGTTGCCATCCATTCTATCAAAAACGGGCTGTAGTCAAAGAGGGAGAATTTTTAGTATTCAAATTTGAATCTGATGGTCCGTTTTTTGTTTGATAAAATCTCCTGAATTGTATAATTGGAGACAAAAGCACTTATCTTGGTTCACACTGAGGATGGTTTGATGCTTTGATTAATATTGAAGATCGTTTGACTTTCAATAAACAACAGTGCTTTTCACTATTTGTGTTTGGATATATTTTTGGATACGTTTGGATATACTTGTCAGTGGACTCTATTCCATTTGGAATTATTTGGTGTTTTTTTTTTCTTTGTTGTTTATCATTTGCTAAAGCTTGCTTTAACTGAATGAATGGATTTTCCTCACGTTCACCCTACAGCAATGACACTGGTGTATTTTGTTTTAGCAGGTTGTCAGTGGTTTTGCTAGCTTTTTGAAATCCATTGCCTACAATATCCTGCTATGCCTAATAAAGATCTAAGCTGTTTCTGGTTTCATAGATTCATAGGTTCAGAGGTGTATACCAGTCTAATGACCACTAGGGCAATTATAAGCCTAGCCATGCAACCCAAACATCACCCAATAATTTGATTTATATTTGGTTTGTAAGGGGCGATATACTGACTGCATCTATCCATCAGAGACATCGGAGCCAGATCAGGAGTGTACCTCTCAACTGTACAGATTTTCGCAGAATTCCAGATTTTTACCTGCTATATTTGGTGTGTTCCTCCTAAAATTTGTATCTTTCTGGCAAACAGCTGAGGGTTGAAGTAATTAAATAATGACAGACATTTGAGTTTAAGACTCCACATCCTTCAGAAAATGCTAATTCAAAACTTATTATTCTATCAACTTTCTAAGTTTGTAAGAGCAATATTTAAAATCTGTCCCATTTGTCTCCCCATCATTTTAGGCTTTGTCCAGATTTTTTGCTCTAAGAGGTTGAGAGGTATGATCAGAGGTGAATTTCCAGTTACCTATCCATTTATCCATGTTGCTCTTAAATATAAATAGGGATTAACTCACATGGATGGGGAACCTATAACAGTGAATGGGAATTCTCTGAGAAACATATCTGTCTCTCCAACATGTCCTATTTATGTTGCAAGCAAAGTTTATGTCTTTTAATCTAATAGTTTTGATGCAGTTTGTTTTGTGGATGTGCAAAAGGTTTATCAAAACAAGGTCCTGGGATGCCTTGTATGTCAGGCAAAGATTATCTCACATTAGTCTGTATGATACTGAGTAAAGAGACAGTGTTTTGAGGAAAACAGTGTAGCACATTGTGTTTACTCCTTGTATTCTTTTTGTAAGGAACCTATGTGGACAGTCCAGTTGCTGCATGTGTCTGCTCAGGTACGTACCTAAGGGGGCATTATACTCTATGATATGATGAGGGCTGAGTGCAGTGCTATGATGACCTCTCTGGGCCTAGATGCCATGCCCTTACTTATCAACACAGAAAGATTTCTTTACTACCTTGGACACATGTTGGTCAAAGGCTAGGTTACTACCTACATGAGTTCCCAGATCCCTGATTAGTGAGTCAACTTTTTAAGTGTGCTTTATTGAAGATGTAGTTACCCAGAGTGGCAGAGGTCCCAAAATGTACTCTAATGCATTTCTTGGTATTGAGTTTTAAGCCATGGCTTTGACACCACACGTTTGTCTGTGTTATATCTTTCTGAAAGGTGTTCTCATCTTGGAAGGATTGAATGACTGCTCCCAATTTGCAATCATCTGCAAACTTGGTTAGCCAGAGGCTTTTGACATTGGTTTTGACCTCCAAGAAGTAGATGCCAAAGAAGAGTGGGCCTAACACAAAGACCTGAGGGACTCCACTAATGATCGGCCTCTTTGTACAGGTTGTCTCACCAGTTCTAACCTCCTGCATCCTATCAGTGAACCAGCTACCTATACAGCATGCTATAATGGGGTTTATACATAGCTCCATAAATTTCTTGACGATGACCGAGGTGGGTATTGTATCAAATGCCTTAGCCAGATCTATGTAGGCAGTATTCAAAATTTTCTCCTCATCCATTGACTTAGTGACCTTTTCAAAGAAGTCCACCAGATTCAGCAAGCATGACCTTCCTTTGACAAAGCTAAACTGGGATGGATCCCATGTCTGGGATCTCCTATGTTATTGATGATAATTTCTATGATTATTTTTTCATGGCTTTAAAAAGAAGACTAGTCAGACTAATGGACCTGTAGTTTTCAGGATCTGTTGAAGGTCCTGCCTTATGAAGGGGATGACCATCGGCGTCCTCCATTCACGTGGCAAAAAGCCTATTTTAAGATTATAGTTAAATAATGACTCCATGACACTTGATAAGTCATATTTTCTACTATTCAAGAGGCATCCTAGGATGTCATTGGGACCCACTGAGGCCATGTTCTTGACTTTAGTGAGTAAAGCCAGTATGTGCCCCCTAGTTATAGTTGGAGTTGTTATGTTTGAGTGTATTTCTTGAAGGATGGTTGGGGTAAGAGGGGCTACAGTTGGAGCCTAATTTGTCTGCTAACAGGTTTGCTATATTAACAGGCTCAGTGAATATGGCATCATCAGTTCATTATATTGTTGGGTGCTGCCCTTGAGGTTTCTGACATAGCAGTATGGTTATCTTTTACCTAGGAGGCTATTTTAACCTCAGACTTGGCTTTGCTTGACCTAATTAGCCCCACTATTTGACTATTTACTTTGATGAGAGAGTCTTTATCTTTATAGGAATTACTATCTTGTTTAATTTTACAAAGCCTTTCACTCTTGATCCTAAATGGTGAACAGATTTCCACATGTAGTCGGTGGTGGAGCTAGCTCTAAAAAGAGCTGTTTTAGCCCTGTGGGCAGCTGGAGCTCTATATAGAGCTGTTACAGATCTCTATGAGCTCTGAGAAGAGCTGTTTTGTGTTTAGAATGCCCTTTCGGGCAGATGCGGTAGTTCTAAAAAGAACTGTTTTGTTTGGTTCACCGAAGCTGTGTCTGTGCCTCCGGCTGGTCTTACCGAAGCTGATACAGATTTCTGTGAGCTCTGAGAAGGGCCAATTTGTGTTTTGAATGCCTGTTCGGGTGTTGGTGGTAGCTCTAATAAGAACTTTTTTGTTTTATTCTTCAATGTGTCTCCGGTTGCTCTTACCAGAGCTTTTACAGATCTCTGTGAGCTCTGAGAAGAGCTGTTTGGTGTACTGTGATCTCTGAGAAGAGCTGTTTGGTGTAAGGTGCAGATCCACGTGAGCTCTGAAAATAACTGTTTTGTGTATGGACACAATGGGCTCTGGGAAGAGCTGCTGTTGTATCCTTTGGTGTTCTGCGGTGGTGTCGATCTCCGTTGTCCTTCTTCTTGAACAGATTTTCGGTTCTTTTGCTATGTGTGAGTCCTAAAAAGGACTATTTGTGCGCTCCCCAAGCACTGGTCAGAATGACCTGAGAGCTGTTGCTGTGCTGCTTTTATGCTACTGTGGAGGGGGGCATGGTTGAGAGATGTCCAGTGAGAAGTGACTAGTTGGGGGTGTGGCCCTAGTAGGCCTACAAGGTGAAGACGGACCTGGTTGGAAGCATGTCATTCCTCTTATTTAGTTCCTTTTTATTAACCAGCTACTTGTTCATATGTGCCATTCCTAACCTCTAGCAATGCGTTGGAGCCTTTTGCTTTGTCACGATTATACCTATGTTCGAAAAAACTGTACTAAAACTTAAATTTAAATGTAACCAAAAAATAATCAAAATTAAAATTAAATTTAAAATTAAATTTAAATTTAAAATTAAAATTGAACTGTAAAACTCTGGGTTGCTGACTTTAGTTCTAAATTTATACTTCCCATTACCATCTGTAAAACATTGGAACTGAACTAATTTGGAATGCCACCATGGTGGGTTAGGTACATCAGCCTCTATACAGCAACTGACATGATTGTACAGAGTTACTGAGAGCAACTCAGCATAGGCTGGTGTGTACTCTGGGTTTGAAGGGACATTACATTTTTAAAAATCATCACTTAATAACAGGCAATTTGCCTTGGAATAGTTTCTAACTGTTACTGGTTCTAATGGGATTACAAAGTTGATTTTGATTTCAAAGAAGACAGCTTTATGGTCAGACTTTACCAGGGAAGAAGAGATTTTGAGAGTGCAGCATTCATCCATATTTGTGAGCACAAGGTCCAGTATGCTGGAGCCCATAGAGCGTGCATGCACTATTTGGTCAAGGATGTTTGTATTTGCAAAATTCAGGAATTTCTGTGCCAGTAGGTTGGAAGCATGTAGGATTACCTGTCTATAGAGGAGTAATTAAAGTATCTCATGACTACAGTGTTATGTTGGATGGCAAGTGTCTCCAGTCCAAGTATGCATTGTGAGCTTATTGGAACATGGAGGGTGACCTCTACCTGTTTAGAATACTGTATGGGATTTTTTCTAGTTAGTCAAACAGGTGATCTGCACATGGAAGAACTCCAGCGCATCATCCTATCTGACCACCCTAGAGGTATGCTTGTTACTGATGTGCATTGAAACACCTCCACCTTTAGCTCTTGTCTGTGCAGCTACTGATGTAAAAGTGTGAAAGGCACTGAAGCCTTGCACTGCTAGGGTACTGTTTGCCATTTTAAACTATGTCTCAGTAACTGTACAGATGTTTATAATCTTGAGTGTGAGGAGGGCTTGGAGAGACTGTAGTTTTTTTATTTAGACTCATGGCATTGAGCAGTAACACCTTGAGGATCTGTGGAGTGGATTTTGCTATGTTGGTAGGTTTGTCAATTTGGCATTGCCTAAAAAAAGGCACTATGGGGTGGATAAAGTTTTGGTGACTGACCTTGGAGGTTCAGTCACTGCCTTGGCATGTGAAGGTAATATTTTTCTATTTCCTTCTGATACTACATGACCCAGAAGTTTTACCTTTGGTAACCAAAGTTGTAATTTTTGTCTGGCCACCATACACCCTTTCTCTACTAACTTTGTTAACAGGAGAATATATCCTGTTGGCAATGCTGCAGTGTGTCTAATGTTATAGAAAAGAAAGCCAAGCACAAATCTATAACAGAGAAATAAGTAGCCCATTGTGGTGTAAACCTAAGAATTGTAGCTGGATTAGGGGCAACTGAATATGAGGAAAAGTACTGCCTAATTACCAGCTCTCAGATCCTGCACAAACCTGTAGGTGTTTCAGCCAGGCTTTTTAATCAGAAGTGTGGGAAGGTTACACCAGCTTCTAATAGGGAGATTTATTCCATGCTGTAACAGACTGAATAACAGGTTGGATTAACACTTTTGCTTCTGGATTTAAGGGTTACTGTGGTACTCAGTGAATCTGAATCTACTTGAATCCTTACTGTTTCTGCAAATTTTAACTATCCTAGCTCATGAGAATGCTGTGCCCATATACTTTTCTTCACCTCTTGCAGTAATTCATTTGCCTGAAGTCATATTTGTGCTTCATATTCAGTGTTGCTAAAACTTCCCCTCAGCCTCACCAGGTACATCTAAATACACTCCCCAGGAGTACTGTAGATGGCACCTCCTAGCTTACATAACACAGTTCCTCACATGTTCTATGTGTCTCCTGGTGTGGTTTAAAGCATATGTTCATAGATTAGTACTAAGTTAACTTCCCTTGTGAGCCATTTTAAATCTAGCCAATTATCCCTTGTGAGACTCAAACCCTGCACCTTGTGTTTGTAAGGCAAACACCTTAACCATTAGGACACTTTGCATGTAAAATTATCAGAGTGTTGCTGTGTTGTATATTTTCCCTACCTGCTGGTTTATTTTCCTGTCCCTTTTGTTCTACTTCCTGTTTCTTGATACTGCTTTTATCAGCAGGAGAAGTAATAGGAGGTGGACAATTGTCACCTTCCAAGAAAATGGGCGGAGAGGACAAAGGTGAATAATCATCTTCAGATGCATCCTCCTTCTGGCCATATTTTCTTTTCCTGCCATAGTCTTAAGATCTTTTACTTGTTGCAAAGGTGTCTGGTTTATATCTTACATACATCATATTCCTTTTCTCTTTTAAAAGCTTCACTACACCAATCGTTAAAAGCATCCCACTGATCAGTCTTTATTTCGGTTCTTTTTTTTTATAAAGTTTCCCTTAAATTAATTATTCTAGAGTGATCAAAAGTCCTAATTTGAGGAAATTGAAAAGTGGAGATTGTTTTTGTAAATTCATACCACTTATCCAAATACCTGCACCATGCATGCTGGAGTAGCCTTAGGAGGGATAGGAATCTTATTTCCCAAGTCTCCCATTATATCCAACTCTCATGCTCACAAACATACAGGTAAGGCAGAGTCATCTCTGCCTTATATCTGGTGTTACAAAAGGAAATATTGCCAGCCTACTTATCTGGAATTCTGTAAATAATTATTTGTCATTTGTGAATATCAGCATAATGCAATTGCTTGTGTTACCATTATATTAGAACTGTATGTTATGTGTATATCAAACTGCTGGTACAGAAGAGATATTTATACTGAGCTAAAATGTAACCACAGCATGCCCTATTAAAGTAGAACAGAAATGTACCTGCACTATTGTGACTGTGTAAATGTATATTGTTTAACAGTGGAAACTGGAACATAGAAGGTCAACTTGCAAAACTTCAGAATAATGGATGAAATTAAATTGTTTTATAACTGTGCCATAAAAGTTAGTTTTAATACAGCAAGGAGACAGGATGTCTAAAACTAGGGAGCCTTCTGCATTGTCTTATAAGTGTTTTATTGTTTTGTCTTCCAGCAGCTGCAACAATTTAAGAAGGGCCCTTGTTTATGTGTTTTCATAGGGAGATGATAAATGCTGGTATTTTCTGACAATGGGGGGTTAGCTTGGGAACTAAGGTCAGATGAAATAAAGTGATGGCATGCTACCAACTACCCCAGCTAACTGCCCATTCCTAACTGTATGGACCTGTCTCTGTCTCAGAGACTTCTTAAATTAATATCTCTAAGACAGAGACAGGTGCATTTTGTGTTTTGTCTTTCACCTGGCAGCATCAGCTGGAAACATCCACTCACCACATCTGTCTTGCCTTTTGCTTTGTCAGTAAGTTAACTAGGGTACTGTAATTTCTCTTAGATACAGTTAGGAATATAGTGAAGTATAGCTTAGATGTTTTCTTTATTTATTTGGGACTGTCCTACAATGTAGTTTTAAATATTTCCTATAATTTTGAATCATGAAGTTATTGTGATTATTTACTGAGTATTTTCTTGTTCTTTTATTATTTATTATTAAATATATTTAAGCCTTTCAATTGCAGCTGGTTTGTCTAGAGATATTTAAGCTCTTAGACTACTTGCATATCTACTGTGGTGGTTGTGCTGCGGTAGCGTTGTCGCCTCACAGTAAGACATTGTCCTGTTCGATTCTCAGCTAGAGTGTCTTCTGTGTGGAGACATGCGTGAATGGGCGTACCTTCGTTGAAGATTGTGCATCAGGGCTGGCAACTCGGCACTTAAAAATCTACTGCCAATCATTAGCAGACTGGAGTTCCGCTGTGGCGACCCCTAACCGGGAAAAGCCGAAAGACACACGCACAGACTACTTGCATGTCTATTTGGTGACACTGTGTGGGCCAGTCCTAATAGCCTTGCTCTTGGTCAAACTACCATTTGGATTAATGGTGACATTATACAGTGGGATTGGACACCCTTTGTTAAGGTCCTTAAAGTAGCTGATAATTTATTATTAAATATTATCATGAGCAGTGACTCTGCTGGACAGAGGCACATGGAACTAATGGCTCTGCTGGACTGAGGCACAGGGAACTAATCTAAGGAGGTGGCAAAAGCCAACACATTCTTGCTAGGCTTATAGATGCCCTTGGGCAGATAGCCTAGTACTTACCTAAGAACCTATAAAGAGCTGGCTGGTGGCAGTGATAACTACCTTATAGCCTGGGCAAAAGGGGAATAGCTAGGAAACGTGTGTGTCTGTGTGTGTGTGTGTGTGTGTGTGTGTGTGTGTGTGTGTGTGTGTGTGTGTGTGTGTGTGTGTGTGTGTGTGTGTGTGTGTGGGTGTGTGTGTGTGTTTGTATATAAATCAAATCTCAAAGTGTGTGTGTCAACTACTTGGGCAGGGACAAGAAGCACTGGTTGAACAGACAGGGTGCTGGAGATCTTGGCTTGGCCACTCAGCTGGGATCTCAGTTCTATAGCTGTGCCAGTGGGGAGTCTTATTGGGGATCTGGAGAAAGAGGGAGAAACCAGTCCCAGACTGACTGTGATCTCTGTGTGCTCTTAAGGGAAATTGCACTTTACTGTGTGCATACCTGTCATCCTCACAGTGTGTATGTCCCCCACTGTTGCCAGTGGTGAGGATTGAGGCTCCTTTATTACTGGGTCAGTGCTGGGGCATCAAAACTGGTACCACCCTGCTATCATCATGGACCTTATAAATAAAGATATTGGGGACCTACAGACACTGGATCCTACCCAGTTCGGCTTTGTTAAGGGCAGATCCTGCCTCTTAAACCTGGTTGATTTCTTTGAAACAGTCACCAAGGCCATTGACGAGGGGAAGGTGGCCCATACAGCCTACCTGGACCTCGAAAAAGCCTTCAATACAATACCCCACTTGGGCATTATAGATAAGCTCACCAGCTTAAATATAAACCCCTATGTCACTAGATGGATTGCAAACTGGCTCAAGGACAGAACCCACATGGTTAGAATTGCTGGAGCCATGTCAGACTCCAAACCAGTTACAAGTGGCATCCCACAAGGCTCAGTCCTGGGACCTCTCTTGTTCGGTATATATTTCTCAGAGGTACAGGCCAACATGGAAGGACTGTGACTGACCAAGTTCGCAGATGACTGCAAACTGGGCATCATAATCGACTCTCCAGCCGACACAAGCATCCTCCAAAAGGGCCTCATAGAAACAGACAACTGGTGCCAGAGCCATGGCCTCAAGCTAAATGCCAAAAAGTGTATAGTCATCCCCTTTGGCAAAAACAAAGTGCCCACAAATTACCACATAAGTGGTAATGCATTAAGTATGGAAGAAGTAATTAGGGACCTGGGGACCCAAGTTGATAGCAATCTCTCATTTGACAACCACGTGGCCAAAGTGGTTAGAAAAACATTTTATATAGCCCACCTAATCATGAAGGGATTCACATCTAGATCAGGGAAGGTCATCGTGCCTCTTTACTCATCCCTCATCAGGCCCATAATAGAGTACAATGCCCCTTTTGGGATGTACCTTACCAGACACCTGCAGCAACTGGAAAGACCCCAAAAGTACCTCACCAAGAGGATCAAAGGGCTCAAACAGATGCCATATGCTGCCCAGTTAAAGAAACTCCAGCTCTACTCAGTGGCATACCGCCTGATCAGAGGTGATCTGTGCCTGACGTATAAAGCCATGTCCAACCTGGAATTAATGGACATGCTGCACCTCAGAAAATCCAAACCCCATCGAGCTACGCGCTCGAGAGACTTGAACCTCAGCACTGAAATAAATAGGACATGCTGGAGGGACAGATTCATAACCCAGAGGCTCCCTTCACTCTGGAATAAAATCCCAGTCCAGGTTAGGCAGAGTCCCTCACTGACTCTCTTCAAGAGGAATCTTGATGAGTGGATGGGGGGATCGTAGGTTTACCCCGGGTATCATGTCTGTGTCACTGTTAGACAGAGGCACAGCATACTAACCTCAAAAAAGGGCATAGCAAAATAAATTTAAAATGGGTGGCGAAAGCCAAACACACTCTGGCTAGGTTTATAAATGCCCTAGGGCAGATAGCCTAGTATGAACCTATGAACCTATGAATTTACCTTAATGCACACATGCTTAAATGCAGATTTATATTTCTTTCTTTTTTCCTTTTATATATATATATATATATATATATATATATATATATATATATATATATATATAGTTTGCAGGTAAGGTATGATAAAGTCCTTAAACATTAAATTCTAATACTCATTTACCTAAAGTATTTGTACAGCCAGATAAGAACAGCAATTTGGGAGTCAAAATATAAAAGAAACCTGAGGTGCAAGTTAAAACACTAAATTGTTTGGGTGCCTTTTTTCATCAGGAAACTTTCTACACTTAGGATAACCAGCTGCTGCTGACACCTCTGGTTCAAATCCCAGTCAAGGCACAATCTGTTAAGATAAGAAATATTGCAAAGACAGACAGAATATCTGGCTATACAAATATATTTATTCCAAATCACGACTCATGATGGCAATCAATAACTTTCTAACATGATCCTAAAGAATTAAAACAAAGACAATCCTTTTTATACCTTAAAAGAAATTAGGAAGAGCATGAGGAATATAAGGTATGATAACATTTTAACAAATCATGGTCTTACAACTAACTACTCATGCTGTGAAAAGTACATACATGTGAACATATCATTGTTTCACGAAATAAGGGAAGCTGAATTTAGTCACGTCTTGAACTCTGTTTACGATTTTATAGTAAATAAGTATTGGTAAAGGCCCCTTTGACATCTTTATGATACTTCTCATAGGTATCTACTCCCTTAGTTTTAGTATACCATTACAAGTTTCGTTAGAATTTGTATAACTCATTATGGACTTTGTAAATATGATAATGTTAAGTGTTCATTATGTTTTGTTGTTCTTTAAAAAAAATTAAAACTACAAAGAAAAAAACCACAAAATATATGCTGGCTGCTTTTTCTGCCAGTTACAATTAACTGGAAAATAATGTAACGTTCCAATTCAGCCTGCACTTAAAATGTCTCACATACACTTAAGTATTCAGAATTCCAGTGTAAAAAATTCATATTCACTGCAACGTTTTCTTTTATTCCCATTATACTTTTTTTCTTTTCATGTTGTACAAAAACTGTATAGGACTCATCATATATTTTAAGCTGGTTTAAACTGGACTTACCTTGCTTCCTTTTAGTACCTTAAATCAAGGTAAACCAGACTTCTCAACCAATCGGGGACAAATTTCAACAGAATCAGGGACAAGTCAAGAAAAAAATCAGGGACAATCAGGGACACTTTTAAAATATTAGTGCTGTTAACTTGAAACACTGACAGAATCAGAACATATGAATTAATACACATTTTCTGAAGTAAAAGAAGTCAATAACTCTTAATTATTGTCATTATTCATTAAGTGTAATTCACCACCTTTCCTCCAAAAGTCACTAGTTTTAGGAGGGATTAAGAGGGACAGAGCTAAAATTTGAGTCAAAATCAGGGACGTCCCTGAAAATCAGGAACAGTTGAAAGGTATGAGGTAAACCTGATCTGAATGAAAACCCGAAAATTGAGTGCAGAGCTGATAATAATTGCAAGGAAGAGTATAAACTCAGTCTAACAAATTTCAAGAGATTGAGAGTAGGGTTACCACCTTTTCAGATGGTGAATGTGAGACATTTCTTGCTGAAAGATAATATTTTGCAGGAGAAAAAAATAACATCACCAATGCAAAAGATGTATTTTACTTTATTACTGATATAATGAGATGGTGCTGCGGTAGCGTTGTTGCCTCACAGTAAGACGTTGTCCTGTTCGATTCTCAGCTAAAGCGTCTTCTGTGTGGAGACATGCGTGAATGGGCATACCTTCGTTGAAGGTTGTACGTCAGGGCTGGCAACTCGGTACGTAAAAATCTACTGCCAATCATTAGCGGACAGGAGTTCCGCTGTGGCGACCCCTAACCGGGAAAAGCCACAAGATACAACAACTGATATAATGAATACATGCTGGAGAATTTTAGTTTGGATTGTTTATATCATATTAAGGTTTTTAATACATAGTGCAGTACTTTTCTGAAACATTTATGGAATGTTAGGAAATACTGTTTCTACTGAAATACCAGGACATTGGCTATTTTTCATTTTGATAGACATAACTGCAAAATCAGGACTATTCTGCAGAAAGAGGGACAGGTGATAACCCTATATGGAAAAAGTAATTGTATGGAAGATGGTTTGCTCTGTATTACATATAACACTAATTAGTGCTGAGTGAAAAGATGGCTGTACTGTAGTTTCGATATTTAGGAGTCGATTATTACGTGTTCGAGCATGTGACTGTTCGATCATGTAATATAGAGCCCAAAGTAACAGTACATAATTCTATGAATGGTATATTAAGTGTTCATTTGTTTACTACAGAAGAGCATTGATCCACAGGGACATTTTTCATGCTCGGACAGAGATCACCGGTTGCCTACATGATTTACTCAGAGTCACACAGTAGGCAGATGAAGGCTGAGGGAATTAAACACTGGACCACTTGAAGCTACTCACTGATAGCTCATGCCTTAATCATTTGTATTAACTGCTAGAAAGTTGTTGTTAATGCAAATTTTATTCTGATTGAGTTACAAATGTCATAAAAAAAAGAAATAAGTAATAGAGAAGTAAATTAATAAACATCTATCGTACTTTATAGTAACAGATAATTTTTGTATGATTGTGAATAGTAGCATCTGATACCAAAATACTTTTCTACGTAGAGACAAAAGTATTTTAAAAGAAGTGCAGAATCTGATTAGCTTTTTTTTAATTTCATTTGTCTTTTGTAAGTAAGTGGCCCTTTGGGGTATATAGATACTTTTTCAATTGCTAATGTTATTGTGTTTTGCTAACAGTCTGAAAACAACCCTATTGATGGTTTTGTTGGAGCACTCATGAGGAGACAGGCAGAAATGTTACCTGCCTTCTTTAGGAGAGTAGGCAAATGAGATCTGTGAAGTAATAGTTTGGTCACACATGTACTCCTTCACAAACATGACAAACATGACCAGTCATTCTAAGGCTAGAGCGGACTTTGCTAAAATAGTCCTTTAGGGAATGTTTGTCAGGAATACCTCCCATGATTTAGATGCATAGGTTGATATATTAACTATCTGTTAAGAATAAAGGGACAGAAACTATGAAATATATTTGTGTGGGAAACTCACTATAACAGTAGATATTAGACATTATGTTTTTATCTTTATCAGTCACGCCTTTCTCTTTTTTATCTTTTCCCCTGGTCTTAAAGTACTATTGCTTGGACATGTTTTGTGGTACTAAGTGCATATGCAAGATAAGATGACTTATTAAGGTTATAAGATAACAAACGGCCATAGCAGTGAGATTCGGTCTAACATACTGACAGCAGAAGAGTGTCATGGCTGCCATCTTGATTTGTGGCTTCACTGATACCACAGATCACGATCAGTAGAGTTACATTTCACTGTAGCCGAGTGTCAAGGCTGCCATCTTGATTTGTGGCTTCACTGATACCACAAATCACGATCAGTAGAGTCGCATTTCATTGTAGCCTTGAACTTCCTATGATACTGTTTACCTAATATTCTCAGTGAAGGATCATCTCTGTGTGCTTCCTGTAGTGGTGGTACTGCCAGATTGGCCTTTTGTTATATATTGCTGTTTTGGACTTAGGGTTTGGAAAGTGCAGTAACATTTGTACAAATTTAGAATAATATATTGATAAATCAACCTTGCCTCTAAAATTTAATTTGGACTCCCCATTGTTGACTGAAGGTCAGATAGTTCCTGGCAGGTGACTGAGATCTCAGATGCCAATTATTGGCTTGCAAAACAGAACATCAGATTTGACAATAAGGCAGTATAACTTGAAATAAAAATTAAATCTGGGGATCCAACAAAATCAAAACCCTTTAAGAACTATTCCAAGGCTAACCTATGCCTACTAAGCTATACCTTGGCTAAATGCTAAGCACCCCAAACCCAGTAAACATCATAGAATACTTTGAGCTATTTACAAAATCTCTGTACAGCCATATTGATAGCTGTATAAAGCAAGCTGTGCCTACTCATATTAAGAATAAGACAAACTCAAAAGACAAGCCACCCTGGTGGAATCACACTATCAGTTGGTTATACAACAAAGGAAAAAAAATCTTGGCCAAGCGTAGGAGGAACAGAGCCATCTATATGAGGCCAATAACACTGCATCGATGAGCCCTGTTAACATCCCATGATGTTTAATAAATAGCATGAAACATGACTTGTCTGGTCCACTTGAATCACTTTTTAACTGGAGCCTTCAGTCAGGTTTTGTGCCGAAGGAATGGAAGATGGCTGCAGTCATTTCCCCAACACAAAGTAGGTCCAACCACTGATCTGAGTAACTACAGGCCCAAGTCCTACTAATCTCATATGTAAGCCATAGAAACAAACATCATGAACCTGATAAATGCGGATATAGGAAACCTCCAAATGCTAGACCCATCACAGTTAGACTTTGTTAAAGGAAGGCCATGCCTATTAAATTTGGTGGACTTTTTTGAGAGAGTCAGCATAGAAAAAGCATGCACCCCCCCCATATATATAAGGGTATTGTCAAAGGCCAGGTTGTGCGCATGAGCAGACTAAATACTAGTTGTTCTAAATATGTCTCTCAGATCAATGAGACTTTGGCTTCCTTCAAAGAGAGGGGCTATGAGAATGAAATGTTAGAAGATCTTAAAACTTGTGTTCTGTCTAATAGAGACTCAGCTTACTGTCCATTTTTTGGTGCATCACTGAATAATCACGGTAGGGAAAATAATAATGTTTCCACACAAGATATTCGGTACACGACTACTTATAGTAGATGCAGTGAAGGTATTAGAAAACTTGTTACTAATAACTGGGGCATCCTTAGGAGCCTACCTGAGCTTAATAATATCATTAACCATAGACCTATGTTCACATATAGAAAATGTGTGAATCTTAAGAACAGATTATGCTATAAGGACATGCGGACAGTAAAATCACAAAATAAATTCGCTAAACAATGAACCTTTGCTTGCCACAACTGTTGTTGTTGTGCCCTATTTGAGAAAAATAGCACCTTTATACACCCTAATAGTAAAGTTTCCTTTACCTTTAAATGTTCTGCTACTTGCAATACCAGTAACATTAGCCCTGCTAGATAGGGGTCCAGGAAATAAATAGTGTGGGAAGAAATAGTCAGAGAATTGTTATGGCTAGGCTTGTATAGGCCCTAGGGCCGATAGCCTAGTACCAACCTATGAACCTATGAACCTATATATCTGGCCACCTGCACAAAATGCATGTGTTTTTATGTGGGCAAGTCAACTAGACATTTAAAGGACAGGATTATAGAACATAATTCTGAAATTAGAAGGAATATATTGTCCAACTCTTTAGCAAAGCATGTGTCTGAAAATGTCACTCGTAGCATTAAGTTTTGGGTTATGGAGGTTGTGAATGAGATCCATTAGAAGAGGAGATTCAAACACCAAACTAGAAAATAAGGAATCGCAGTGGATTTGAAGATTACAGGCCGAGCACCCTCCAGGTTTCAACCAGATGGTTTCGGTTAAACCAGTTTTAAAACTTAAACAGATGATTCCTTAGACTAAAACTGTTGTTTGTAAAAATCTTGTAAAAATCTTGCATATTGTCTTAAAAGTTAATTAGCGTTTTACTACATAATTATTTGCTTTTTCTTATTGGCTGTGTGATTAATTGACTTGTATAAGAACTGCAACTATTTTTATAACAACATCAGCATAAGACTGCTTTATAAGTGCAGTAAGACAGTGCTGAGCTCACTGCATGTAACTGGCTAAAAAAGTGACCATTAAGTATTTACGTCTCTCACAGATCAGAGTGCATTATCTTGAGCACGAGGTGGTTCATGCATATCATCAGGAGGGCTTCGTTCACTGACAGTCCATTAATGATCAGTACAGCCAAAGTTAAAGTAAGTGAGGATCTGAAGGGGCTGTGGAAGTATTACAGCTGCGGAAGTTAGTTGGACCAGTTATACGTTCAGCATAAGCCTGCACTTCTTGGTGCAACTGGTACTCAGACTGTGCAGATCTGTGCAGCTAACAGGAAGGTCATGCAACTCATTGAAAGCAGTTTAGACAAAGCAGAAATGGCTAAGTAACTCACACATGTTATAAGGTATTACCCTTCTTGTAGTACAAGAGGAGAAAATCATACTTGTAAGTAATTCCTGTTATAAAAATACTATTAACATGCTGCTGTGCTCAGAGCAGCACCGCATAGTAAATCTAATGGAAGAAAAGTGAAAAAAAATCAATAAATGTCAGGTGTAATCTGAAGCCCAAATGATGCAGTGTATCCCAGAACCTATATCAATTAGCCTGTCTCTCACTTAAATGATTCACCACTGATTCTAAGATATCTGCCAGCCCAAGTCAAACAGATTCACTCTCAAGGTAGTGATTTAAAGAGAACAAAACAGTACTAAACAAAACTGACCTGATCAGAATGGCAAAAGTGCAACCAGAAATATCAGGCATGGCAGTATTAGGTAAACGTGATGGTATAAACACACTAGTGACAATGCCAAACAGTTCCAAATGCCTAAATCAGTATACGATAGAATCAAGCAATAGAAAAACAACTAGAAAAGCTAGGCATCTTTTATTTATTTATTTATTTAAATTTGTGGAATACTGCTCAAACAATGACCAGTTCCATGCTCAGCCAGGGTTACATCATAGTGTAACAAAACAATGTACAGTGTACAAGTAACAGAGATTTACATTTATGAGTAAGCATAGATGATCTGACAAGACATTATAATACATAAAAGATGTAACAAACCAAATATATGTACTGTTGCATAACTGGAATAGAAAAAGGAGATGAGTTAAAATAGGAAAAGTAGAGGTGGAGTAGATACAGGTAGTAGTTGCTAGGTTAGGAAGGTTAATAGAGACCAGCAATTTAAGTTCAAAAAAAGAAAAAAGTAACTTTCATGGCTTTTTTCTCTTTTTCAACTGTTGCATCTAGTTAGAGAGTGGAGTCATTTGGCTGAGTTCTCTGCAGTCTTGTTAGAAAGACAAAGGTAGAGCTGTGTGCCCTGCACATTAACTCCAACAGAAGAAAACAGAAGAACCA
The DNA here is from genome assembly GCF_019279795.1 of Protopterus annectens. Taxonomy (NCBI): domain Eukaryota; kingdom Metazoa; phylum Chordata; order Ceratodontiformes; family Protopteridae; genus Protopterus; species Protopterus annectens. The sequence goes on along the minus strand of NC_056732.1, from coordinate 1,847,930,671 downwards.
TTGAAAACTAGCTTGGGGGTTCAGAAAGAGCATTAGTAATCACAAATGGTTAAATGTGGTTAAAAAGGCCCTGTCTCCACGATGCTCAGAATTACATTTAAAAGACACATTAACCACAACAGGGTTGGGAGGGTGGCCTAATGGTTAAGGTGTTTGCCTTACAAACACAAGGTGCGGGGTTTGAGTCTCACAAGGAATAATTGGCTAGGCTTAAAATGGCTCACAAGGGCAGTTAGCTTAGTACTAATCTATGAACCTATGAACAATAATGAAAGACCTCATAGTCCACTCATTTGTATGTCTCTGAATCTCTGTTAACTATGACTGCAGATAAGCATTTACTACTGTATTTAACAGTGGCGACAATCACATTGTGTAAGCACAGGTATCTACTTTAGTTGCTCTCTGCACATACAAACATACTTTAAAACACACACACAAGTGCAGACGGACACACACACAAACACACACACACACACACACACACACACACACACACACCATACCTGTTCCTGTTGTCAGACCCTCTCCAATGTCTACTTTTTCCTACTCTAAGTCATTAGAGTCAGTCATTAATATCAGACATTAGAGATTCACACTTCTGTATCCTTCAGTAAATGTCTACTAATGCAAAAGCTGTCATTCTAGTGACTTTCTAAGAGGAATACTTTAAATCTGTCCTTGTGTCTGCGTCCCACCATTGCTTTTGCCTTTGTGCACATTTCAACGCACGATGAAGTGGAGAGGTATACTTTCTGTTCCCTGTGACTCTGTTTTGTAACTCACAAACTATTGCAGCAAAAACCCGTGCTACATTAGTACAGTGGAATAATGCTGGTGTGTATCATGGAAAAGGATTATGATTCAAAGCCCCCCCACCCCCACCTTTTTACTTTACATTTTTTTTGGTTAACTTTTTATTTGTATACCTGTGGCAGAGGTCTGATATCTTCTCTGGGAAGTGAGAGGGTACAGGTTTAAAGTTCCTTTACTACCTGTGAGGCAGGCTATTTACAGTGTCCCTGGAGTCTTCTGGTTTCTCACCATGTTTTTTTTTTTTGGCTTCCAGTGTCTCACCTAATCCATGTCATGTGTAAGTGACCTTAAGTGACTATTTGCAAGAATTCCCCATGTGTCTAGGGTCTCCTCTACCCTGTGAGCTGTTTAAGAAGGAGATTATGGTGTAATCTTTAATAGCTAGTATTCCCCCTCATCCCATATTTTTAGAGATATCCCTGGTGGCTATAGTTTTCCAACTTCCCAATCCCCCTTGATGCCTCTGGTATTTAGTCTTTACCCCAAATTCTGCAATATTTACATGTTGCTAAGGTACAAATTCAGTGAAGTTCTCCTTGGTGTCTCGTACTCTCCCAATCCCCATTATGTTTAAATGCCATTAAGACATGAATCAATGGAGTTCTCCCAAGTGTATAATGTTTACCCAAATCCCTGTGATGTTTTAGTGCCATAGTGGCATGGTTTTAAAGCATTATCCCTCATGTTCTCCCCAATAATAAGTGCCGTTCTGGCACAAGATGTAATTATCTCTCTGGTGGCTTGTGGTTCCCCTGACTCACTGTTGCAGGCTTACCTCAGTAGTGTAGGGGTTTGTAGAAGTATTACACACACACACACACACACACACACACACACACACACACACACACACACACACACACACACACACACACACACACACACACACACACACACACACACACACACACACACACACACACACACACACACACACACACACACACACACACACACTACTCCCTATCTAACTGCCCTAATGTGGCCTCCTGAGAAGACATGCTCATAGGTGCACACTCACACATGCAGCACCTGACAGAGACTTATGAACACACACACACCCTAACACTACCTGTCCACTAAACTCTCCAGCACTGACCTCTGTGGTGATGGATGAATATGGCCCATTAGCAATGTTCTTTACCACAAGTGGCCAGGAACAGTTGTGCTAATTTACACAGTCACTTGGCTGTGTAAATGCCTTATTGCAGGCCAATCCAGGGTGGAAACGTGGTAATTAGCATATGTCCTCTCCCTCTGGACTTCTTCATTAGCATGTAGCATGGCCACAGAAACAGCCCACTGTAGTGCTGCATGCCTTTATGCAAAAGTTTGATAGTAGGGCCATGTCTGAATGTGGTAAGATTGCTGTGTATGTGTACACCTCACAGTATCACAGTAGCCTTTCTGAATTTGGCCATGGATGTAATCTGAAGCCCAAGTGCTGCAGAGTGCCCAGAACCTGTACCAAACAGTATATCTCTCACGTAGGCAGTCTTTTGTCCTAGTGTACACATGACTGTTTGATTTATGGAGATATGAGAATCTTGGACTACTGGATCTGCAGTGGTCTGGAAGGGAAGGCACAGACTCCCCCTAAGGTGTCAAGAGGACACTGAATACAGGGACAAAGCCTCCAGCATCTCTTGGTAGGTCAGGTCTTTTAGGATATTGATCCTTTTGGTTGGAGCTTTTGGAGTGTCTCCAACTGCTTGATATGTCTACTAAGATGCATCCCCAAAGGTGCATTGTATTTGAAGAAGGGCCTAATCAGTGAGGAATATGGGGGGTTAACAACTTCTTTGAATTTAGAGGCAATGCTCTTTGGAATCAGTTGTGACAGACTGAAATATTCTTTGTCCACTGTAGTAAGATTTTGTTCAAAAGAGAGGGAATTGTCTACTCGTGCTGCTCAACATTTTTATTTTGGAGTGGCACACTGTCTCTTCTACAAGGTGGGTAGAGGTCTTGTTTACTGCATACAGCAATATTCTATTTATTAGCATTTAGTTCTTTTCCCATAATCTCTGCACCAGCTATTAACATATGTAATTCATGTTGTAACTTCTGTATAACTGAAGGAGATTTGAGTATGACACCCAGCTTACAATCCTCTACAAATATGGTTAACAAAAATCCCTGTTTTTTCAGAGAAGTACATGCTGCATAGCAACGGTCCTAGCACAGGTTGGTGAGGGACCCCACTCATTACATTTATACGTTCTGTGGATGCACCTGACACCCTTATTGCGTGGGTTTTGCCCTCAGACAATTTATTATCCACCTAGCTACAAAGGAAACAAATTTGGAGTGCATTTAGCTTGCTAATTATGTTAGCATGTGGTATAGTGCTAAATGGCTTGGCAAGGCCAGGGCATGCCGTGGGATCACTATTCACAGCTTGCAGTGCCCTCAAAAACTTTACCTGCTTTATTAGACAGGATCTCTCCTTAACAAAGTAAAACTGCTAGGGATCAAGTCTTTCAAGATTTTTAATATCATAGTTTATCAGGACAGTTATGACCCATTCCATGACCTTAGAGATAAGGCTCATCAGGCTGATGGGTGTAAAATGTCTAGGGTCCACGGTGGGGCCACCCATGTGAAGTGGCATCATTACTACTGTGTGCCATACCTTGGGACAAACCAGTGGCCAAGCTCAGGCTGAATAGCTGTAGGAGCAGATTCACCAGTGCATATACAGTGATTTTCAGCAGGCAGCTGAGTGTGTTATCATGTTCCATACAGGATGCATTTTTAGATATAGAATGTAATTTTAGCAACTGTTCTTTAGTAGCAATAAGGAGATTAAGATCCTTGGGGATATGTGGGTTTTGTGTATTTATGATAGTCACTGGATCCAAGTAGGTAGTGCCATTGATTCTACTCAGAACCACTTGTGACATGTCTTTCTGCACATCTCTCAGGTGTTCAGTCATTTACATTCACATGGATCACCACCATGTCACAGTCCTTACATTCACATGGATGACCACCATGTCATAGCCCTTACATTCACATGGATCACCACCATGTCATAGCCCTTACATTCACATGGATCACCACCATGTCCTTACATTCACATGGATCACCACCATGTCATAGCCCTTACATTCACATGGATCACCACCATGTCATAGCCCTTACATTCACATGGATCACCACCATGTCACAGTCCTTACATTTACATGGCTCACCACCATGTCACAATCATACAACCTTAATAGCGTTTTTGCTCAAGTATCTTGCCCTAATATATGTACATATTCTTGCATTTTTTGCTTAGGCGTCCTACCCTTATATCAACCTAATGCAGCTTTACTATCCTACATGTGTATGGCTACCTGAAACAAGCATAGGACAAAAATAACAAAACCCCTTTTGGAGTGCTTACTTCAGTACCTGGGCACCCTGCTCTGTTGTATACGCTCCTACTGCGTGCCCATATAATTTTTCTTTCCATTATTTGCTTTACTGCAGCTAGTGTTGGCTACTTGTAAGGGCTTTTTTTCCTGATTAACAGAACCCTTTCAATATTGAACACAGACTGGGCCAATCGCTCTATATTTTTAAGTGATTGTTCTACACTTTACTGCTAATGCCTGCTTACTCTGACATTTGCCTAGCACCCCTGTTGACTACTGTCCCTTTAAACTAGACCTGCTTACCTTTCCTAGCGCTCAACACAAAAATCCTTTGTCTAAGTGCCCTATCTACGTAGTCCTCTTTTGGGTAACCCCAGTGGGAGACATAGCCTATTTCCAAGTGGCTTGTATTGACTGATTTGTTTAAATATAGCTTGCCTGGGTTGTATCTTATATATATATATATATATATATATATATATATATATATATGTATATATATATATATATGTATATATATATATATATATATATATATATATATATATATATATATCCAGGTAATAAGTCTGCCATTTAACTTGCTGAATGTAATTCCAGCCATTTACATGCCTACTGAGTACTGTTTACTTATTGCATGCCTTAGTTGTCGACCAAGAAGCTGTAACTGTAGACTGTCATTATAATATTCCTTATATATTGTTCATTTACTGCTTGAACTAGTTCTTTTAAGGATTGTTTTAATTGTACTACTATTAGTCGTGTTGCCTTAACCCCTAACTTACTCTTATGTTTTTATCATTCTAATTCCTCCTAGCTCTGTACCTCCTATCCTGCACTAAAGGACCTGCCTAGTCTGTAAAGACCCCTTTCATCCAATTCCAGCCATCCCAATGCCTGGCCAAAGATTTCTGCTGCCCAGTGATTTGGTTTTCTTCCCTGTTTCTAATGGATTAAGAAAGTATACTACACCCAAGTCCTACTTCTTAAGTGTATTTGTTTAATTTACACTTTACCTAGTATAGGTTGTAACCTGCTTCTGTGTAAGTTATCCTGTACCAAGTATAGATAGTATTTAAGCCTCTGAGTCAGGATTCCAGCAGCCATACTCCTCTCTATCTGTGTTCCTACTACCATATTTCCGTACCCCTGGACCCATTGTCTGTTTCACCCCTACCTGCTACTTCTATCACAGTTACCTTGTTGTATTCTACTCTCTGCCCACTAGGTGGTGCTCCAAGCTAACTTTAAGCTATAATTATTCCCCCCATTTTCCTAGTTTTTCTTTTCTGGATCTTCGCTCAGATTTTCCTTTTGCCTAGCTGAGAATCTTTCTGCATTGTTCTGCTGCTCTTATCCCTTTCTCTTTACACCCTCTAGCTCCATTATACCTCTCCTATTATCCTCCCACTCCACTATCCTTTTTTACCTCCAACCTGCTGTACCAAACCCTACTTACCTCTGACCACCTTCTCTGCACCTGGAACCTGTTACTCTCTGATTGTCTCTGCAAACTCTTCATCTACCTGCTCTAACCCACTCAGTTCACCCTGCGGGCTCACTCCACTCCCCTACCCTACCCCCAATTCCCACCCACCCCCAGTGCTGTTAGCTTTATACTCGCATAGCCACACACCCTACCCCTCAACTACCTATCACAATCTACTTCCACTTAACACCCCCACTTCCTACAACAATAATTCCTGAACAGTACTTAATAACCTTTACACCCTCCCCTTACCTGTCCTTACTATTACCTCCTGCTTTTACCAGCTAAACTTAACTTCCTTTCACATTTGTAACCTTATAACAACTCATATTAAACTTTTTTCCCTCAGTCCACTCTCCTTCCTACAACTCTCTCTCCCTCCTTCTGTCACCTCTATTTTCTAGTTTTACCAGCTAAACTTAACTTCCTTTTCACATTTGTAACCTTAAAACAACTCATATTAAACTTTTTTCTCTCACTCCACTCTACCTCTTGCCAATCTCTCTCCCTCCTTCTGTCACCTCTATTTTCACCTGTTACTAGACACCTTTAATCCTACACAATACAAGACACATTCCTTCATTTTGTGCCACCCTTACCTATTCAATCCAATGGTCTCTAAACATAACTCTATTTACACATACCTCCTACTCTTACCTACTCTAGCTTCCCTAATTCTAGCATTCACACTAACCTTCTTTGAACATTATTCTCTGCTAAAACAGCACCACCACTACCAACAAACCCAACCATTTTCACATATACATTCCCTCAACCACATTAACATAACCTCTACTTCTAGCTATACCCTTCCAAAGTACCACAGATCTACCCATGTCACTTACTTCCATGACAAGAAACCCCCTTACAACTACTTTAAAATCATAAAACTAATACAAAAACCTCAACAACATCCCCTCTTACATGGTGATATCCATCCAAACCCTGGCCCCAATACAAGACTTCCCAGTGACCCACTTAACCAAAAACCCCACACCACCTCTACCCCAACAAGTTCATCTAACTCCCTTCTGATAGCTCACCTTTACATCTGTAGCATTAACAATAAAATATCCCATCTTCATGCACTCCTAGATGTACACAAATTTGATATCCTCTGTATTACTGAAACTTGGCTTAATCCTTCAACCAAAGACCATGAGATTACCCCCCCCCCCAGGATATAACATCCTGAGAAAAGACCATATTACCCTAAAAGGTGGGGGAGTAGCCATGTTTTATAAATCAGAACTCCAAGTATCGCCCTTCAATATGCCACTTCCCACAAACTCCATTTCAGAAACCCTTTTAGCCAAACTGCAAATTGATAACTATAAATCCATCTATATAATCTGTTCCTATCTTCCCCCCCGGTAACAATATCAGTACTCTAGAAAATATACTTAGTGGCCTATCTACCCACCTACCCCAGGAAACCATTATGTTAGTTGACTTTAATATAGACTGGGCTACCTGTAGGTCCCCCAATCCCATTAACCACATAAATCTTTATGGTTTCTCACAAATGATAACCACCCCTACTAGAACCCACAGACAAAGTGGTAAGGAAACCACACTAGACTGGATTCTCATAAACAGTCATTCTACTACTTATAAACCAGGAACCCTTCCAGATGACATCAGTGACCATGCTCTTACCCATATAATTAAACAAAAACTTCATAGGCCCAATGCTACTATTTTCAAAACCTCCCGTTCTAAAAAAACTTTCACCCTGAGAACTTCCAAACAGAACTGAAGGCATGTGACTGGTTACCACTGCTCCAGCTTCAACTTGATGAAGCAGTCACCTGCTTTAATACTAGATTCCTTCAAATCCTAGATTTCCATGCCACCTATCTAATAAAGACCAAAACTGCCCCATGGCTCACAAAACAAACTAGGCAAAAAATCCTAAGAAATAAAATCTGGGCCAAGTGGAGAGCCTCTAAAAGCCCTTCTGACCACCTTTACTTTAAACAATTAAGAAATGCCACCAAAAAAGAAATTCTGCTAGACAAAAAAAAATGTACCTTCACCTCCAACAAACCCACAAACAAAAACCACAAAATTTCTGGTCAGCTATGAACAAATTACTTCACCCAGGGCACTCCAAGTCTCCCACCCCATCAGGAATCACCCACAATAACCCTAAACTAATAGCTGATTCCTTTATCGACTACTTTATAGAAGCCATATAAACTCTAGCTAATACTCTACCACCCACTAGCTCCCTCCCACCTAATACCACAACAAATTCAGTTCCTTCTTTTCGCATACAACCAGTACCTACATCCCTCATTTGTAACCTCATTCAAAAACTCAAGCCATGCACCCCTTCTGCTGACTGTATACCAGCAGAATACCTGCAAATTGCAGCTAAAGCTATTGCCTACCCTATTTCTATCCTTATTAATAGAACTATTTGAGAAAGTAAAAGCCCTCTTATATGGAAGGTCTCTCACATCATTCCTCTACATAAAGATGGGACATCAATTGATATTTCCAACTTTAGACCAATCGCCCTACTCTCTCCTATACCTAAAATAATGGAAAAATGCATCCACCAACAACTACTTGACCATCTCCTCCACAACAATTTACTTGTCAACTGCCAACATGGTGTCAGACCGTTCTATAGTACTTCAACTGCCCTGCTATCCTTTTCTGACTGTATAAACAAAAATTGTAACAATAACTCTTTCCTCCGCTATGTTTATCAACCTTTCAAAAGTCTTTGATATGGTCAACCATAATCTGCTTATTGAGGTATTAAAAGCCCATTCACTGGACGCACAGGCATTACTCTGTTTGAATCTTATTTAGACAACCAACATCAAGCAGTCCTTTGGGACAATAAGCTTTCAACTCCCCTCCCAGTAAACATTGGAGTACCTCAAGGCTCTATCCTAGGCCCTCTTCTCTTTTCAGTATTTATTAATGACCTAAATACTAAAATTCCTCAAGCCACCTGCATACAGTATGCTGATGATTCTACTTTAATCTGTTCAGCTAGATCCCCAACCACACTCCAGACCCTCACCCAATCTGTATTTCATACTATTGAAAATTGGTTCATGCAACACTGCCTCCTCCTGAACCCCAAAAAAACAAAATTATTACTCTTTAGTCCTACTCTAAAATCACCACAATTTCTCTTCACTATAACCTCTAACAATGGAACCACCATATTCCCTGATACTACAACCCGTCTCCTGGGCATAACCATAGACAACAACCTTAGCTATGATGATCAAATCAACACTACTATAAAATCTGTCAACAAAAAACTAGGTTCCCTGTATAGAATCAAACCCTTCCTTACACCAACAGCCAGAACCACTATAGCCCAGACTCACCTGATCTCTACCCTGTTCTATGCTGCTGCCATTTATACTAATCTTTCTAAAAACAACCTTAACAAACTTGCCACTAGCTATAATAACATAGCCAGATTTGCCACTGGCAACCCTTTTAGAACCCACCACTGTCTCAACCTCAAACAATTGGGATGGTTAGAACTGCAGCACCAACTACTTTGTCATCAACTTACTATAACCCAAAAGATACTTTACCACCCCAATAATACCCCAATCCTCTCTAATCTGACTACCCCTTACAAAAACCTTTCAACTCTTCGCTCAGCTAATAAGTTTCTAGTTTCCACTATTAAATCTAACAACAAAGCTGGAGACTCTCTATTCACTAACACTGTGGGAAAAGCATGGAACCAGTTTCCAAGTGAACTTTCTACTTTCTCTTCCACACATCTTTTTAAAAAAACATCCCAAAGAGAATCTTAAAACTCACTGGCTTTGTCCCTGCACAAACCCTGACTGATTTTCCACTTTACCCATTCCTGCTCTCCCTTTTACTTCACTTCTCCAGTGTACTATATTGCTCAAACCTTTCAATGTCCTTTTTGCTGTACTATGTTTCCTACCTGTACTAACAAATAAACTAACAAGAAAAAAAAAAACTTTTTATAACTTTTTAAAATGTATTACTCTTTGTGTTTTTTCCCTGTCAAATATTGTTTCTTCTTCTGTATTTTATCTTAGTTTCATTCCCCTCTAAATAACTCGGCACACAATATTTTTTGTTTTTCTTTTTTTCTTTCACAAATATTCAAATATTGTTATTATCTGTACTTGATAATAGCTTATTTTTTTATATTAATATTGTATAATAAGTTTTCTGTCTATGCTTGGAGCTTTTCTCCCCGGGCCTCCACTGAAAATGGACATGTATCCAGTTAGACTAGCCCAGTCAACAAATGTAAATAAATAAATAAATAAAAATAAATAAATACTTGTTTTCGTTAAGAGTTTGGAGGGCCCTTGAAACAACAAAGCTCTTGGCACCTAAAAGACAATGCACAATTAACCCATTTTGTCCACCCCTGTGAGAATGGAGTCTGTGTTTTTTACTATGGAGTTACAACTCACCGGTGAATTTTTATTTATAGATATTTACAGATTTGTTTCTTACAATGTTTATATGACCATTACTCTATACAGTTGGAAATGAAAAATCTGCCTTTTTGGTGATAGCATAAAATGTGCAACAGGAATGATATTATTTAAGAAACTGCAAATAAATAAATAAATAAAATTGAAAGGATATTGGCAAGACTGAAAGAGTGATCTATAACAAGGTAGATTACATTTTATTTATTTAACGTTTGTTTACTAGGAAATTCTGACTTGGAATGAACCTATTTTCAGTAGATGCCCAGGGAGAAACACTCCCCACGCATGTCTTTGTAATGTGGGAGGAAGCTGGACCACCCAGAGGAAATGCACACAAACAGAGGGAGGACATGGAGACTCCACACAGAAGGCATCCCAGCTGAGAATCGAACCAGAGAACCTCTTGTTCTGAGGTGACGACATTAACTGCTGCATCACTGTACCGCCATTCACTCTAAAAAATGGAAAATAATATATATAGGATTCAATACCTGCAAAAGAGTATGCTTCTGGGAAGGAAACAGTAATGATACTGGTAGAACGGGACTTGGGGCATTCATATCACAAGGGCTAATGTTACGTTAGCAGGGTGGCAACATGGCAAATAAGAGAGGCAGAGTACTGACATTCATAGGAAGAGGCATCAGCAGCATAACACAAGAAATAATTCTTTGTTGCCCTCTCTGCCTTTTTCTACTTATAATATAATATAATATAATATAATATAATATAATATAATATAATATAATATAATATATACCTATTCATGTAAAGAGCCATGGTGGTGCAGCGGTAGTATTGTTACCTCACAGCAAGAGGTTCTCCCATTCAATCCCCGGCTGGAGCGCCTTCTATGTGGAATCTGCATGTCCTCCCCATGGTCGAGTGGTGTTCGAAAGACATGCGTAGAATGGGCGTGCCTTTGTTGAAGGTTGGACGTCGAGCTGGCAACGTAAAAATCTACTGCCAATAATTAGCGGACTGGAGTTCCTCTGTGGCAACCCATAACCGGGAAAAGCCGAAAGAAGAATAACAACCTATTCATGTAAAGCTTGTGAGCATCTTGCCTGAATCTTCTGTGGTAAGCTGACAGAAGGTTATAGAATGGACAGAATAGGGCAGCCAAACATTCCTTGTATGCCTTTGAAATATATTTTTCTGTAGTCAGCAGTGGATTAAGAAATACTACTGACTTTACAGCACAACAGGGGAGCTTATCAATGGATATGTTAAACAGAATAGTATATCTTGACTTTTTTCCATGCTGTATGTAAAATGAATAGGACTCTACTTACATTTTTAGTTAGATCTGCCCTATATTCATGTGCTACCTATAGACACTGATCCTCATTTGGCTAAACACATGAAAAGTGACGGGGAACATTGACAATAATAAAGCAGTGTATTCAGTCTTTAAGAATTCAAAACACAGCAGAAAACTGACACATTCCTAATGTCTCAGCTGTCCCTGATTTTGGCTCAGAATTTTTCACTATGTTTCCTAATCCCTCCTAAAACTGACAGTTTTGGGGAGTAACAGTGGTGGATTACACTTAATGACAATAATTAGAGTTACAAACATCTTTTACTTCAGAAAGAAAGTGCATATAAAAGTGCAAGAAAACAGACACTTGTGTTCCAGTCAGACTATCTTGGCAAACAAATGTTAAATAAATAAATGTTAAGTTAATTCACATTCTCTTGTCCTATCAGCTTCTCAAGTTAATAGTACTAATATTAAAAAAAAAAAAAAAAAAAAAAAGTGTCCCTGATTATTTCTGGATTTGTCTCCAATTCTGGAGGTAAGAAGCTGAGATTTATGATGAAACCTGGTTTACACTGCATTCAGCACAAATTTGTCTGGTAAAACTATCTTCACTAGTAATGCTGTCTAAAAAACTGGCTCTAGCCTATCTTATAGAATATTTAGATGATCCACTCCCTCTTGTAGCTTTGTAGCAGCTTTATCTCATGAATATTAATCAGGAACACATTTGCCAGTTGCACAGGAAGTGAAAGCTGTTTTGCAAAAAGTTATTGGAACGTTTGTGTTTTCTTTGCAGAAAATCACAGGAATACTTTTTTAACTTCTTGACATTGTAGGTTGAAGGCTGAATTTGGAGATTATGAAGTTGGAGGTAAGACATGACCTAAAGAGAAAACTTGCTTTCTTTGTACAGGTGTTAATCTGTTCACCTCATCCCAAAATATGAATGCCAGCAGCGCATGAGTGTGTGAATGTTGTAGTTTTTCTTGCTGATAGTGGGTCTAGAGCAGGGAAATATGAAGCTGCAGGTAAGGAATTCTCAGCTGCAGAAGGAAATGGTTTATGTTAAATAAATAGTAATTGCACCTCTGATCTTAACCTCTAAAGGGCAGTAAATTCCTATATATTTGAACCTGTCAGTTTGTGCTGATGGAAACAGATCTAGGCATGTGAATGTGGAGATAAGGAATGTAGTGTGCAAAGAACTGAAATGGGGACTGTTTTTTTCTTTTCTCTGTACATTATTAGATCCTCTATTTGATGGGAGCACTTCAGTTAACACAAAAAATAAACTGAAATTCAGCTGGTCTTTTGTTTTGGTAGAAATTGTGTTCTGTTTTTGTATTCAACAGCATTAAACATTTATTTATAAATACATATTTTTAGGTATTACTAAATCTATGTATGTATGATGGTGGAGGTATTCTTCATTGCTAAGACTCCCCAAAGTCAAGCAGCTTTCATTCCTGCATAATGTCTACGAGCCATCCAAAAACTGTAAAAGTACAGAAACATTAATGAGAAGTGAATGTTATACAGGTCATCACTCCATCTAGAAAACCTGATGCTGTGGATGTTTGTCTCACCATTAGGTTTAATTACACATGAATGGTGGTACTGTTTGATAGTTTCTGTCTTTCTCCTCCTCAGAGCAGACCGTAGTGCATATTACACAGTCTGGGCTACAGGATTAGTAATGGTGATTGTAGTATAAAAGAGACAGCTTCTGCTTTCTCACTATGGAGTCGGCTTAAAGGATCATGTATTGCCACCAGTTGATACTTTGCAGTTACCACTACTGAAGTGTTGTTGGGTAACCATAAGTGAGCCTGAGGCTATCGAAGTCCCTTTGATTGCCTCACAAAAGTGTAAACACGCTGTTTGATGTATAATACTGTTGTATTTTGCAATGTCATGTTCTGTAGAAACTGACAAAATGATAACATAAATAACTGAAATCAAAGATGAAGAGGTATTATTTTTGAAAAAGGAACCTGCCTCCTGTTTCTATTTCTCCCTTCAGGAAGTTTCTACAAGACATGCTGGGGTCTATCTGATATTTTGTGTGTTGTTTATTATTATAGTGTTTATGACTGTGTGACAATATAGCATACTATATTTTATGCAAACTTTACAGTATAGGAAGCATATTACATCAGATAGTTTGTCGGGTTTTGTAATTGGGTGGCCAGTAGTGCAAGGGTTAACGTTGTCACCTCACAGCAAGAGGTTCTCCGGTTTAACCCAAATTTTATGCCACCCAAATCTGCTTTGGCTGTTATTTCTTTCGAAAATGTGGTTTGTAGGAAGGTAGAGAAAGAGTTTGGGGCTTTTCTTAATAACACCAAGAGTTTTAACCTAAGCAAAGAAGAATGGTTGGAGTTACAAATTGTCAGATCCCACCTGGATAAATATGTCTTTAAAGAGACAGACAAAGGGGGTAACTTGGTAATTATGAGTAAGACAGGTTACTCTGAGATGGTTTATTGGATGGAGAGGAAAGGTTAGGTTTGTTAACAAGTAAAGATGTTAAAAAGTTGTCAGTAAAGGAACCCAAAGATCGAAAATTTCATGCCATTCCTAAAATTCATAAGGATATGATGAAACCTTTCAGGGAGACCTATTGTGTCCATGATTGTTCGTATTTGGAGTATGTGGGTTTATTTTTGGACCCTCGATTTAAAAACATATTTGGTTAACGTACCTTCCCACATAAAAAAACACTGGTGAATTGTGTCGTGGACTAAAGGGGGTTAAGTGGCAGGATGAATACGTTTGGGTGACCATTGACATGTGTTCATTGTATACCAACATAAATATTACATTGGGTTTGGAAGCGATGTTTAAGATTATGGGTGAGGGACCCAGAACCCCCTTTCTGTTAGCTATTTTGGAGTTTTGTCTCAGTCACAATTATTTCAGGTGGGACAATAAACTTTTCTTACAGAAGACGGGTACAGCAGTGGGGGCAGCTTTCACCCCTACTTATGCTATAATATACATGGATGATTTTGAAAATCGATTCATGTATCCTACAGAATATTTTTCAAAAAATGTGGTTTATTATAAAACATACTCCTCAAAGGTTAAAGTTTGCTTGTCAGATAAATTCATTTGTTATCAGTTTTTTAGATGTTGAATTGTGTGTAGATCAGAGTTCACAAATTCAGTATAAACCCTACAGGAAACCCACTTCTTTGAATAATTTTTTGCATGCTGAGAGCATGCATCCCCCGCATTTAGTTAAGTCTTTGCCCCTTGGTGAATTTAAAAGAATTTTTCACAACACATCTTAGGAAGAACTTAAGACATTCTTTTTGAATGAGGTGAATGATAGGTTAAGTAGACAAGGATATTCTAATGAATTATTAAGGATGGCTTGTCAGAATGTAGAAAATACAGGTAACAGATTCGTAAGGGGTAGGCAATGCACAAAAACTTCTCTTATAAGAGAAGCCAATGAACATGAAAGGTTATTTTTTGTGGCAAAATATTCACTTTTTTCTAGTAAAATGGAGAAAATCGTTAGAGAATATTGGGACTTGGTGTCACATAATGGTAGTGTGGGACATCTTTCTCCTACATATGTCACCTTTTCTTATAGCAGGTATAATAACCTGAAATAAATATTGTGGGGTGATGGGGCACACCATGGTAACACTGATAGAGTGGGCACACAAGCTTGTGCTTTATGCTCGGTGTACCGTAGGGTTAAGAATTTGAATGGTTGGAAGATCAATGGTAAATTGTACAAAGCCACAGAGGCTTTCAACTGCAATTCCCAAGGGGTTGCATATATCATTGGGTGTGGTTGCCAAGAAACCAGATGGTATGTCAGGCAGACCAAAAGAAAAGTTAAGATCAGGGTTATGGAACACCTAGGGGATGTTAGAAATGACAGGGTTGAAGGTCAAGTGCGTCATCATTTTACTTCTATACATGGGGGCTCTATTAATAGCTTGTTTTTCAGTGTGTTGGTACGTCCCCATTTAACGTTTGGAGGGAGTTTTAAAGAGGCACTAAACAGGTTGGAGTGTAGAATGATTTTGAATTTTAGAACACTTTTCCCTAGGGCTATGAATATTAAAACCAACATAATGTTATAGTAATAGAAAAATGTTTTTGATGTGCTGTCATATGAAAATACATATTATATAATGTGAATGTATTTTGGAGTGGCTTTTGAAGTGTCTTTAAAAGTGATTGTTGCTGTTAAAGGTGATTGTTATTCTATTCTATTTGTACTTGTTGCTGTTATAAGTAGGCTATGCCCTTAAAAATGTGTAAACAGTGATGAGAGTTTTTAATTGTAGTAATTGGATTATTAGATAATTGTTGGCACAATTTATTATGTAAATGTTGGCACATATATATTGGGTGAAATTTTACATTAATTTATTCCTTAGAAGGCGAAAGGCCGAGGTACCAGAATAAACTTTGGCACTTGCACCTGTCGTTGTGTGGATGTGTTGCAGTTCAGCGTTTCTTTTCTTATGAGGTTATTTTGGTTTATATCAGAGTCCACAAGACATGCTGGGTTCTGTGTGATATTTTGGGTGTTGTTATATTATAGTGTTTATGATTGTGTGACAGTATAGCATGCAATATTTATGCAAACTTTAGAGTATAGCAAGCATATTACATCAGATAATTTGTCAGGTTTTATAATTGGGTGGCCAGTGGTGCAATAGTTAACATTGTTGCCTCACAGCAAGAGGTTCTCCAGTTCAATTCTTAGCTGGGGTCCTTTCTATGCAGAACCTGCATATCCTCCCTGCGTTCATGTGGATTTCCTCCAGGTACTCCGGTTTCCTCCCACAATCCAAAGACATATGTCTGGAGTGTTTTTCCCTGGGTCTCTGCTGAAAATAGTCTCTGTCCTAGTTGGACTTTCCCGGTCAACAAATGTTAAACAAATAAATAATATGGAATCCGGTTGCAGTTTGTGTTGTGGGGGGGTGCACAAATAAATAAAAATAAACATGTGCCAGCATCAACAACAAGACTGTGAAACTGGAAGACTGTATTTTTAATCAGGTTGACAGTCTAATTTTTGTTATTTTTATTTTGAGGTCAGAAGCACAGCTGTTATTGACTCATTGGCCCATTTACACCCATTGGGAGCAACTATTCACTGAAAGATAGTATCTGGGAAGCTGTCATAGTTTACTGTGCCCTGTCCCCCATTATTTCTCAGGAGTCTGAATGAATGAGATGCTGGCAGTGTTGGGACCCATGCGTGTATGCTTCTTAGCATGCATATCGTCAGCTACACAGCATGCTGCTTCTTAGCATGCATATCCTCAGCTATGCAGCATGCTGCTTCTTAGCATGCATATCCTCAGCTACGCAGCATGCTGCTTCTTAGCATGCGTATCCTCAGCTATGCAGCATGCTGCTTCTTAGCATGCGTATCCTCAGCTACGCAGCATGCTGCTTCTTAGCATGCATATCCTCAGCTACGCAGCATGCTGCTTCTTAGCATGCATATCGTCAGCTACACAGCAAGCTGCTTCTTAGCACGCATATCGTCAGCTACACAGAATGCTACTTCTTAGCATGCATATCCTCAGCTACGCAGCATGCTGCTTCTTAGCATGCATATCCTCAGCTACGCAGCATGCTGCTTCTTAGCATGCATATCCTCAGCTACGCAGCATGCTGCTTCTTAGCATGCATATCCTCGGCTACGCAGCATGCTGCTTTTTTAGCATGCATATCCTCAGCTGTGCAGCATGCTACATGGTGACTACATTTGTCCTGAGCCTTGTGCTGTTTAGCTACAGCACTCACTTTCTATTTGATGTCAATGTTACAGTGGACTGGGCTCCATGTGTCTCTTCCATGATGACGGAGTCAGCTCTGGCCACTCCTTCCCCAGATAGCTCCTTTTTGTGCTTCAGTTACTGGTCAGTCCAGGGTTGCAGTCAGGGCTTTATGCCTCTGTACTGTGCAGCTGATTACTTCTTATATTCTTAATCTGCACAGAATGAGGATCTGGGGATCAAAAAAGCATTCACAAAACGGGGAATAAGATATGCTGGGCACATAGAGAGCTGGGACATTTTGATTAGATATAATTTGTTGCCCTTATTTCCACTATGGAGAGTGGAGGTAGGAAAAAGACTGGACTTTTATGTTGGAGGGATATAAAATTTTAAAACAGGACCATTGTATCCAGTATGAGGGTATTGGATGCAGAAGGAATAATCCAGCCATATGGCAACCACCATGTAGGACTTGGGGATTATGTGGAAACATTGGCACATTTCATTAGTGGTTCCTTTAACATTGTACCCTAAAAGGTTTGGCATCTACAAGTCTGGAACATGGTGCTGTTACATGGGGGGTGTTGAATTTTGCATTTATGAAAAACAGATAAATTTCCGTTAGATTGATGACAGCATTACCCAAAAGATCCCAGGCAGGGAGCGTTCATAGCAAGGAAGTTGCACTAGATGAGCCTGATACATTACAGTCAAGGAATGGGACCCTTGGGAAATGGGTGGGTATTATACATTGATTTCAGTATGGTTTTTGATCCACAGTCAGAAGGACAGATTGGGGAGGAGAGTCATGCGTTTGACGGTGACACCAACATGGGAACAGTAGTGAATACCGAGCTGGGATGTTATGACAGCATGCATAGTCATGGAGGAATAAAGCCTTTCTGTGTTGGAGGGAAGCCTTCTAGCTTATCAGTGGGAGTGGTAAGCATTAGGTAACCTGTCTACCACATAAGGAGTGGTTCTGGCCCAGAATTTGTAGTTATTGTCCATCCATCTCTCTCAACTTTCTGATTTGAAGGCCTGCATTTGCATTTGTTTCTGTCCTGTAACTCCTGGGCCCATCTCATTTGCTCACTCAAAAAATAAAATCTGCTTTTACTGTATTTGTGTTTCTTCCTACTTTATTTTGCTTTTGCGTCATCTTAAAAGTACTCAATTGTATTTATTACTGCTTGGTGTAACTCATTCTAAGCCTTTTAGTTTAAGCACTTGGGCTTCAGACCATTTGTTTTACATTAAGAAGGTTTGTGGTCTGCACTGTAGTGGCAGAACAGGTAGCTTACATCCTTCTAAGTTGGGAACTGCTGATTGAGGTCTCAGTGTCTGTTATTCTAAAAGTGTATTAATTCTGGTTTAAGCACTTGGGCTTCAGGCCAGTTATTTTACATTAAGAGGGTTCGTGGTCTGCACTCTTGTGGGAGGAGAGGCTGGACTCTGCCCTTCTGAGCTGGGAATTTCTGGTTAAAGGCTTATAGTGCCTGCATATTTGAACTGCTTCTTACTGAAATTGGTACAACTTGTTTGCTGTAGCATAGACTAGATCCAGGCCTGCTGAATCTAGCTTTGTTTGTATGCTTGTTGTTTGTTTGCTTGTTATTTCCCTGAAACGCTAATTCCACCTAAAACGCGGCTTTTCAGCACTTCTGTGGATCCCTAGTGATATCTGCATTGCTTACTGTACTTATTTCCTTGTTTCACTTGAAAGAAAGTTACTGTTTGGCATTTTTGCATTTAAGTTACCTGTAACACATTGCATTTAAGTTACCTGGCACTTGCTCACTAAAGCAATTATATAAGTCAGCGCTAAAAATTAAAAGCACTACACCCTCACAAACTCCCCTTGAGTACCTTGTTCCCCATTGGCCCTTTTTTCAATTATAAAGGAATTCCTAATACTATTCTAGCATGTCCAAAGGTCAGTTGTCAATCTCCTCTCCAGTCCAGCTGGTGAATCTGGGAATCTTGAGGCAATGTTACAACTGCCTCATGTACACAGACAACCCTCTCTTCCTCCCAACAAATTCCAACACATGTGAGAGATGCAACCATATAGCCAAACTGGAGGCTAAGCTCTCTCAACTCAGTACTGGCGTAACCAGTCAGGAGGAGAAGGAAACCACACTCACTACAATTCCAGTCTCACATAGACCTACCACGACAGCAAACCAAACACATAAACACACAAAACATACTCGGAGGCACTAAATAAAAATCTGCCTAAGCAGCAGAGACCTCCAAAGCAGACACCCAAGCAACTGCTACCCCAAAACAAAACACGTGCAACACATAGCTCACAAAGCTAGTGTGCCGAACAGTCACAGCCCTTAAGGCTAAACAACACACCTGATACACTTGTAATAGGTGACTCTATCGTCAGGCACACTGACGTCCCGCTCACCAGGCTGAACAAGGAGAAGGTAACTGTGAGCTGCCTGTCGGCGCTAGGATCCGCCACATAACACAAGCACTCAGGTCACTCCAAGGCAAGTACAAATATGACTCAGTCATTGTCCATGCTGGTGTGAATGACCTGAGACGTACCTCCCTGGACTACATGAAAAGAGACATAGAGGAGCTCTCTGAGCATGTAGCCCAGGCCAGTATGACCCTAACCTTGAGTAGCATCTTACCCTCACCAAGAATGATGCCACAATATGAAGACAATATGATCAATTTCAACAATTGGCTTAAGTATTGGTGTCATTCAAAGGGGAACCAATGCCTGTCAGCCTGGGATGACATGCTCGACAAGCCACGATGCTTCACTAGGGACGACTTGCACCTGTCACCCCTGGGCTTTCGGATATTGGCAAAGGCTCTTGCTAACCCCATAGTGCCTTTTTTAGGCAAGGCTCAAAAGACAAACCCACCTCCATAGGTATCACAAGGGATAAGAAACTAAGAGTAATGCTACTCAATGCCAGAAGTCCTCTCCTTAGCATGGATAACATCGATATCTGTGCAGTAACAGAAACCTGGTTCAAGGCTCCCGAGAGCACCCCAACACTACCAGGTTATACCTCATACCATGCTTTTCGGCCCCGAAACTTGGACCGAACCACAAAAGGAGGGAGAGTATCAATATTCGTCAAAGATACCCACACCTTCAGGTTAGTGCCACAGCACGAAGCATCAGAGACTATCCATGTGCAACTAACAGTGGGTAAAACTGCCTTCCAGTTTATAGCCTGCTACAGACCACCCTCCCAAACCCAGGAACCCCAATCGGCCTTCCTGAGAACACTGGAAAATATGAAGGTCTCTCCAAACACCATTATATTGGGTGACTTCAACTACCCAAACATAGACTGGGAGCATTACTCTAGCTCCAACACCCTAGCCCAAAGGTTCCTAGAATTTATAAACTCAAATGCTATGGAACAACTTGTTACCACTCCCACAAGAGGGAAAACATACTGGACCTGATCATCACCAACATGGGTACTCTATGCTCCAGACCAGAAGTGTATCCCTCACTGGTAAGATCAGACCATAAACTAATCTCACTGGATATTCACATCCCGACCCCACCCCCTGCCCAGAAAACCACAGTGAAAAACTTCTCTAAAGCACATTTCACACTCCTCAAAACCAAGGTGGAATCCTTCAAAGCCCCGGGCCTGTGGAAAATATGGCCCAGACCTCAGAATCCTTTATAAACGCATTCTATGAACACCTTCAGGAATGCATGGATCATGCAATCCCAAATAAAACCATGACCCAATCCTCCAAAGGCAGACGTCCTGTCTGGTGGACCCCAGCCATAAACAAACTATACAATAGAAGGAGGAAGCTACTACATGATAGAGCAATATTCCAAAAAGGGAAGGCATCTCTGATCAGTATTAGCAAAAAACTACAGGCACTCATAAAATCGTCTAAGGCCGGCTTCGAGAGAAAAATTGTACAGGACGCTAAGGATAATCACAAGGCTTTCTTTAGTTATGTTAGGAACCTGGGTGGGAATTCCCAGATATGCTCAGTCCAAAATGACAAAAAATACACCGAACCCGCAGACATTGCCAACATCCTAGCTGACAGGTTCAGAGTAAACTTCTCTTCCCCCTCCCCACCAAAAGGGCAAATATCTATCCCAGCAGAGTGATGCCCCCCTGACATCTCAGATGCTCAGGTAAGAGCCGCCCTCTCCAAAGCAAAAAACACAGCATCAATGGGACCAGACGGTGTCCCGGGCTGCGTCCTACATGAACTCCAAGAAGAGCTAAACCCAGACATAAAACTACTGTTCATTTTCAGCCTTACTACAGGATATGTACCCAAAGAGTGGCGTACAGCAACAGTGGTCCCTCTCCACAAAGGTGGTGCCTCAACGGATCCTGGAAACTATCGCCCCATAAGCCTGACTAGCTTGGGCTGCAAAGCTATGGAAAGGATCATCATGGACCTCATAAATAAAGATATTGGGGACCTACAGACACTGGATCCTACCCAGTTCGGCTTTGTTAAGGGCAGATCCTGCCTCTTAAACCTAGTTGATTTCTTTGAAACAGTCACCAAGGCCATTGACGAGGGAAGGTGGTCCACACAGCCTACCTGGACCTCACAAAAGCCTTTGATACAATACCCCACTCGGGCATTATAGATAAGCTCACCAGCTTAAATATAAACCCCTATGTCACTAGATGGGTTGCAAACTGGCTCAAGGACAGAACCCACATGGTTAGAATAGCTGGAGCCATGTCAGACTCCAAACCAGTTACAAGTGGCGTCCCACAAGGTTCAGTCCTGGGACCTCTCTTGTTTGGTATATATTTCTTGGAGGTACAGAACTACATGGAAGGACTGTGGCTGACCAAGTTCGCAGATGACTGCAAACTGGGCGCCATAATCGACTCTCCAGCCAACACAAGCATCCTCCAAAAGGGCCTCATAGAAACAGACAACTGGTGCCAGAGCCATGGCCTCAAGCTAAACGCCAAAAGTGTATAGTCATCCCCTTTGGCAAAAACAAAGTGCCCACAAATTACCACATAGGTGGTAATCCATTAAGTACAGAAGAAGTAATTAGGGACCTGGGGACCCAAGTTGATAGCAGTCTCTCATTTGACAACCACGTGGCCAAAGTGGTTAGAAAAACATTTTATATAGCCCACCTAATCATGAAGGGATTCACATCTAGATCGGGGAGGTCATCATGCCTCTTTACTCATCCCTCATCAGGCCCATAATTGAATACAATGCCCCTTTTGGGATGTACCTTACCAGACACCTGCAGCAACTGGAAAGACCCCAAAAGTACCTCACCAAGAGGATCAAAGGGCTCAAACAGATGCCATATGCTGCCCGGTTAAAGAAACTCCAGCTCTACTCAGTGGCATACCACCTGCTCAGAGGCGATCTGTGCCTGACATATAAAGCCATGTCCAACCCGAATTAATGGACATGCTGCACCTCAGAAAATCCAAATCCCATCGAGCTACGCTCGAGAGACTTGAACCTCAGCACTGAAATAAATAGGACATGCTGGAGGGACAGATTCATAACCCAGAGGCTCCCTTCACTCTGGAATAAAATCCCAGTCCAGGTTAGGCAGAGTCCCTCATTGACTGTCTTCAAGAGGAATCTTGATGAGTGGATGGGAGATTGTAGGTTTACCCCGGGTATCACTTCTGTGTCACTGTTAGACAGAGGCACAGTATACTAACCTCGAAAAAGGGCATAGCTAAATTCATTTAAAATGGGTGGCGAAAGCCAAACACACTCTGGCTAGGCTTATAAATGCCCTAGGGCAGATAGCCTAGTAGGAACCTATGAACCTATGGTAACATAGGAAGTTCAACTGATAATAGAGACTTCATAACTAAGCAGGATGGTGGGAAGATGTGCATATGATTTCATATCAGGGAGAAAAGCAGATTATTTTGTTACTATGTAGGCTATGATCATGGCTTACTTAGAGTACTCTGGACATTACCTAAAAGGATGCATTATGTTCATGGTGGCTGGTGCAAGGGTGAGCTTGTGAAAAAGGAAGCAAACCTGTGAGGCCACACTGTGGAGGACAGGCACATGTCGTGTGAAGGGGGGAATTTAAAAAAGGACTAGGACAGATGGATGGATGGATGGACGGACGGATTGTAGAAACATTGGATAATGGCATGCATGATTTGAGTGAATTATGGAAAGGAAATTAACGTAATCTCCACATCACTGCCCCTATTACTAAAAGGAAGTGTTGCTATGGGTTACGTTAGAAACCTGTAGTAATGACTCACAGAGAGTGAATGGGGAAGTATGCCTGGCAATTGATTATACAGTGTTATGGCTATGACAGGGTAAGAATAAAGGGGACTATGGGGAGGAGCGTTAGAAACTTGTAATGGTTTCTCACACTGACACACACACACACACACACACACACACACACACACACACACACACACACACACACACACACACACACACACACACACACACACACACACACACACACACACACACACACACACACGCACACACACGCACACACATAGTACAGTAATTGTTAAAACCCTGAGGCTATAACATGCCCATTGTAATGAGAATGAAGTTTATGGTATTCTTTATTGAAGCTGGTGCAGTGACATATATATGGGACACGTGCATATCTTTGTGAGTGAAGGTAAAAGTTTCAGCAAATGTTTTTTTAATTGTTGCCCTGCTACATTTAAGCAAGGCTCATTATTCCTGAAGGGTGACTGTAGAGATGTGTGTGGTCAGAGATGAAGTTTAGTAATTGGGGGGAAACTGCAGAGGGTTGATACAGTCACAGAAAAGATGGAGGATGTTTTGCTGTTTATGCAGACGCAAACTGGTAAGTGAGACTGATGTGTCACGGAGTTACTGAAGGAAGCAGCACACATGGCAGGAAACTTGATGGAGTAGGACTCTGACCCTGTGTAGCTGGAAGAATGGAGAGGCACCTGGTAAGACCTTTACTTTGATAGCTCAAAACAATGCAAGAACCAAAAGGAATCCTGCCGGAAGAAACGGCATGAGATCTTGATATTAATTGTAGGTATATCATGTTAAATTGAGAGACGTTTTGGTTTACTGTCATTCATCCATTGAGCTTCCAGATACAGGAGTTAAAAGCATGTATTCGCATCTCGGATACATTTTATGATATTAGCTTTGTATCAGAAACATTGTTGAGAAAGGTACAGACAAACTGGGAAAAGGTAAGGTGAATAAATCTTTTGTGTTTATTCTGCGTTTATCTTTTGAATTTAAATAGATGGAAGCATTCGCAGGTTTTGTTGAGAAACTACTCTTCCCATTAGTAATAAGCGATAACCTTGAAACAAAGCTTTCAGAGTGTGGAGCAACTGAAAGAGCAAATTAAAAAATAGATAAGCGATTTTTAACCTTGAAAGCTGCTTTGTGAAAACATCCTCCAAAAGGGCCTCATAGAAACAGACAACTGGTGCCAGAGCCATGGCCTCAAGTTAAACGCCAAAAGTGTATAGTCATCCCTTTGGCAAAAGCAAAGTGCCTACAATTGACCACATAGGTGGTAATCCATTAAGTACAGAAGAAGTAATTAGGGACCTGGGGACCAAGTTGATAGCAGTCTCTCATTTGACAACCACGTGGCCAAAGTGGGTAGAAAAACATTTTATATAGCCCACCTAATCATGAAGGATTCACATCTAGATCAGGGAGGTCATCATGCCTCTTTACTCATCCCTCATCAGGCCCTTAATTGAATACAATGCCCCTTTTGGGATGTACATTACCAGACACCTGCAGCAACTGGAAAGACCCCAAAAGTACCTCACCAAGAGGATCAAAGGGCTCAAACAGATGCCATATGCTGCCCGGTTAAAGAAACTCCAGCTCTACTCAGTGGCAT
Organism: Protopterus annectens; assembly: GCF_019279795.1. Lineage (NCBI taxonomy): Eukaryota > Metazoa > Chordata > Ceratodontiformes > Protopteridae > Protopterus > Protopterus annectens. Next base: position 1,847,905,618 of record NC_056732.1, on the reverse strand, counting down.
ACCACCTGCTCAGAGGCGATCTGTGCCTGACATATAAAGCCATGTCCAACCCGAATTAATGAACATGCTGCACCTCAGAAAATCCAAATCCCATCGAAGCCACGCACGAGAGACTTGAACCTCAGCACTGAAATAAATAGGACATGCTGGAGGGACAGATTCATAACCCAGAGGCTCCCTTCACTCTGGAATAAAAATCCCAGTCCAGGTTAGGCAGAGTCCCTCATTGACTCTCTTCAAGAGGAATCTTGATGAGTGGATGGGAGATTGTAGGTTTACAGGTATCACTTCTGTGTCACTGTTAGACAGAGGCACAGTATACTAACCTCGAAAAAGGGCATAGCAAAATTAATTTAAAATGGGTGGCGAAAGCCAAACACACTCTGGCTAGGCTTATAAATGCGCTAGGGCAGATAGCCTAGTATGAACCTATGAACCTATGGTAACATAGGAAGTTCAATCGGTAATGGAGACTTTATGACTAAGCAGGATGGTAGGAAGATGTGAATATGATTTCATATCAGGGAGAAAAGCAAATTATTTTGTTACTATGTAGGCTATGATCATGGCTTACTTAGAGTACTCTGGACATTACCTAAAAGGATGCATTATGTTCATGGTGGCTGGTGCAAGGGTGAGCTTGTGAAAAAGGAAGCAAACCTGTGAGGCCACACTGTGGAGGGCAGGCACATGTCGTGTGAAGGGGGGAATTTAAAAGGGACTAGGACAGATGGGTGGATGGATGGATGGACGGATTGTAGAAACATTGGATAATGGCATGCATGATTTGAGTGAATCATGGAAAGGAAGTTACCGTAATCTCCATATCACTGCCCCTATTACTAAAAGGAAGTGTTGCTATGGGTTACGTTAGAAACCTGTAGTAATGACTCACAGAGAGTGAATGGGGAAGTATGTCTGGCAATTGATTATACAGTGCTATGGCTATGACAGGGTAAGAATAAAGGTGACTATGGGGAGGAGCGTTAGAAACTTGTAATGGTTTCTCACACTGACACACACACACACACACACACACACACACACACACACACACACACACACACACACACACACACGCACACACACACACACACACACACACACACACACACACACACACACACACACACACACACACACACACACACACAGTACAGTAATTGTTAAAACCCTGAGGCTATAACATGCCCATTGTAATGAGAATGAAGTTTATGGTATTCTTTATTGAAGCTGGTGCAGTGACATATATATGGGACACGTGCATATCTTTGTGAGTGAAGGTAAAAGTTTCAGCAAATGTTTTTTTAATTGTTACCCTGCTACATTTAAGCAAGGCTCATTATTCCTGAAGGGTGACTGTAGAGATGTGTGTGGTCAGAGATGAAGTTTAATAATTGGGGGGGAAACTGCAGAGGGTTGATTCAGTCGCAGAAAAGATGGAGGATGTTTTGCTGTTTATGCAGACGTAAACTGGTAAGTGAGACTGATGTGTCACGGAGTTACTGAAGGAAGCAGCACACATGGCAGGAAACTTGATGGAGTAGGACTCTGACCCTGTGTAGCTGGAAGAATGGAGAGGCACCTGGTAAGACCTTTACTTTGATAGCTCAAAACAATGCAAGAACCAAAAGGAATCCTGCCGGAAGAAACGGCATGAGATCTTGATATTAATTGTAGGTATATCATGTTAAATTGAGAGACGTTTTGGTTTACTGTCATTCATCCATTGAGCTTCCAGATACAGGAGTTAAAAGCATGTATTCACATCTCGGATACATTTTATGATATTAGCTTTGTATCAGAAACATTGTTGAGAAAGGTACAGACAAACTGGGAAAGGTAAGGAGAACAAATCTTTTGTGTTTATTCTGCGTTTATCTTTTGAATTTAAATAGAAGGAAGCATTTGCAGGTTTTGTTGCGAAACTACTCTTCCCATTAGTAATAAGCGATAACCTTGAAACGGAGCTTTCAGAGTGTGGAGCAACTGAAAGAGCAGGATGATAACCTGGGACTTCAGCATAAATGACAGGCGAGTAATGTATCGAATGTTGTTTGAGGGGAGTGCTGTCATAGTGGAAATGCTGTATTTTGTGAAAACAGATGCTTTGTTTAATACACTATCATGTAATGATAGACTATCCATAAAGGTTCATAGATTAGTACTAGGCTAACTACCCATGTGAGCTGCTATAAGCCTAGCCAATTACCTCATGTCAGAATCAAACCCTGCACCTTGTGTCTATAAGGTAAACACTTTAACCATTATGCCAACCTCCTACTGTGGTCTAGGTGGTCTGAAGGCCTAAAAATGACCATAACAGAAACATTTATTTACGTAGATAAGACCTTTCACCTTCTCACCAGTAATTTGTTAGTACCATCTGCATGTTGAGATCAGTTTGCTGGCTTGAAAAAGCAGTGAAAAAGAGACTCATGACCTGTATATTGTCTGGATTCTTCCACTTGGTGAGCGTTACAGTACAGACTATCACCACCACCTGTCCCTGTTTGCTAAACTATATTAAACGTTTGAAAAATCAGCACTGTTGTCAGTCATCCAAAAGGCTGTGATGTTCTCAGATTCAGCATTCAGCCTGTAGAATGGTTATCCCAAAGCTATGGCTTCTTGCTACAGTGGTAGCACTGTTGTCAGTCATCATAAAGGCTGTGACGTTCTCAGATTCAGCATTCAGCCTGCAGAATGGTTATCCCAAAGCTATGGCTTCATGCTACAGTGATAGCACTGTTGTCAGTCATCCAAAAGGCTGTGACGTTCTCAGATTCAGCATTCAGCCTGCAGAATGGTTATCCCAAAGCTATGGCTTCATGCTACAGTGATAGCACTGTTGTCAGTCATCCAAAAGGCTGTGACGTTCTCAGATTCAGCATTCAGCCTGCAAAATGGTTATCCCAAAGCTATGGCTTCGTGCTACAGTGGTATCAGTGCTGTCAGTCATCCAAAAGGCTGTGATGTTCTCAGAGTCAGCATTCAGCCTGCAGAATGGTTATCCCAAAGCTATGGCTTCGTGCTACAGTGGTAGCAGTGCTGTCAGTCATCCAAAAGGCTGTGACGTTCTCAGATTCAGCATTCAGCCTGCAGAATGGTTATCCCAAAGCTATGGCTTTGTGCTACAGTGATAGCACTGTTGTCAGTCATCCAAAAGGCTGTGACGTTCTCAGATTCAGCATTCAGCCTGCAGAATGGTTATCACAAAGCTATGGCTTCGTGCTACAGTGGTAGCACTGTTGTCAGTCATCATAAAGGCTGTGACGTTCTCAGATTCAGCATTCAGCCTGCAGAATGGTTATCCCAAAGCTATGGCTTCATGCTACAGTGATAGCACTGTTGTCAGTCATCCAAAAGGCTGTGACGTTCTCAGATTCAGCATTCAGCCTGCAGAATGGTTATCCCAAAGCTATGGCTTCATGCTACAGTGATAGCACTGTTGTCAGTCATCCAAAAGGCTGTGACGTTCTCAGATTCAGCATTCAGCCTGCAAAATGGTTATCCCAAAGCTATGGCTTCGTGCTACAGTGGTATCAGTGCTGTCAGTCATCCAAAAGGCTGTGATGTTCTCAGAGTCAGCATTCAGCCTGCAGAATGGTTATCCCAAAGCTATGGCTTCGTGCTACAGTGGTAGCAGTGCTGTCAGTCATCCAAAAGGCTGTGACGTTCTCAGATTCAGCATTCAGCCTGCAGAATGGTTATCCCAAAGCTATGGCTTCATGCTACAGTGATAGCACTGTTGTCAGTCTTCCAAAAGGCTGTGACGTTCTCAGATTCAGCATTCAGCCTGCAGAATGGTTATCACAAAGCTATGGCTTCGTGCTACAGTGGTAGCACTGTTGTCAGTCATCCAAAAGGCTGTGACGTTCTCAGATTCAGCATTCAGCCTGCAGAATGGTTATCCCAAAGCTATGACTTCGTGCTACAGTGGTATCAGTGCTGTCAGTCATCCAAAAGGCTGTGACATTCTCAGATTCAGCTTTCAGCCTGCAGAATGGTTATCCCAAAGCTATGGCTTCGTGCTACAGTGGTATCAGTGCTGTCAGTCATCCAAAAGACTGTGACGTTTTCAGATTCAGCATTCAGCCTGCAGAATGGTTATCCCAAAGCTATGGCTTTGTGCTACAGTGATAGCACTGTTGTCAGTCATCCAAAAGGCTGTGACGTTCTCAGATTCAGCATTCAGCCTGCAGAATGGTTATCCCAAAGCTATGGCTTCGTGCTACAGTGGTAGCACTGTTGTCAGTCATCCAAAAGGCTGTGACATTCTCAGATTCAGCATTCCGCCTGCAGAATGGTTATCCCAAAGCTATGGCTTCATGCTACAGTGGTAGCACTGTTGTCAGTCATCCAAAAGGCTGTGACATTCTCAGATTCAGCATGCAGAATGGTTATCCCAAAGCTATGGCTTCGTGCTACAGTGGTATCAGTGCTGTCAGTCATTCAAAAGGCTGTGACGTTCTCAGATTCAGCATTCAGCCTGCAGAATGGTTATCCCAAAGCTATGGCTTCGTGCTACAGTGGTATCAGTGCTGTCAGTCATCCAAAAGGCTGTGACGTTCTCAGATTCAGCATTCAGCCTGCAGAATGGTTATCCCAAAGCTATGGCTTCGTGCTACAGTGGTATCAGTGTTGTCAGTCATCCAAAAGGCTGTGACGTTCTCAGATTCAGCATTCAGCCTGCAGAGTGGTTATCCCAAAGCCATGGCTTCGTGCTACAGTGGTATCAGTGCTGTCAGTCATCCAAAAGGCTGTGACATTCTCAGATTCAGCATTCAGCCTGCAGAGTCAGTCATCCAAAAGGCTGTGACATTCTCAGATTCAGCATTCAGCCTGCAGAATGGTTATCCCAAAGCTATGGCTTCATGCTACAGTGATAGCACTGTTGCCAGTCACCCAAAAGGCTGTGACATTCTCAGATTCAGCATTCAACCTGCAGAATGGTTATCCCAAAGCTATGGCTTCGTGCTACAGTGGTATCAGTGCTGGTAAGTCCAGAATTACAGCTTCGTATCTTATGAGGATGCCTGGTAAACACTACAAAATTAATGCATCATAAATTCATGAGCCACAGTGCGGTACAAAGTTCAGTACAGTACGTGTAAAAAGAGAAGCAGGTGTTCTAAGCTGCATGAAAATGAATTGAGAAGACATAAATATTTTAAAGTGTTTATAAACTCCCCCTTTTACACTCCAAATGTCTGTCCACAACCTTACCGTTCTCTCCATGTCCTCTTGTTCCTTCTGCTTGCCATCCTTACCACTGACCTGTCCTTAAGCTACTGAGCACCCTCTCTCCCCATCCAGGTAGTAATTCAGATTGTGTCCCAAAGCTTGGGGGACTGTAGGGTGCCTATTCTTTGTAACCGTGATCTAGAGCGTGCTAACCTTGCCAAGGGCAAAACACACTTGGAGACTTTGGAAAGTCATAATAAATGGCAGCCCTCCCACAAAGTCCCCTAGCACGCCTATTTGTTAACTGGGTAAGTGAAGGGGTCCGTAGACCCATTTCAGCCATAACCTGGGTCACATTGAGAAAAAGTACAAAAAACAATTCATGACACCTAATAAAGCAGACAATATGAATGCATTACAGGTACAGTTCTTCACAATAATAACCATATTAATGTGATTTTTCCAACAATTTTTCTTTTCTTTCTTATTTTTTTATGTAATTTTCAATTTTTTTTCCTTAAATGCTGTTAATGAAGTGGGTACTTTACTTCAACAGGTATTTTGCTTTGTAGCTTTGGAATCATTTGATTTGTCTAAGACTTCCTCTTGCAGTTGTTTCCTTACATATTTTGAAATATGACCCTCTGTCTCTTATACCTGGATATTGAGAGATCAATTTAAGGTTTAATTCTTCTCTTAAAACAAAATGATTTACTGCCTTGTAATCTAAACATAACTTCTGACATATCTGTATAAAATGGTGTGCAAGTTAAGAAATATTAGAGCCCAGAGTGAATCCTCTGTTAGGAAAAATCTTCTAGCTCAGTATAGGTCAGTATAGGTGGCTTTATTAACAGTGACCTCTGCACACAGTTGTATATTGCCTTTGAGGTTGAGGATGTAGGTAAAAATGCTTTGTAGTTGCCTTTAGCCTGGGAGGCCATATTTACCTCAAATTTGGCTTTGAGAGACTTTATTTGTCCTCTAAATTCTTTGTTTAGTTTGCGACTGCTTTTATTCTCCTTATTTTTGTCATGATTTTCTTTTTGTTATACAGCCTTTTGATGTTGTGATTCCACCAGGGTGGCTTGTTTTTTGAGTTAGTGCTTTACTTTTTCCTGGTGGGTATGGCTACCTCTATACAGTTAACATGCTTGCATAGGCAGCAGTGTTCACAGGGTTTATGGGCCGTGAAAATTTGCCAAGTTATCACTTAATAGTAGGAAGTTAGCCTTAGAGTAGTTCCTGAATATTCCAGGATTACCTAGGTTCTGAGTTTAAGTTTTACTTCATAGGAGATCGTTTTGTGTCTTACCCTACCAGACAATACATTACACTAGGGAGTATGTAGCGCTTTCCCATATAGTGAGGACCAAATCCATTATGTTTGTGTCCCTAGTCTGCAAACTGACAGCCTGATCCAGGGAGTCTATATTTACAAAATCCAGGAATCTCTGTGCCTGCACGTTTGATTTTTGTGTATGATTCACAGTTAATAGTGGGATAATTAAAGTCGCCCATGAATATGGTATTGGGTTGGACGATGAGTGTTTCCAATAAGCTTAAATACTTGCTATGGGTTTCCTGGTTCATAGAGGGGGGGAATTGTAGCTAACAAGGAAGTGGTATGGGGTATTGCCTATGGTGATTTGAACGTGGAGAAGCTCAAGTGCATCTTCATCTTTGACCAGCCTTGAGGTATATTTATTTCTGATGTAAACCGAAATACCTCCACCCTTCGTTCCTGTCTGTGTAGTAGCTGGTCTAAATGTGTGGAAGGCATTATAGCCTTGCACTACTGGTGTGCTGCCTGTGGTTTTAAATCATCTTTCAGTGACCACACAGATGTCAGCAGACACACTTCTGTTTGTTTTTCCAGTTAATAAAATCTTGTCTTGAGTGCAAACAGAAAAGGCTGCTATGAGCACTCCATCTTCCCTGCCAACTCAAGAGCCATCAGTGAAAAGAACACAATCTGGATTCTGTAATGGAATGTCTTTCAAGTCTAACCTAGGAGGAAGAGTATGGTTGACAACAACTGCACAGTCATTTGGTTTTCCTTTGTCTGCTATAGGGATTTAGGTAGCAGGCTTAAAAGGTGGACATTGAGGAATCTGTAAAGAAGTACTATTAAATAAAGACAATTTATATTTAGACAATTATGCTTTAGAGAATTACTGTGTTTTAGTCTGTAATAATAATGCTTCTATGGAGTGGGGCACTGCCACATAAGTCTTGTGCCCGAGAATTAGGGCAGCCACCATTTCCACTAAGTCCACCATAATGGTCCCTGCCCTAAGGCAGTGGGGAGGGCTGCAGCTACAGGATCAAGATTTGTACTAAAATAAACAATAAAACTATAACCTCCATTTCTGTGTTGTGCTAATAATCCCAAATCTACTTTATTTTCGTTCACAACAGAATAAGAAAAATATTTTGGAATAATCTGGCAACCTGAGTTCAGAAGGATTAGAAAGTAATGTTTTCCTTTGTACAAAAGCTTGCTCATGACAGTCTTTCCAGGATAAAGGTTCAGGGCTATCTTTCTTTAGCAATTCTAATAATGGTTTCATTAATTCTGCATAATTAGAAATCTGTTAGAGACAGTTACCTGTTAGTCCAAGAAAAACTTGTAACTGTTTTAATGTTGTAGAGCACAGTGCCGTTTTTTTATCACAGCAGTAAGTGAGACAAAATCTGTCTTGCTTCTTCTGAAATAAGATGACTGAAGTATTGAACCTGCAATTTACATAACTGCAGTTTGTCTTTATTGACTTTAAATCTTTATTCCGCAGCTTTTTCAAAAGAAAAATAGTATTGTGCGTACAATCATAGTAGGTTTTGGAAGGTAGAAGTAAATCATTCAGATATCGCATTAAAGTAAAACAAGGAAATGTAATCTCATCTAATTTCTTTTTCATTCTTCAGAGAAAAGGGTGGGTGATTGTACATATCCCTGCGGTAATCTAGTCCAAGTGTAATGTTTCCCTCTGTACTTATATGCAAAGACATATTGACTAGTGGGATCTATAGTATGGGAACAGAAGAGAATGCAGAAGAACTACATATCAGTGAGAAACTTGGAGCATCTGATGGAATAGAACTCAGGATTGTGGCAGGATTAGGGACTACTCAGAAAGTTGGTACTACTGCTACACTGACTCTCATAAATCTAAATCTCATGTGAATCTATAAGTATTTTTCCTGATTTCTTAACTGGCAAAATAAGAGTATTACAGGGACTTCAAGTTGGGACAATTATGCCTTGTTGTAATAAGGCTAAAATAACAGGCCTGATTCTGTTCTCTTCTTCAGTCAACATAGGATAATGAACTACCATAGGCAGGTGCTCAGAAGGTTTTAGTGTTATATGCACAGGTTCTGCATCTTTTATGAGCCCTACCTCATTTTCATGGGTAGTTCAGAGCTGTGGAGGGATTACTTTTAATTCCTCCAAATCAGCATTTCCTATTTTTTGTTATAATGTTAAAATATCAAAAAGGGAATCTTCACCTGTGCAGATGTCATGAAAATATAATCCTGAATGTTCATTATGATATCTAAAAATACACTATCTGGTGTAGAATAAACATTACATCTCAATTTACATAATAAATCTCTATCTAGCAGATTTAAAGAGGCAGATTTTCCTACAATAAAAGCATGCTGTTCTTTTAGAGGATTAATTTGAATAAGAATAGGTGTTATTTTTGGGTAGTGTAGAAGAACTCCAGACACAACCACATCCTGAATTCTATTGTCTGTTCCTATTGTGGAAGGTGTTCAGCATTTGCTGAAGTAATCGTAGATGGAGTGACTCGTGTATTGATGAGAAATGGAATAGGTGGATTTTGCACTGTAACTTTGACAAAAGGACCATCTTGATCAATCAATACCAAGTGAAATAACTGTGATTCCTGTTCATGGCTATCCTGACGACTTTGTTGCCATGCTAGTGGCTGACAAGGGGTCCATATCATGGCATCGAAAAGGCCATTAATCGGAGTTGCCCCCCACTAATTATATATACCAACTCCGAGATCATACTACAGTGAGGAAAGGGCAAATTTTCCAATCTTCACTGTACCGAGATCTCACAATACACACCTTGATGAATGGCATTTTCGATATTAAAGCCGTTGATTAACAGCCTTTTTGATGCCATGATATAGACCTGCTGGCAAGCAGTATTCCATATAGGAGGATTTCTTTCAGGTTGCTCTGGTGTTTGGACATTTGGCAAATTTGTTTGTTGTAGAGAGATAGGGCACTCATTTCACTGATGTCCAAACTGACAATTAAAATAAGATGCGGCTCAACCTTTCAGTGACTGTAGTGATTTAGGGGGATAATAATTTTGCTGATGTTGTCCTGGAGATTGAGTTTGGAAAAATATGAATCTAACTCTTCCCCCACGATGTCTTCTTCCCCATTCCCATCCCCTTGATTTGGTATCAATCTGTTGGAGCTGAATGTCTAGTAACTTTTATTTTGTTCTTTCTCTTCTACTCTTCTTTGCCTGCCAAATATTGTGTTCAATTCACAGTTTCATAAATGTCTGAATTTGGCCAATTTAAACAAACCTTTTTGATTTGTTCTTGTATAGGAAATAACAAACCTTCTACGAAGGATACCGCACCTTCTGTAGGTTCTGAATGTCCAGAAAAGACTTCAAATGTGTCTATCGTGCTGCAAGTATGCATCAGTAGATTTGTTTTCTTTTCGTAGCTTTACTTCTTGCCCAGTTAGATGTTGGGGGAGACATGTTGTAGCAGTGACTTTTACCTGATTATTTTTAGCATGAACAGCTCCATCATCAATATGTTTTGGGATATTGTCACCTATGTTAGATTTTTCCCATATTTTTCTAAAAATATCTGGGGACCATGAGGCTTTTAATACTGTTCGCAGGTGCTCAGTAGTTGGATTTTATTATACATGTCCTCCTACTGGGGATGTTGAGGCTTTTAATACTGCTCTCAGGTGTTCAGTAGTTGGATTTTATAATTATACATGTCCTCCTACTGGGGATGTTGAGGCTTTTAATACTGCTCTCAGGTGTTCAGTAGTTGGATTTTATAATTATACATGTCCTCCTACTGGGGATGTTGAGGCTTTTAGTACTGCTCTCAGGTCTTCAGTAATTGGATTTTGTAATTATACATGTCCTCCTACTGGGGATGTTGATGCTTTTAATACTGCTGTCAGGTGTCCAGTAGTTGGATTTTGTAATTATACATGTCCTCCTACTGGGGATGTTGATGCTTTTAATACTGCTCTCAGGTCTTCAGTAGTTGGATTTTGTAATTATACATGTCCTCCTACTGGGGATGTTGATGCTTTTAATACTGCTCTCAGGTCTTCAGTAATTGGATTTTGTAATTATACATGTCCTCCTACTGGGGATGTTGATGCTTTTAATGCTGCTCCCAGGTCTTCAGTACTTGGATTTTGTAATTATACATGTCCTCCTACTGGGGATGTTGATGCTTTTAATACTGCTCTCAGGTCTTCAGTAGTTGGATTTTGTAATTATACATGTCCTCCTACTGGGGATGTTGATGCTTTTAATACTGCTCTCAGGTCTTCAGTAGTTGGATTTTGTAATTATACATGTCCTCCTACTGGGGATGTTGATGCTTTTAATACTGCTCTCAGGTCTTCAGTAGTTGGATTTTGTAATTATACATGTCCTCCTACTGGGGATGTTGATGCTTTTAATACTGCTCTCAGGTCTTCAGTAGTTGGATTTTGTAATTATACATGTCCTCCTACTGGGGATGTTGATGCTTTTAATACTGCTCTCAGGTCTTCAGTAGTTGGATTTTGTAATTATACATGTCCTCCTACTGGGGATGTTGATGCTTTTAATACTGCTCTCAGGTCTTCAGTAGTTGGATTTTGTAATTATACATGTCCTCCTACTGGGGATGTTGATGCTTTTAATACTGCTCTCAGGTCTTCAGTAGTTGGATTTTATAATTATACATGTCCTCCTACTGGGGATGTTGATGCTTTTAATACTGCTCTCAGGTCTTCAGTAGTTGGATTTTATAATTATACATGTCCTCCTACTGGGGATGTTGAGGCTTTTAATACTGCTCTCAGGTCTTCAGTAGTTGGATTTTGTAATTATACATGTCCTCCTACTGGGGATGTTGATGCTTTTAATACTGCTCTCAGGTCTTCAGTAGTTGGATTTTGTAATTATACATGTCCTCCTACTGGGGATGTTGAATACTGCTCTCAGGTCTTCAGTAGTTGGATTTTGTAATTATACATGTCCTCCTACTGGGGATGTTCATGCTTTTAATACTGCTCTCAGGTCTTCAGTAGTTGGATTTTGTAATTATACATGTCCTACATTTTTTGCATACTTAGAATGTGTTCAGATGTGAGTGAGCGAATTTATAATAGTGTGAAATTCGACTGCAGTTTGTACTACCCTTATGGTAGGATTGGCTTCACTACCTCTAGTTGATGCTGGGTTTGGTACTTCTGTCAGTCGGTGCATCAGAATCAGCAGAAGATTCAGAACCTGCTTCTTTGTCTGTGTTCTGTTTTACAGGGGGTGTCCATTGAAAGTCTTCACATTTATGACAATGGGAAACTGCATAATGATTTGCATAATCTTTTTCAGTGTTTTACTTTTGGTGGAGAACTTTTGTTAGGGAATCTTTTTCATTTCCTTACAGATTTACTACTAGTCCTGTGTCTGTGATAGATGTGATTTCCTTTATTAGCCATTGTCATTAACATTTAGACTGGCATAGTTACGGTGGGTACTGACTGTTACTGCTTTTGAAATCTAGTGTTATAACACAACCCAGAGGGATGAGTAAATGTGTTGGAAGTAACTTGGGCCATATCTGGAGAAGTGGTACATTCTGCCACATTTACCTCCACCTGTCATCTTGGAGAAGGAGAACTGTCAGCTTGTTGAGGCACAGGTAGGTCAAAAGGTGGACAGGGTGCAGAAGGCATCAGAAGCCAGTTATCATTAGGTGATTCTGGCTGTGTAAGTGATACCATGTTAAAGGATACATACCTCAGAAATGGGATTTCTCATCTGTACATTTTTGTAATGAGTTTACCATTTTGTTAGCTGCCTGCAGCTTTGACTTTAACTAGCTGGGTTGTATTTTAGACTTCTAACTGTAAATTCCTTTTTCTTATTGCCAGTCATTAAATGCTGACCAGCAAGAGGTTGGTATTTTATTACCTTTTTATTTCTTTGTTTTTAGGTTTCCTGACATATTTTTTTTTTATCAAAAGTACCTTTTCCAGAAACTGTAAAGTGCTGTCATTTTCACCAAAGAGCTGCAGCTGCCTCTTCCATATTTATTAAGCATATACCTGCCTTAAGTCCCAAACTCCAGCTCTTTTAAAACAGTTCTACGGGTGCCCATTTAAATGAAAACTTCTCTTATACCAAATAAATAGTTTTGTGACTGTAATTAGTGGCCACTCATATTCTTAATATAAACAATCCTCTCTGCTCCTTTTGTTTATATTTGATTGTAACACACTGTCATGTGTGAGAAGGATACCGTGTCCTTGTATTTATTGATTAAATTCCACGAATACACAATTAAATGTAGAGTTGTTAGTGTGACAGATTAAACATTCATCCAATTTCCCAGATGCATACAATTTACCCGCTCACGTTCAATTAAGTCTAATGAAGAAAATATTAGTAAAGCTGATGATACAATGTCTGTTTGTACTTGCCTTAAACTGTAACACTCCTGTTTTGTCACTATAGTTGTATACACCACATAATTTTTTGACTATAAGATATTTTCTTTTTTTACAAATTATCCAACTTGTCTTTGTAATAATTATGTCTGTTTTGTATGTGGAGCTTTTCCCCCTGCACCTCCGCTGAAAATGGGCTCACACCCAGTCGGACTTTCCTGGTAAACAAATGTAAAGTAAATAAATAAATAAAATAAAAACCTTACCTGGAGATACCATAAACTGTACTGAGAATTAAGGAACGCTGGGCGAACCCTAACCGGGAAAAGCCGAAAGACAGTTTGTTATGTACTAGTACACCAGAAGTCTGCCTGATAGGAAACCTGTCACAATGGGCCCAATGGCAGATTCTAATGCAGCAGTACATAAATATCTCAGAACTCCGAGTGTATGGCACCAAACTGTAATGCACCAAATAACTTTTCACACAACACAGTTCAGCAGAAAATAATATTCTCTGTTAATGTAAAGAAAAACACTTGTGTGGAAGACAAGAAAATCAAGGTCCTGTCTCCCCAAATATCAGATTCTTGCTTTTAATCAGAAAAGGTATTAAAATGTAACATTATTGTAACAATCCTGAAACAACCACTTAGCAATAAAAAAATGAGCAATACAGCATTAATTCTGCGTAAGTCTCCATATTAGGTATGATTTCTGAGTTCCCTAAAAGAGCATTCTACAAAGAACAGAACTTTCTGTGCTCTGCCTTGCCAACATTCTTTTATTTATGGCAGGAAGCAAACCAACAGAAGCAGGCTAAAATCCTTCAAGAATTCATCTTGAAATGAAATACACACACAAATGTTTCCTTCTATGTATGTCTCACCCTTCACAGTATGATGATGCACTGCTGCATTTCGAATCTGAACCATTGCAGAGTCATTGTACATCTGGCAGGTAGGTATTGTGTTTAAAGGGTCAGTATAATAGCACTTGGAAGTAATGTGGTGGGAAACACGTTTGTGATACTTCAGCTAGGGGGGCAGTACAGTAGGCGTCATGTCTTGCTGTACATATCTGTGTTGTAGCATCACTGCCCAAAGAAATGAGGTGCAATGATCAATCAGTATGTGAGATTCATCAGAAATCCTGGCTTTTCAATAAAGGTAACATAGTGACCTCCATAATTACATATAACTCCCAAAGTAGTCATAACAAATATGGCATTTATGTATTATCTGGGGGTTGTGAGAGTCACAGACCCCAGTATAAGTGTCTCAGTCCCTACTAAGATGGTATCCTTTGTTAACAAAAATAAAAAGAAAGTCTTTTCAACAAATTGTAAGTTACAGGACCCTGTGGTACTGGTGATCATGTGATACTGTGGTAAGTATGCATGTCCAGCACTATAGAACACTTCAGTGCATTTGATAGTAATGTAGCAGAAACAGTGTAAAATCACATATTCGTGGTACAGGTGGTACTGGGACATGGTGGTAGGAGAGATTGTGTTACATTATAGATTCATGTACAGGAGGCAGTGTGTGTGGTAAAACTACCTGTGTAACATTACAGATTCATGGTGCAGGTGATACTGAGATAGTGAGGTAAGTGTGCCTGTTTAACTCATTTAGTCCTGAACCGTAAGAGGCTCATTAACACCTTTCCTCCTTTGATTTTCTAAGCCAGACAAACACTTGTTTCCTAACAGCTTTTCTGTGAAATCCTCTACTGAAAACAAGCTTCATTAGATTTACATCATATATGTAAAATATGATATCTCTTTGGTAGATATGGGCTATACACTGGTGTTAGTATCAAAGGTCTGCCTGTAGATGTTGACGTTATGCTGCATATTTATGAAAGAAAAACTGTTATTTTGTTTGCCAAAATACTAGTGTTATGGTCAAACAAAGAATTCTATCTCTGTAAGTATATAAGTGAGATCCATTATATGAGTGGGACAATGATTCACTCGTTCAAGAGCTTTCTAATGATGTGTGACAAGATGGTACAGCATACTGCTGTTTTGTGATATTGCCGAATCTAAGAAAATAATGCATAAAATAATTTCACAATATTTCAAAACAATATTAATCTACCAAACCACTTGTGTTAGATGGTAAGTGTCAGTGGCAGCAATGCGAGTCTTAAAGTTTTGTATAATACGGCACCATTTGTTCAACAGTAGGTCACATGGCTTTTATGAATTTAATGTAGTTATGAAGGTATAGGTAATAGCCATAACTGTTTCTTATCTCTTAGAATGTCTTCACATTAACAATGTTTTAATGTTATTTTTTATTAACATCGACTACTTGAAATGCACACCCCAGCATGATTGTATCACACTCGGTGTTAGACATCCCATGCTGACCACTTCACTATCATGCTTAGCAAATTAGTTCAGCTTGTAGATGCCTTAATTTTATGTATGTACCTTTACCAGGACTTCATAGGTTAGATGTTGAAAACAGTGATGAGTATACTCATTTCGGGAGTATAGTGACGTTTCTTGTAAAGATGGGTATACTGTCATGGAATACACAGCAGCTCTGTTTTCCTGGTTACTGTACTTTTGTAGGAAGCAATGAGTTAACAAGTACAGATTCATGATGCAGATTTATTTATTTTATTTTTATTTTACATTTGTGAACCGGGAAAGTCCGACTGGCTACAGGTCCGTTTTCAGCGGAGGCCCGGGGAGAAAAGCTCCAGGTGTACATTACTGCATTGCTAATTATTAGTGTAATTACAGTGAAAATCACTACAGTGAATTATTACAAAAATTGAAATTTTTAAAAATATTTATAGACAGGAACAATTTCAAGTCACATACTCATGTTAACAATATATATAGACCGGTACAATTTTAAGTCCCATACACATTTTAACAATATATATAGACCGGTACAATTTCAAGTCACATACACATTTTAATAATATATATAGACAGGTACAATTGTAAGTCGCATACACATTTTAACAATATATATAGACCGGTACAATTTCAAGTCACATACACATTTTAACAATATATATAGACCGGAACAATTTCAAGTCACATACACATTTTAACAATATATATAGACAGGAACAATTTCAAGTCACATACACATTTTAACAATATATATAGACCGGTACAATTGTAAGTCACATACACATTTTAACAATATATATAGACCGGTACAATTTTAAGTCACATACACATTTTAACAATATATATAGACAGGAACAATTTCAAGTCACATACACATTTTAACAATATATATAGACAGGAACAATTTCAAGTCACATACACATTTTAACAATATATATAGACAGGTACAATTTTAAGTCACATACACATGTTAATATATATAGACAGGTACAATTTTAAGTCACATACACATGTTAATATATATAGACAGGTACAATTTCAAGTCACATACACATGTTAATATATATAGACTGGAACAATTTCAAGTCACATACACATTTTAACAATATATATAGACAGGTACAACTGTAAGTCACATACACACAGGATAGGTTGCTAGTTTGTATCTAAGAAAGAAAATAGAGAATTTCTTTTTTTTTTTTTTCATTCTTTCCGTAGGAGAGAGATTAATAAAATTGTAAGTGGTTAGTGGCTCACAGATATAATCTTGTGATGAGGTTCACATTTACAGATTCTGTTTGTGTGTAGGGGTTAGTCAGGGTTTGTACAGGGACAAAGTCAATGCATTTTAGGTTCATAGGTTCATACTAGGCTATCTGTCCTAGGGCATTTACAAGCCTAACCAGAGTTGTTTGGCTTACGCCCCCTTTGAATTGAGTTTATAGTGCCCTTTTTAAGGTTAGATTACTGTGCCTCTGTCCAGCAGTGACGCAGAAGTAATCCCAGGGGTAAACCTACGATCACCCATCCACTCGTCAAGATTCCTCTTGAAGATGATCAGTGAGGGGCTCTGCCTAACATCGACTGGGATTCTATTCCAGAGTAAGAGGAGCCTCTGGGTTATGAATCTGTCCCTCCAGCATGTCCTGTTTATTTCTGTACTGAGGTTTAAGTCCCTCGAGCACGTAGCTCTAAGGGATTTGTATTTACTGAGGTGAAGCATGTCCATTAATTCCGGGTTGGACATAGCTTTATACATCAGGCATAGGTCGCATCTAAGTAGGCGGTATGCAACTGAGTAGAGCTGGAGTTTCTTTAACCGAGCAGCGTATGGCATCTGTTTGAGTCCCTTAATCCTCTTTGTGAGGTACTTTTGGGGTCTTTCCAGTTGCTGCAGGTGTCGGGTTGGGTACATCCCAAATGGGGCATTGTATTCTATTATGGGCCTGATGAGGGATGAATAAAGGGGTACGATGACCTCCCTTGATCTAGATGTGAATCCTTTCATGATAAGGTGGGCTATATAGAGGGTCCTTCTAACCACTTTGGCAATGTGATTGTCAAAGGAGAGATTACTATCAACTTGGGTACCCAGATCCCTAATTACTTCTTCTGTACTTAATGGATTACCACCTATGTGGTAATTTGTGGGCACTTTGTTTTTGCCTAAGGGTATGACTATACACTTTTTAGCGTTTAGCTTCAGACCATGGCTCTGGCACCAGTTGTCCGTATCTGTGAGACCCTTTTGGAGGATGCTTGTATCAGCTGGAGAGTCAATTATGGTGCCCAGTTTGCAGTCATCTGCGAACTTGGTCAGCCACAGTCCTCCCGTGTTAGCCTGTACCTCAGAGAAATATATACCGAATAAGAGAGGTCCCAGGACTGAGCCTTGTGGGACGCCACTTGTAACTGGTTTCGAGTCTGACATGGCTCCAGCAATCCTGACCATGTGGGTTCTGTCTTTGAGCCAGTTTGCAACCCATCTTGTGATGTAGGGGTTTATATTTAAGCTGGAGAGCTTATTTATGATGCCCGAGTGAGGTATTGTGTCGAAGGCTTTTGTGAGGTCAAGGTAGGCTGTGTGGACTACCTTTCCTTCATCTATGGCCTTGGTGACTGTTTCAAAGAAATCGACCAGGTTTAAGAGGCAGGATCTGCCCTTGACAAAGCCGAATTGGGTAGGATCCAGTGTCTGTAGGTCCCCAATGTCATTGTTAATGAGTTCCATGATGATCCTCTCCATAGCTTTGCAGACCAGGCTAGTCAGGCTTATGGGGCGATAGTTTCCAGGGTCCGTAGAGGCACCACCTTTGTGGAGTGGGACCACTGTTGCTGTACGCCATTCTTTGGGTACATATCCTGTAGTAAGGCTGAGGTTGAACAGCAGCTTTACGTGAGGGTTTAGTTTTTCTTGTAGTTCATGTAGGACACAACCCGGGACACCATCTGGTCCCATTGATGCTGTGTTTTTTGCTTTGGAGAGGGCGGCTTTCACCTGAGCATCTGAGATGTTTGGGGGGCAGTACTCTGCTGGGATAGTTATTTGCCCTTTTGGGGGGGAGGGGGGGAGAAGTTTGCACTGAACCTGTCTGCCAGGATGTTAGCAATATCTGTGGGTTCATTGTATTTTTTGTCATTTTGGATTAACTCTGAGCATATCTGGAAGTTGCCTCCCAAGTTCCTAACATAACAAAAGAAAGCCTTGTGATTATCTTTAGTATCCTGTGCTATTTTTTTCTCGAAGCTGGCCTTGGAGGATTTTATGAGGGATCATAGTTTTTTGCTAGTACTGATCAGAGATGCCTTCCCTTTTTGGGACTTTGCTCTATCATGTAGTAGCTTCCTTCTTCTGTTGTACAGCCTATTTATGGATGGGGTCCACCAGACTGGACGCCTGCCTTTGGAAGATTGGGTCTTGGTTTTGTTTGGGATAGCATGATTCATGCATTCCTGGAGGTGTCCATAGAATGCATTTATAAAGGATTCTGCCATTTGGGCCGTAGTTTCCACTGGCCCGGGGGCCTTGAAGGATTCCACCTCGGTTTTGAGAAGTGTGAAGTTCGCTTTTGAGAAGTTTTTCACTGTGGTTTTCTGGGCTGGGGGTGGGGTCGGGATGTGGATATCCAGTGAGATTAGTTTGTGGTCCGATCTTACCAATGAGGGGTATATCTCTGGTATGGAGCATAGAGTCCCCATGTTGGTGATTACCAGGTCTAGTATGTTTTCCCCTCTTGTCGGTATTTCTTAAGAAATTTTTTGAATTGGGATAAAGAGGGGTCATTGGTAAGTTCCGCAAGAAGAAGGTTCCAGTTTTTTCCGACATAGTTGGATAATAGTGATGTACCTGCTGAATTGTTGGTTCTAACAGAGTCTTTAGATTACTGTAGGGGGTGATAATGTTTTTCAGTACAGGTGTACTGTATGGGTTGTAGAGAATTTTATGAACAACTATTAGTTTGTTATATTGCAGTTGGTTGGGTAATTCTAGCCAGCCTAATGATTGAAGGTTAACACAGTGATGGCTTCTAAAAGCTGACCCTGTGGCAAATCTGGCAATATTATTGTAGCAGCTATTCAATTTATTGAGATTTGATTTGGATAGGTTAGCAAAGATGGTAGTGTGAAAGTATGGAAGAGTGCACATGTAGCATTACAGAGTCATGGTACAGGTGGTGATGAAAGAGTATGGAAGGATGCACATGTAACATTACAGAGTCATGGTACAGGTGGTGATGAAAGAGTATGGAAGAGTGCACATGTAACATTACAGAGTCATGGTACAGGTGGTGATGAAAGAGTATGGAAGAGTGCACATGTAGCATTACAGAGTCATGGTACAGATGGTAGAGAGAGAGTATGGAAGAGTGCACATGTAACATTACAGATTCATGGTACAGGTGGTAGTGAGAGAGTGTGGAAGAGTGCACATGTAACATTACAGAATCATGTTACATGTGGTAGTGAGAGAGTATGGAAGAGTGCACATGTAGCATTACAGAGTCATGTTACAGGTGACAGAGATCTATGCATGGCATGCAAAGTATTGTTATACCCCTCTGTGATGGACCACCTGTATATCTGCAAAACAAACAGCACCAGAATTGCCCATGCTAAAGACTTAAACCTTGTCTGTGATATAAATGAGATATGCTGGAGAGACAGGTATGTATTCCAGAGACTACCCCATCTCTGGAACAGGCTTCCCATTCATGTGAAGCAGAGTTCCTCCCTAACCCAATGCAATTGTAACTTGGACAATTGGATGGGGAAAAGGAAACAATTCATCCCTGGTTTGGCACCTTTGTGTCTAATGGACACAGGCAGCCTGTAAATGCTTAATCTCCCAGTCTCTTGCTTGAAAATGTTTCATCTCTCAAACCCTTGCTTACACTTATCAAGGGTATCAGAACCTGTCAGAGATTTGGGATGCATGGCTAAGCTTAAAAAGGCCTTAGTGGCCATTGGCATAGTACAAACCTATGAGCCCAAGTTTTCCTGTGTAGAATTACATATTCATGGTACAGGTGATACTGAGATAGAGTTATAATTGTGTATGTGTAAAATTTCAGAGTCATGGTCCAGTTCATACACCATGAATCTGTAATGTTAGTATGTGTTAGTGAGATAATGTAATAAGAGTACCTGTATAACATTACATTTGTGGTACAAGTGGTTTTGAGAGACTGTCTGTGTAACATAACCAAGTCATGGTGTAGGTGGTACTTAGATAGCATGGTAGGAGAACCTGTTTAACATTACAGATTAATTGTACAGGGGGCAGTAAGTGGACATTGTGTAACATTACAGAGTCTTGGTACATGTGATACTGACAGTGTGTTAAACGTGCTTGTGTAACATTACCAAGTCATGGTGTAGGTGGTACTGAGCATGGTAGGAGAACCTGTTTAACATTACAGATTCATTGTACAAGGGGCAGTAAGTGGACTGACAGTGTGTTAATCGTACCTGTGGAACATTTCAGAATCATGGTACAGGAGGTAGTGACATTGTGTGTAACAGTGTCTGTGAAACCTTACATATTCATGGCACGTGTCACACTGAGAGAGTGAATAATAAGAGTGTCTGTGTAACATTATAGATTCCTGGGACAGGGAGCAGAAAGATAACGTGGTTAGTGTGTCTATAAAACATTACAGAATTGTGATACAGGTTGTAGTATGTGTGCAACATTACATATTTATGGACAAGATGATAGTGAGATAGTGTGGCAAGAGTGTTTGTGTAACATTAAAAATTTGTGGTATAGGTGGATCTGAGATAGTATGGTAGGTGTGGCTGGGTAACATTGGAGAACCCCTTCGTACAGATGGTAGTAAGACAGTGTGGTAAGACTCCCTGTGTATAACTGCAGAACTTCATGGTAATAGGGGCACTGATAGGAAATTCACCCCAGGGATCACGTCAGTCGCCTTGCTAGACAGGGGTCCAAGGAAGTAAATACAGTGGGAAGAAATAGCCAGGGAATTGTTATGGCTAGGCTTGTATAGGCCCTAGGGCTGATAGCCTAGTACCAACCTATGAACCTAAGACAGTATAAAAAGTGTGGCTGTGTGACATAACAGATTTGTGGTATAGGTGGTACTGCGACAGTGTAATAGGAGTGGCTGTGTAACATGACAGATTTGGGGTACAGGTGTCACTGAGACAGCATATTAGGAGTGGCTGTGTGACATGACAGATTTGTGGTACAGGTGGTACTAAGATTGTATAATAGTGGCTGTGTGACATGACAGATTTGGGGTACAGGTGGTACTAAGATGGTATAATAGTGGCTGTGTGACATGACAGATTTGCGGTACAGGTGGTACTAAGATGGTATAATAGTGGCTGTGTGACATGACAGATTTGCGGTACAGGTGGTACTGAGACAGTATGAGTGGCTGTGTGATATTGCAGATTTGTGGTACAGGTGGTACTGAGAAAGTATAATAAGAGTGGTGTGTGATATTGCAGATTTGGGGTACAGGTGGTACTGGGACAATATAATAAGAGTGGCTGTGTGATATTGCAGATTTGGGGTACCAGTGGTACTGAGACAGTGTAATAAGAGTGTTTGTGTAACATGACAGATTTGGGGTATAGGTGGTACTGAGACAGTATAATAAGAGTGTCTGTGCGACATTAAAAATTTAAGGAACAGTTGGTGGGCAACCTGGCTATCACTACAGGTTCCTGGCAGAGTTGATAGGACATTTGTGTGTGAGGATTTATCATATAGGCGCTTGGGAACTAATTACTTTGTGTCTGTGTATTAGTACTGGTTCAAGGACATATGTTTGGTAGGAAGTTGTACAGTTGTGCAGGATCTTGGCATAGGTGTTATGAACCTGTACTAAGGAAACTCTGTAACATTACAGGTCTGTGGTTCAGGTGAAAAGGATATAACGCCATAAGGCTGGGCTGTGTAACAGTACTGTTTTCAAGTACAGGAGTTAGAGAGCTAGTTAAGTAGTCAGCCAGGTTATCAGGACAGTTTATGGTACAGGTGATAAGGGGGTGTTTTGGTGGAAGACCTGTGTAATGTACAGATTTGTGTACTGGTTCTTAGATTTGTACTAACCATGCAGCTGAAGGAGACACTCAAGAAGCTCAACTACTTCACCCAGTACTGTAGGAGTCTAACCACGTCCCCCATTAAGCAGAATTTTTCTGCATATCACTTGTGTCATCCAGAATGGTTTTAAAGGTTGGTAGGAACATACTCTGCTTGATAAGGGCAGCCTATTCCAGAAACTGGGTATATATTGGGTTAGGCATTTGTCATGGCATTTGTTGGCGCTGATGTTTGTCTGTAGACTGGGTATTTGCTTTACCCTAGTTCTGTTTAGGTGAGTTCAAAGAGTGCTGGGGCATTCATAGCACAGAAGGCTATGCAGGGGTCACCCCTCAGGACTGTGAGTAGAAAAAACACACAAAAACTTCTGAACCAGAAAGAAGAACACTGCTGTGACCTGTGATCAGGAACTGCAAGTTAGCACCAACTCAAAAAATGATGACAGTTTACCTAGGTTTCGTCTTTAATAACCAGACTTCTTCAGAACAAACAAGTCACATACCCTAACAAACTTTAAATACTCTTCCACTAATTACATTCAATTAACATACCCATTATCCAATAAAATATGCAAATAAGCTTGCATTCATTCTTAAGATGTATAAAATACATCAAATACACTCATATTACCACTAAATTACAAATTCA
The DNA here is from genome assembly GCF_019279795.1 of Protopterus annectens. Classification (NCBI taxonomy): domain Eukaryota; kingdom Metazoa; phylum Chordata; order Ceratodontiformes; family Protopteridae; genus Protopterus; species Protopterus annectens. Next base: position 1,847,882,624 of record NC_056732.1, on the reverse strand, counting down.
TACTTAATGCATACAAAAAATACAATACTGAATAAATAAATGAATAAGGTAAAAAATAAAAAATGTATGTAAAAATGTGTAATTAGCAAATATTAGAACAGATACCATACTGCAAAACATTGCTTAACAGTTTATGATTAAAAATTCAGAAACTAAGAAACAAACAACACAACAATATATATGTTAATGTAAAATGCATTCCACATTAAATCCATTTTATATATATATATATATATATATATATATATATATATATATATATATATATATATATATATGTACACCCCCATCACCCCATAATATGTTTTAGTCTTAAAATGGGAGCTAAACTTATGTTATCATTGATGCCTGGAAACACTGTGGCATCCAATCTTAACTGCCACTTCATTTCACATATGTCAAGGTGCACGTCTAAAACAGCACCTTGAACATCTTTTTTAATGTGCTGTATTACACAAAATTTAAATTGATGACCAGAATTTTGTTCTATATGTCTAACTAGAGCATTGATACTTTTCATATGTTTAATATCCAAAATATGCTCACTAATTCTTTCTTTGAAGGCTCTACACGTCTTTCCCACATAAAAGGCTGAGCATTGAACACATTTTGCTAAATAAACAACATTCTTAGTGAAACAATCAAAATGCCCATAAATACCAATGGGCACATCCGCTACTTCTGTCTTGGACCCACTTACCAAAATATGCTGACATACATTGCATCTCCCACATTAGAAATTACCCTTAACTCTATTTGACTCACTTGTATCGTAAAGGCCACTTCCACCCTTTTCAAGTAACTGTTTAAATGACCTTCCTTTTCTGTATACATTTTTTTGGGGCCTATTCAACTTACTCCATACATTGTTGTCCAATCTTAGTAACCTCCAATTGTTAAGAATAATTTCAACAATGTGTTTAGCATCATAGGAGTACGTGGTAATGAAATATATTTCAGATTCTGACTTTACTGTAGTATTTTTTGTCGTGTCACTTCTCCTTTGGTTGGTTAAATTTCCAGTATAATGATTATTGTTTGTCAAACTATTCCTATTACTATTTGTAGTTAGTAACGCCATGTAATTACCTTCATTTCTTTTATGTACTACCTCATCTCCAATAGAATTACATAAGTCAATAGGATATCCTCGTTTAACAAACATACTCTTTATGAATTCCACCTCTTTAACAAATTCTTGATCTTCACTCACCATTCTGGCTGCCCTAACCATCTGACCTTTCACAATGGCCTTTTTCTGATGGCTAGGATGCTAGCTTTGGTAGTTCAAATATGAATTTGAAAAGGTGGGCTTTCTATAAATACCAGAAGTCAAACAGCTATTAACTTTGTCCACCTTTAATTAGACATCCAAATACGATAACTCTTCTGTACTAAATTCAAAGGTAAACTTCAAAAAGTGCACTGTGTTGTTTATGTATTCAATAAACATATTCATAATCTCGACACTCCCAAATCACAAAATGTCATCCAAAAAGCGGGTATAATGCCGAATATGTTGCATATATTGACTGTCAAAAACAAACTGCTGTTCCCAGAAAGACATTATATAATTGACATATATAGGGGCGCATGCAGCACCCATTGCCACCCCAGTATTTTGCTTAAAATAATAGCCTTCAAAAAATATATAGTTGTTATCTAATACAGCTTCCATTAATGTGACAAAAACATTAATACGATCCTGTTCGTACATCCCAGTTTTAACTAACTGAATTTCTAACCACTGTAGTCCAATGTCACTTGGAATCACCGAAAACAAATTACAGACATCAATGGCCAAGAGACTAGTTTGTTTACCTATTGTAATTGCTTTAAGGTTCTCCAAAAAATGCCATGAGTCCTTAGTAATGTATTCAAATTTCCTTATGCCTCTTTGTAGATGAAAATCCAAAAATCTACTAATAAAGCAAGTTTTACTTCTTTTTCCATCTACAATAGGCCTAAATTTAACATTGCTCAGTCCTTTATGTAATTTGGGAATTCCAAAAATACTACTTATCATTGGAAAATCATTTTTCAAATAATAATACTCAGTCTCATCAATTTGCCCTTGCATTAGTAAATCCTCTATCATCAAATCAATTTTTTGGTATGCTATGTAACCTGATTTAGACTACTCTCTTCATAAGTGTCATCACTTAACATACTTAACATGTAATTAGTATAATCATTCCTATCCATAATTACAGTACCACTACCTTTGTCAGGTTTCATGAACCTAAGAGTTTTATCATTAATTAATTCCTTTAATAAGGCTTGCTCATCTTTATCTAAGTTATTACTCTCATTAAATAATCTATTTTCAGTAACATTCCTGCTTTTCTTCATATATTCTCTGTCTAGTTCACATATTTTCTCATAAAGGGCCACAATCCCATTTAAAGGAGGATTAAATTTACTCGGCTTTCTCAAAGCAAACCTTCCTTGTTCAATATTATTATCAAAAAACATCTTCAGGTTCATTCTCCTGGTTAACATTTTTAAATCAATCAAGATTTCATTCAAACTTCCCCTCACCGCGGGGATAAATGAAAATCCTTTTGATAATAACTGTGCATGCTCCTTACTTATTTCTTTTGTAGAGTAATTATACAGCCTTATTAAAGGAAATTTGAATACATTACTAAGGACTCATGGCATTTTTTGGAGAACCTTAAAGCAATTACGATAGGTAAACAAACTATTCTCTTGGCCATTGATGTCTGTAATTTGTTTTCGGTGATTCCAAGTGACATTGGACTACAGTGGTTAGAAATTCAGTTAGTTAAAACTGGGATGTACGAACAGGATCGTATTAATGTTTTTGTCACATTAATGGAAGCTGTATTAGATAACAACTATATATTTTTTGAAGGCTATTATTTTAAGCAAAATACTGGGGTGGCAATGGGTGCTGCATGCGCCCCTATATATGTCAATTATATAATGTCCTTCTGGGAACAGCAGTTTGTTTTTGACAGTCAATATATGCAACATATTCGGCATTATACCCGCTTTTTGGATGACATTTTGTGATTTGGGAGTGTCGAGATTATGAATATGTTTATTGAATACATAAACAACACAGTGCACTTTTTGAAGTTTACCTTTGAATTTAGTACAGAAGAGTTATCGTATTTGGATGTCCAATTAAAGGTAAACAAAGTTAATAGCTGTTTGACTTCTGGTATTTATAGAAAGCCCACCTTTTCAAATTCATATTTGAACTACCAAAGCTGGCATCCTAGCCATCAGAAACAGGTCATTGTGAAAGGTCAGATGGTTAGGGCAGCCAGAATGGTGAGTGAAGATCAAGAATTTGTTAAAGAGGTGGAATTCATAAAGAGTATGTTTGTTAAACGAGGCTATCCTATTGACTTATGTAATTCTATTGGAGATGAGGTAGTACGTAAAAGAAATGAAGGTAATTACATGGCGTTACTAACTACAAATAGTAATAGGAATAGTTTGACAAACAATAATCATTATACTGGAAATTTAACCAAACAAAGGAGAAGTGACACGACAAAAAATACTACAGTAAAGTCAGAATCTGAAATATATTTCATTACCACGTACTCCTATGATGCAAAACATATTGTTGAAATTATTCTTAACAGTTGGAGGTTACTAAGATTGGACAACAATGTATGGAGTAAGTTGAATAGGCCCCCAAAAAATGTATACAGAAAAGGAAGGTAATTTAAACAGTTACTTGAAAAGGGTGGAAGTGGCCTTTACAATACAAGTGAGTCAAATAGAGTTAAGGGTAATTTCAAATGTGGGAGATGCAATGTATGTCAGCATATTTTGGTAACTGGGTCCAAGATAGAAGTAGTGGATGTGCCCATTGGTATTTATGGGCATTTTGATTGTTTCACTAAGAATGTTGTTTATTTAGCAAAATGTGTTCAATGCTCAGCCTTTTATGTGGGAAAGACTTGTAGAGCCTTCAAAGAAAGAATTAGTGAGCATATTTTGGATATTAAACATATGAAAAGTACCAATGCTCTAGTTAGACATATAGAACAAAATTCTGGTCATCAATTTAAATTTTGTGTAATACAGCACATTAAAAAGATGTTCAAGGTGCTGTTTTAGACGTGCACCTTGACATATGTGAAATGAAGTGGCAGTTAAGATTGGATGCCACAGTGTTTCCAGGCATCAATGATAACATAAGTTTAGCTCCCATTTTAAGACTAAAACATATTATGGGGTGATGGGGGTGTACATATATATATATAAAATGGATTTAATGTGGAATGCATTTTACATTAACATATATATTGTTGTGTTGTTTGTTTCTTAGTTTTTGAATTTTTAATCATAAACTGTTAAGCAACGTTTTGCAGTATGGTATCTGTTCTAATATTTGTTAATTACACATTTTTACTTACATTTTTTTATTTTTTACCCTTTTCATTTATTTATTCAGTATTGTATTTTTTGTATGCATTAAGTATGAATTTGTAATTTAGTGGTAATATGAGTGTATTTGATGTATTTTATACATCTTAAGAATGAATGCAAGCTTATTTGCATATTTTATTGGATAATGGGTATGTTAATTGAATGTAATTAGTGGAAGAGTATTTAAAGTTTGTTAGGGTATGTGACTTTGTTTGTTCTGAAGAAGTATGGTTATTAAAGACGAAACCTAGGTAAACTGTTGTCATTTTTTGAGTTGGTGCTAACTTGCAGTTCCTGATCACGGGTCACATCAGCGTTCTTCTTTGTGGTTCAGGACTGTGAGTAGACCAGTCCCTTAGTCAGTGTCATACAGTCATCTGATTTAGGAGTTTGATGAGGTATATGCTGAAGGGTGTGTTATATTCAATGATGGGACACTGTAGGATGAATAAAGTGGGATTATAACTTTGGACTTTGATAGGATACCACAGCAAAGAATAAGTTGTATAAGGTAAAAGTATTTTCTGACCACCACATATGGATGGTGGTCAAATGAGACCCTGTTATCAGCATACATACCCAAGTCCCGGATATCATTCCACTTAAATTTGATACAGTCATCTATGTGGTACGTAATAGTGATGCTAGATTTACCAAAGGAAACTGTGCTGTATTTCTTGGTGTTTAGGGTAAGCTGATGATGAATACACTAAGAATGTGTTTGGTCCTGTCTGTCTTGGAGAATTTAAGTATCAGTATGGGATTTTAATAATCACCCCAAGTTTTCAGTCATCAGCAAAATGGGCAATCCATAGTTCCTTAATATCAAATTTGATGTCACAGAAATTGGTTGTGGGTCATATGTAACAGTTTGTGGCACACGTGGTTGGGGTGGTACTGTGTAGTATTCCAAATTTATTGCAGAGGTAGTAGGGTGTAGTTTGTGGTGGACCTTGGAAAACACACATGCTTATGATACAGATGACTGGGGTAACATGATAGGGGGACTCACAGTACATTTTAAGATACAGGCTCAAATGGTAGTGAGATTAGGAACACGTTTCAGTACAGGATCATGGTAAAAGTGGGCGGGCTAGTATGCTGGTGGAGCTGCGTAGAGAAAGAAGGGGGTAGTATTTGGGGGAACCTTTGTAGTAGAGGAGGCTCTTAATATAGGTAATCGGGGCAGTATGGTAGTATCGGTAGAGGGCTTGTCAATCGGTCATACCTCTTAGAGCACAATTTCTGGGCAAAGCCAAAAGTAATGGGGGACAGAGGCTCAGAAATAGGAACAGTTTTTAAATAATGATCTTATAAACTCAGAGAGTTGATGTTCATGATCTTAGAGGCAGGGGCAGAGTGAGACCAGTGTAACAGTGCTGGTAATAGTAAATCTGGGTAGTAGTGAAGGTTCATAAAACAAGTGGTGGGGGTGGGGTGGGGTCTTTACAGTACTACAAGTGCTAGAGGGTCTGTGTTCCAGTCAGATTTGTGGTGCAGGTTATAGAGAGGTCATGAGGCTTGTGTAATAATACTGATGAGAGAAGCAAGTTCATGCTACAGGTGGTGGGGAATGAGTGAATTCTATGTAACATTAGCAGTGGTAGAGGGCCTATGTGTTAGTGTAGGTCCATGGTACAGATGTTAGGAAGGGAGAGAGGCCTGTGTATCAGTAGAAATGTATGGTGCTGTGGTACAGATGTTAGAAAGGGAGTGATGCATGTGTATCAGTACAGATACATGGTGCCGTGGTACAGATGCTAGGAAGGGGTGAGGCCTGTGTATCAATACAAATTCATGGTGCCATGGTACAGATGGTAGGAAGGGGTTGAGGCCTGTGTATTAGTAGAAATGTATGGTGCCGTTGTACAGATGTTAGAAAGGGAGTGATGCGTGTGTATCAGTACAGATTCATGGTGCCATGGTACAGATGGTAGGAAGGGGGTGAGGCCTGTGTATCAGTACAGATTCATGGTGCCTTGGTACAGAAGGGAGTGAGGCCTGTTTATCAGTATAGATTCATGGTGCCATGGTACAGATGTTAGGAAGGGGTGAGGCCTGTGTATCAGTACAAATTCATGGTGCCATGGTACAGATGGTAGGAAGGGGGTGAGGCCTGTGTATCAGTACAGATTCATGGTGCCTTGGTACAGAAGAGAGTGAGGCCTGTGTATCAGTATAGATTCATGGTGCCATGGTACAGATGTTAGGAAAGGGTGAGGCCTGTGTATCAATACAAATTCATGGTGCCATGGTACAGATGGTAGGAAGGGGGTGAGGCCTGTGTATCAGTACTGATTCATGGTGCCTTGGTACAGAAGGGAATGAGGCCTATGTATCAGTGTAGATTCATGGTGCCATGGTACAGATGTTAGGAAGGGGTGAGGCCTGTGTATCAATACAAATTCATGGTGCCATGGTACAGATGGTAGGAAGGGGATGAGGCCTGTGTATCAGTACAGATTCATGGTGCCTTGGTACAGAAGGGAGTAAGGCCTGTGTATCATTATAGATTCATGGTGCCTTGGTACAGAAGGGAGTGAGGCCTGTGTATCAGTATAGATTCATGGTGCTGTGGTACAGATGTTAGGGAGGGGTAAGGCCTGTGTATCAATACAAATTCATGGTGCCATGGTACAGATGGTAGGAAGGGGGTGAGGCCTGCGTTTCAGTACAGATTCATGGTGCCTTGGTGCAGAAGGGAGTGAGGCCTGTGTATCAGTATAGATTCATGGTGCCATGGTACAGATGTTAGGAAGGGGTGAGGCCTGTGTATCAATACAAATTAATGGTACCATGGTGCAGATGGTAGCAAGGGGGTGAGGCATGTGTATCAGTACAGATTCATGGTGCCTTGGTACAGAAGGGAGTGATGCCTGTGTATCAGTATAGATTCATGGTGCCATGGTACAGATGTTAGGAAGGGGTGAGGCCTGTGTATCAATACAAATTCATGGTGCCATGGTACAGATGGTAGGAAGGGGGTGAGGCCTGTGTATCAGTACAGATTCATGGTGCCTTGGTACAGAAGGGAGTGAGACCTGTGTATCAGTGTAGATTCATGGTGCCATGGTACAGATGTTAGGAAGGGGTGAGGCCTGTGTATCAATACAAATTCATGGTGCCATGGTACAGATGGTAGGAAGGGGATGAGGCCTGTGTATCAGTACAGATTCATGGTGCCTTGGTACAGAAGGGAGTAAGGCCTGTGTATCATTATAGATTCATGGTGCCTTGGTACAGAAGGGAGTGAGGCCTGTGTATCAGTATAGATTCATGGTGCCTTGGTACAGAAGGGAGTGAGGCCTGTGTATCAGTATAGATTTATGGTGCCTTGGTACAGAAGGGAGTGAGGCCTGTGTATCAGTATAGATTCATGGTGCCATGGTACAGATGTTAGGAAGGGTGTGAGGCCTGAGTGTCAGTACAGATTCATGGTGAAGATGTTAGGGATGTAGAGTGGCTTGTGTAACTGTACAGGTAACGATAGCAGAATGTCTATGTAGATGGGTTTGGTCGGGGCTGGGTTGGAGGTGGTTGGCATAATGGTTAAGGACTTCACCTCCTATACGTAAGATACAGGGTTTGATTCTGACCTCTGGTTATTGGCTAGGCTTAAAGTCTAGTGCTCACCTATGAACCTATGCTTTTAACAGCTTTTCTTCGGACAGGTAGTGTTCCATAATATTTTTTTTGTCTATAACAATGTAGAGCTGTGTCTTCTTATCTAAACCTGTAACACAGCTGCAGCACCATGTCTCACAGAACACCAACATATTTTCTTGTCTAGCTTGCTCACAAATAATTCTTACAGAACCAGAGTATATTTTCAGGCCTAGCTAGGGTAGAAATAAGGTTTGAAAAAATTCTACTAGAGACAATCTATTCTGTTGCTTAATTTTTTTATTATTTCTGTATATGTTAACAGTAAAAGGCGAGGATAGTAGTTTAAGGTTCAGAGAGTGGATGGTAGGTGGATTGCGTGACTGTGCAGTTCTACAGGTTCTTGGTGCAGCTGGTTGGGGTGGTGGTGTAGTAAACTTATGGTGCAGGTGTAATGAGGTAGTGAATTGGAGATTCTTTTGTAGTGGTACACATTAATTGTCTGTTGTAGTGGTACAGATTAATTGTCTTTTGTAATGGTACAGATTGGTGGTAGGGGTTTTGGTTGCTGAATGTTGCTAACAGATACCAGGTAAGTGGCACAATCAGATAAGTTTTCAGTGTCTGTTGCATATGGATTGGAAATAAGGGCTTGATGTAGCAGCAGGGAATGAAATAAATATATGAATGTCAAATGTAACACTATGTTTCATGTGTCATTTAACACACAATGCAGACATTGACTAAAGTAGGTGCAGGAATGTATTGTGTGTGTGTGTGTGTGTGTGTGTGTGTGTGTGTGTGTGTGTGTGTGTAGTGATGAGCTATTGGAATAAGTGGCTTGCTTAAATAACTTCCTGACGTCACATTTGAATATGACAGTATAGTAGTTTGTATAAACTGAGGGGCAGCAGAGGACAGTCTTGGAGGAATATATTCTTCCTTTGTTTGGGTAGTGGGTTCTTAAAGTGGGTTCCTGGTTGCATGAGTCAGGGATTTAAGTCTGAAGCAGTGTTTTGCACTCAATACAAGACAGGTCATGTTGAGGATGGACATGATTAGGAATAAGTATATTAGAGGGTCAGCACAGGTTGGAAGGTTTGGAGACAAAGCCAGAGAGGCAAGATTACGTTGGTTTGGACATGTGTTGAGGAGGGATGCAGAGTATATTGGGAAAAAATGCTAAGGATGGAGCTACCAGGTAACAGGAAAAGAGGAAGGCCTAAGATAAGGTGTATGGATGTGGTGAGAGAGGACATGCAGGTGGTTGGTGTGACAGAGCAAGATGCAGAGGACAGGAAGAAATGGAAAGAGTTGATCTGCTGTGGCTACCCCTAACGGGAGCAGCCGAAAGAAGAAGAAGAAGACAAGACAGGTCATGTTTAACATTCGGGGTCATATTCATGTACTTCTGTTTATCACTGTTTATGGGAGTGCCTGCGATGTATGCTGCTCCCTTTATGACATTGCCTGTGTAAATGTTTTTCTAGCTGGTTCAGATATATGGGAGAGAATCTCTGCCAGGCTGAGAAGTGAACAGCTGACAGTTGTCAAGGCATGTTCACAGAGTACTGAGTGTAGCATTAAAAGTAACAGAAGGCAGTAAAGGTATCTGTAACAGCTAACAATTTTTTTGTTTCACGATTTCAAATGGTTGATGACTGGAGAGTTTTTTGTGATAGTATGAACTATGATAGTGTAAATATATTTATCAGAATATTTACTGTAAAGAAGTATTTGCCAGAGTTTTTCTATATCATTTTAACTAAGTAAATGTCTTAATGCTGCATGACCTTGATGTTAAGAAAATCTATACTTGGATCATCACCAGAGCACAGAATGACCTGTGTGATCCTGAATGCAGTAAGTAAACATATTGTGTATATATAATTGATCTCATACGTTAATGCCCAAGTATCTTATATTGCTGTTACTGCTTACGAAGCAAATGAGCACAACTGGGCATCCTGGTTACTCATGCACTCCTGAAAGAGAAACGTTTTGATGAAGCTATCATTAAATAGGATGATAAGACAAAGAAGTAACAAGTGCAGCACTGCATGGTCACAGGTGGTTATATTCTTGTTGAATTTTGTTCAGATTACTCTGTTACCTACAATGAAACTGAGAATAAGCAATCAAATTCTGTATCCTTTCAGGTGCCCGAAACCTTTGATGATGTTGCTGTTGAGTTTTCAGGAGAGGAGTGGGAAATGCTGAGTAAACCAGAGAAAGAGCTGCACAAGGAGGTGATGGTGCAGAACTATGAGAACATGATTTCTGTAGGTAAGAGGGGGTTTCAGATGTGCCATTGTTAATAATGGGGTACCTGTAACTTCTTGTCTGTAAAATAGTAATGGCGTGTGAGGGGAAATGGTGAACTTGTTAGGAGATTGTCATTAACATGTTTGCTTCTTCCTGAAAATTAAGGGCTGTGTGTTAAATAATCTTGCCCAGTCATTCAGATTGTCTGTGTAATTTTTATTATTCTTTGTTTATGGTTTATAATTGTAAAAGTGTTGGTAGACTCTGCCATTATTCTTTTGATTAGTATGCCAATAATAATAATAAAACTGATACTACCCATTGTTCTGTATTACATCAGCCACATTGCTGCATTATCTTGTTAGAGATGGGTCCTGAGTTATTATAGTCCTTCTATGTGGCACATCTCATTACAAAAGGTTTCTCATCCAGGAAGAAAGAGGTCATAATCCCTCTCTACTCATCCCTCATTAGACCTATTATAGAATGCAACGCCCCATTTGGTATGCACCTCACTAGACACCTACAATAACTGTAAAGACCACAAAAATACCTCACTAAGAGGGTCTCAGGGCTTAGACACATGCCCTATACAGACAGACTCAAAAAACTCCAGCTATACTCTGTCTCTTATCACCTACTTGGGGGCGATCTGTGCTTGACCTACAAAGCCATGTCTGATCCAGAGCTGCTAGATATGCTACACCTAAAGAAATCCCAATCCCTCCATGCCACACGCTACAGAGACCAAACCCTCATTACCACAATAAACAGAACACGCTGGAGGGACAGGTTCCTAACCCAGAGACTTCCCATACTCTGGAACAAACTTCCCATTCACATCAAGTAGAGCATTTCACTGGCCCTCTTAAAGAGAAATCTTGACAAGTGGATGGGCAATAGGAAGTTCACCCCAGGGATCACTTCAGTGGCCTTGCTTGACAGGGGCACTGGAAACTAACTTTGGGCAGCATAATACCAGGGAATCTACTTGGGCTAGGCTTATATAGGGTCCAGGGCCGTTAGCCTAGTACACACCTATGAACCTATAGCATCTGATGATAATCCCACAATTGCAAATGCAGAGATAACTGTATAATACTGTTTTCACAATATTTATTTTAATTTAAATAGAACTGTTTTAAAACATTGTGTTTCTCCTCCTCTGAACCTCTTCAAGGCAAACAGTAGTACATGTAATGAATAATCATCTTACACTGAACTAATAAATTGACTTTGACCCAGGAAATAGCGACTGCATATGGCTTGTTAGCATGTAGCCTATTTTCCATGTATACTGCACTTTACAATGCTATGAATAGGCAGTTCTTCACATACCTTGTTGGGAAAGCTCTAACATCAAATGTTTATAGTACACCATACTTACACTGGTTTCTCTTCATTTGGACTGGGAGTCACCAGTAGCAAGACATTTTCTGGTCTGTAGACAGTTTTTCCCTTCCACACCTTGCTTAAGTTACATAAATTATTTTTTTCATAGGCAGGAGTAGTTGCATCTATAGGTATGGGACTGCAAGTTGCTGCCCACAATTAATTTTTTTGTTTTTAGTTAGGTATTGAACTTCATGGTTATAGTTGCATTTTAACGTAGGAGACTGCTTTTCCCTAAGCACATGTCATCATTCTTATCAGTCACAGAGCAACAGATTTCACTTAGGAAGAATTTATGATGAGATTCTGTTTATATTCCCCCAAACCAAATAGTTGTTGTTATGAGAGGGTGGTATTGCTATAGAAAAAGATCAAACAGTATTTTTTTTTCCAGGGGAAATAACACTATTTATAAAGTATGCTTGTGAAATAAATAAATGCAGTTTGCTAAATGCATAACATGACCATTCCTTAAATTTTATTTTATTTATTTATTTATTATTTGTTAACCGGGAAATTCTGACTAGTTGTTGTTGTTGTTTGTCTTTCAGTTTTTTCCCAGTAAGGGGTCGCCACATCGGAACTCCAGTCCGCTAATGATTGGCAGTAGATTTTTTACGAAACGCCGAGGTGCCAGCTCGACGCCCAACCTTCAATGAAGGAACGCCCATTTACACAGGCATGTCTTTCGAACTGTACCCAACCGCGGGGAGGACATGCAGACTCCACACAGAAGGCACTCCCAAGCCAAGTTGAGAATCGAACTGGAGAACCTCTTGCTGTGAGGTAACAATGCTAACGCCGTACCACCGCGGAAATAGGACAGAGCCTATTTTCAGTAGAGGCCTGAGGAGAAATGCTCCAGACGCATGTCTTTTGAATGTGGGAGGAAACTGGAGTACCAGGAGGAAACCTACGCAAACACAGCGAGGACATGCAGACTCAGAACAGAAGGCACCCCAGCTGAGAATCGAACCAGAGAACCTCTTGCTGTGAGGCGACAATTTTAACCGCTAAGATGCAGTCATGGTAGTAAACCAAACTGCATAAGCATATCAGTCCTTTTCAAACCAGAACTATATTCCTGCAGCTTTATGTAATTGTGCTTTACATGAATGGATTTTGTATTTACTCTTGAGAATAATTTTAAGGACCAATTGAAGAATTTAAGTTTAACAAATAATATGCAAAACAAAGAAATTATTGATGTTCTTCACATTGATCACTGCTGCAATAGCCTTAGCTATATGGGTTATATCCTGCCAATGATATGCCAGCTAACCAGCTAACAAAGCTTATGGGCACTTTCCACATGCCTAAACTGTCAAGCAGCTTGAGCTGAGCTGACTAAAACATACGTTTGGGAGTGAAGCCCTTCAGAGCTTTACTGATGCTGAAGAGTACACTCCTCTGAGGCTTTTGAGGATCAGCAGTTAACTTGTGCTTTCCTTAGCTGGCCAAGGGAGAACCACTCATGTTGGTCCTGGGAGAGGGAACAGAGAAGGTTTTCCTGTTATGTCAGAATGCTGTGCCCATCCATGTGGAAGTAGAGACTGCCATTAATAACATGGTTGGCCCATTTTTCATGTCAAAAAGAAAAGCAAGCATTTATCTACTCCTCTTCAACATTCTTTGAATGGGAGTAGTTTACTGGAACTGGCTCAGGGTTTGAATCAGGATGTTGGTGCTTCTTGTAAAGTAGTTTTCAGTAAAAGAAAGAGGGATGCCTACTTTCCTGAAGAGATTCAAGATTCTGAATCTGAACAGGAAGGTGCAGGGATGGATTCAGGCTTTTGTCCTCAGATTTCTGATTAAGACTCAGAGGAGAGCTCACTTTCTTATTCTCACTGTGGGGGGGTTCCTCTTTCTCTGAGTCTATTGCCAGAATGGCCCAGTATTTTCAGTGGGAGAACACTGAAATTTCTTAGTCCCTTAAAAATGCTATGAGTTGTTACAGAAGGATTTTCCAGAACCTACACCCATTCCTCTTGTCCTGTCTGCTTTAGAGGATGTGTGTCTAACCGCTTGCAGTTTTCCCTGATAGTTAGGCAGTTGTCCATAAAAAGGCAGATAGGATGTATAAAGTTCGTCAGTCTTTTAAATTTTTAAACACTATTCCCAAACCTGACCCAGCAGCTACAGCTTTCATTGACTCCTCTTCTGCCAAGCATTTAGTTAATTTCAATCCACTCTTTCTAATAAGGATGGGAAAGTTATTCTTATGTATGGGAAAATCGCGTATACTTCTGCAACTTTGAATTTCAGAATTTTAAATTATCAGGTTCATATGTTAATGGTTATTTTGACATTGTGAAAGTATGAGGAATGTTTTATCTACAGTTTCTTCTTGTGATGAAAAATCTGCTTTAAATAACTTGGTTTCTTCTACTGCACAGGTCACCACTCATTGTTTGCCAGGTGTGTATGACACTGTTGATACTTCTTCCAGGGCTATGGCAAATGGGACTGTTTTCAGGAGGTTTGTTGGCTATATTCTTAGAACCTTCCAGATGATGTTAAAAATTAGATTTTAAATTCTCCCTTGGATAGCGATTTAGTCTTTGGCCCCTCTGCTGTAGAGGTGATCAAAAAGTGTGACGAAAGGGGAAAGCTGATCCAGGGAAGACTTTTCAGCCCCCCTCTTGCAAATTGTCCAAGGGATTTTCTTTCTGCTCATTCAGTTTCAGCAAAAAACAGAAAAACAGTCTCAACAGAATTCAGATAAATAGATGTTTAAGAAGAAGTGGCCAGGATATTCCAAAAAGAAGTCTCAACCAAAACCAAGGACACTCCAACAAGTCTGAATATCTATTCAAGAGACCTTGTGACCCCCTCTCACCATGGCCCCTAGTCTGAATCTCCATTTTTCTCTTTGGTGACAGACTGTTTCAGACAAATGGGCACAGAAAATCATTCATCGTGGTAACAGATGACAGTGGAAGGGGGCAGTCCGCACCCTACAGGTCAGACTGTTTTGTTTCTTCCTGTTCTTCACCACATGCTGTCCCAAGGAATGGTAGAACCAGTTCCTCCTTCCATGGTGGGGAAGGGTTTTTATTCAAGGATGTTCTTATTCCAAAAGCAAGAAAACACTTTGAGAACAGTTCTTTCTTTCCTAAACCTAAATATTAAAATAAAAGTAAAATTAAAAAAAATGTTTTTGAAAATAAAAATTCAAAATGATGTCACTTCCAACTTGCTGGCTTTTCTTCTCCTTTCAAGTTTCCTGATAACATTAGATTTAAAAGATGCTTATCACAATTCTATTCATCCAGACTTTAGGCATTTCCTAAGGTCTTGTGCATTTGGATCACATCAGTTCTCTTACTTATCCTTTGGACTATCCACTGCACCAAGAGTGTTCACAAAGTGTATACCTCCAGTTATAGCTTATTGCAGGCTACAGGGTAACCACATTTTCAATATTGAGCCAAGTTGCTTGTCTTTGCAGAGTCTTTTTCCAAATGTCAGAATCTCTCTCTTGGTTTAAAGATCTCTTGCACAAGCTGGGATTTCAAGAGAACATTCAGAAGTACTTTTTGACTCCCTCACATAGGATTGTTTTCCTGGGATGTCCGGTAGACATCTGAGTTCAAAGAGCATTCTTTCCACAGGAAAAATAGATCTTTATTTAGAAATTTTCCCACTCAGATTTCAGTCACTGTGAGGGAATACCTCAGGATTTTGGGTCTCATGGCATCTATGATTCTCATGATACTTTTGTCACGACTCCACATGAGAAAGATACAGAGGTGTCTGAAATCCCTTTAGTCCTAGCATCAACACCCTTTATCTTTTTAGAACCCAGTACTGGGGTTTGTCAGAAAAGAAATTGCTTGGTAGAGACAACAGATATCCTTAAATCAAGGTCTCCCCTTCTCCCTCCCTCCTCCAATGCAGTCAGTCACCACACATACGTCAGACTTTGCTTGGAGAGCAGTTTTAGGAGAGATAAACATTCAGGGATTGTGGGACACCTAGAACAGATGCAAGCACATAAATATCAAGGAGATGCTTGCCCTGATACACTGTTAGAAACTCCTTGTGTTTTGACTGAAGAGTGCTCTCAAACAATCTGGAAGTATTTCGCTGATAAGTATA
Organism: Protopterus annectens; assembly: GCF_019279795.1. Classification (NCBI taxonomy): domain Eukaryota; kingdom Metazoa; phylum Chordata; order Ceratodontiformes; family Protopteridae; genus Protopterus; species Protopterus annectens. The sequence goes on along the minus strand of NC_056732.1, from coordinate 1,847,866,847 downwards.
ATTCTTGGCATTTTAACTTTTCAGAGTTCTGCATTGTCTTAATTTTTGCCTGACTGAATTATTTTATATATTTGCTGACATTGTTTTTTGTTTCTGATCTCTTTTGAAACTGTATTTCTCCCTTCCACCCACCCTGTTCCTGTGGTGTTTGTTATAGTTGGTGGCTTTGCAGTTGCCCACCCCTACTGTAAATTTGATCTGGTACATTCCTCCCAGTCTAGTGTTCATTCTACCTAATACAGAGCGAACATTTGAGAAGGCCTACCCACTTTGGTTCTTAACCTTGAATTATCTTCTGCTCCTCCTTGCTCCCCTTGCACTTTACTAACAAAAACATAAAAAAAATCTCCTTGTGTTCTGACTGAGTGTGAGTGTGCATCTCAGCTGATAAGTATATTTTTTGGCACTTTTTAACTGTTCAGAGTTGAATAAAACAACAATTGAATTTAGTTCAGAATACAGTTTGAATAAATTGCTTTCATTTAAACTGTATTTGCTTTAATACTGCTACACACTCAAGTGTGCTAGCTTGCACTGCACTTGAATTGTTTTTAGTGCTGTTTTAGCTGCTTTCTGGGAAAACAAAATTTAAGCTTGTTTCCTGCCTTTCCTGTAACTCGTCTAGTCCAGATACAGATATGCTGTATCCAGGACTGTTGGTAAGCTTCTCAGCCCCTCAAGCCTTTCTGTGTTGGAGGGAAGCCTTCTAGCTTATCAGTGGAAGTGGTAAGCACTAGGTAGCCTATCTACCACAAGAGGAGTGGTTTCTGTCCCAGAAATTTTAGCTTATTGGCCATTTTTTTCCATCTCTTTCAACTTTCTGGTTTAAAAGTCCACATCTCCGCTTGTTTCCCAAGCTTTTCTGTAACTAATCTAGTCCAGATACAGATGTGCTGTATCTAGGACTGTTTGTAAGTTTCTGAGTGGTGCCAAAGTCTGCTCTTCAATTTTTCCCTTAGATCTGCTAGTTCTCTCCTCATCTGCACTTTTACTAGCTTATTAGTTTAGCACTTTACCAGACATCTTGTAGCAATTATTGTAGCACACAAAAGTGCTACCAGCACTAGATGTTCTACAAGGAAACAGCTCCAGTATTTGTTAATGCCCACCCTTCCAGGGATGTTTAAAGGTCTGTTCCCTGTGTTTTCTCCTATTAGCCTGGTGACCTTGGGCATCCTGAGGCAATGTAGCAACTGCCTCATGTACAATGACAACCCTCTCCTCTTACCTCCAAACACTCGGACTTGTTGAGAGATACACTTGTATATCCAAACTGGAAGCCACGCACTCTCCAGCCAAGACTGGAATAGGTGGTCGAGAGGAGAAGGTCAACACTTGCACAACACATGGAACACATAGCCCTCCAGAACACACACCAGCACTGCCTTCACATAAAAACACAAACCACACCCACCTTTGCGAGGCTCTCAATAAAAATCTAGCCAAACAGCAGAGGCCTTCAAGGCAGAAATACACTCGACCACCACAACACAACACTAATCACGAGACACATAACTCTCCTAAACAGTGTGCCACTCAACCAAAGCCCCTAAGGCAAAACAGCATGCCCAACACACTAGTCATAGGTGACTTGATAGAGAGGCACAGTGATGTCCCACTCACTAGGTTGAATAAGGGGAAAGTAACAGTCAGCTGCCTGTCAGGCACTAGGATCAGCCACATAACGCATGCACTCAGGTCCCTCAACAACAGGTAGAAATATGACTCTGCCATTGTACATGTGGGCATGAATAATCTGTGACGTACCTCCCTGGACTGCATGAAGAGAGACATGGAGGAGCTCCTGGATTATGTAGCCCAAATGGGTATGACCCTAGAACTAAGCAGCATCCTACCATCACCCAGAATGATATGATACCACAGTACAAGCAGAAATTGATTGATTTCAACAATTGACTAAGTTTCTGGTGTCATTCTAAGGGGATCCAATATCTGTCTGCCTGGGGTGACATGATTGACAGACCTCGATGCTTTGCCAGAGATGGCCTGCATCTGTCACCCTGGGCTTCCAGATACTAGCCAAAGCTTTTGCCACCCCTATAGTGCCTTTTTAGGTGGTGTTCCAAAGACCAAATTACCACTGTAACAGCTACAAACAAATGCAATCTGAGAGTCATGCTGCTCAACATTAGAAGTCTAAATCTCAAAATGCACTCCTTCAAAGCATTCCTTAAAATGGAGAACATTGACATTTGTGCTGTAACAGAGACCTGGTTCAAGGCAGCAGAAAGCACCCCTACACTAACAGGCTATAATTCATTTCACACCTTTCGGCCCCAGAACTTGGAGCGAAGCTCCAATGGCTGTGGTGTTTCCATATTCATAAAGGATGCGCACACCTCCAGACTGGTAGCCCAACATAATGCATCTGAGATACTTCAGGTGCATCTAACATTGGGTAAGACAGCAATTCAGGCCTGCTATAGATCCCCAGCAATGTCCCAAGACTCACACTTCATGTTCCTGAGCAACCTGGAGAATATTAATGTCCAACCTAACACTCTCATACTGGGCGACTTCAACTACCCCTCCATTAACTAGGAAAACTGCTCATGTACCAATACACTTGCCCAATGCTTTCTGGAATTCAGTAATTCCAATGCTCTGGACCAGCTCTTTCTTACCCCCACCAGAGGTAGCAACATCCTTGACCTGGTCATTACTAATATGGGTGACCGTTGCTCTACAGCAATAGTCAACTCCTCCCTGGTTAGATCCGACCACAAACTAATCACCTTGGAAATCCACCCACACACACACAAAGGTAACCACCATGAAAAACTTCTCCAAAGCTAACTTTGGGCTCCTAAAAACAGAGGTGGCTAACTTCACGGCACCCATTCAAATAGAGAATAGTTGCATGACCGCCGAATTATACACCAATGCACTGTACGAACATGTACACAAATGCATGGATCTTGCCATACCCAATAGAACCAAGTTGCTCTCCTCAAAAAGCAGGAAGCCAATCTGGTGGTTCCCTGCCGTAAACAAACTCTAGAATAGAAGGAGGAAACTATTGCGGAATAAAGCGAAGTCTCAAGACTGGAAAAACTCCCTTATCAGCCTCAACAAAAGGTTGAGACCCCTCATCAAATCCTCTAAAGTTAGCTATGAAAACAGAACTGCAGCAGATAGTAAAGACAACCACAAGGCCTTCTGTAGCTATGTAAAGAATCTCCATGGCAATACCCAGATTTGCTCTGAGCTGCTGCACAATGGTACCTCCTATACCTAGCCGACAGATTCAGTGCTAACATTACCCCTCTCTTCCCCCTAAAAGGACCAATCACAATACCAGTAGATTGCCAGGCACCCAGTATTACTGCTGCACAAGTTAAAACAGCACTGTCCAAGGCCAAGAATACAGCTTCTATGGGACCTGACAATATCCCTGGCTGTGTTCTACATGAACTACAGAGTGAACTGGCATCTCACCTGTGTGCCCTGTTCAGTCACAGCCTTACCTCAGGCTTTGTCCCTACCGAATGGTGCACTGCTACAGTCATCCCTCTCCACAAAGGAGGAGCGACTGCAGACCCCAGGAATTATCACCTCATTAGCCTGATGAATCTGATATGCAAAGCTATGGAATGCATCATCATAGACCTAATAAACAAGGATGTAGGGAATCTCCAAACTCTGGATCCTACACAGTTTGGTTTTGTGAAGGGTAGATCATGCCTGCCCAACTTTGTTGACTTCTTTGAGTCAGTCACCAGAACTGTGGATGAAGGCAAGGTGGTTCATACAGCCTACCTTGATCTGGCCAAGGCCTTTGATATCATTCCCCACTCAGGAATCATAGAAAGACTCACTAAGCTAGGTATCAACTCCTATATCACTAGGTGGGTTGCAAACTGGCTTACAGATAGAACCCACAGTAGGAAAGTAGCTGATTTCAAGTCAGACTGCCGACCAGTCACTAGTGGAGTTCCACAGGTTTCGGTCCTGGGTCCTCTCCTGTTTGGTATCTACTTCTCTGACATCCAGGCCAACATGAAGGGACTCTGGCTGACAAAGTTCACAGATAATTGCAAGTTGGGAGCTATTATTAACTCCCCAAGTGATGTTGACATCCTACAGAAAGGCCTCGATGAGACCAACAACTGGTGTCAGAACCATGGCCTTAAGCTCAATGCCAAAAATGTGTCGTCATCCCCCTTGGGAAAAACCCAGTTCCCTTGAATTACCACATTGATGGTAGTCCACTGAACACAGAAGGCATTATAAGAGAACTGGGAACACAGGTTGACAGCAACCTCTCTTTTGACCATCACGTTGCCACTGTGGTCAGAAAGTCTTTCTATGTGGCACATCTCATTACTAAGGGTTTTGCATCCAGGAAGAAAGAGGTTATTGTCTTCCTGTGCTCTTCCCTCATTAGGACAATCATCGAGTACAATGCCCCATTTGGCATGTACCTCACTAGACATCTGCAACAGCTGGAGAGGCCACAAAAGTACCTCACAAAGATGATCCTAGGCCTTAAACACATATCCTATATGGACAGACTCAACAACTATTCTCTGTCTCATATCACCTACTTAGAGGCGATATCTGCTTGACTTCCAAAGCCATGTCTGATCCAGCTCAAATGCTACATCTAAAAAAATCCCAATCCCTCTGTACCACACGCCCCAGGAACCTCAACCACTTTACCACAGTCAACAGAACATGCTGGAGGGACTGGTTCATAACCTAGAGACTGCCCATGCTATGGAATAAACTTCACATACATGTCAAGCAGAACACCTCACTGACCCTCTTCACGAGAAATCTTGATGAGTGAATGGGAAATAGAAAATTCACCCCGGGGATAACTCCAGTGGCTTTACTCGACAGAGGCACTGGGAACTAAGGTCGGGTATGGGCTAGGCTTGTAAAGGCTTCAGGGCCATTAGCCTAGTACACACCTATGAACCTATGATCAAGGCATTCAATTCTCAGAACCACCTTTGGTCCCTGGGACCTCATGAAGTGGTTACAAACAATATCACAGTGATGTGGTACATCAACAACCAAGGGGGAACCAGGTCATACCCCCTTTGCAGATTAGCCATATTAGCTTAGAATATAGCTTCATAGCACAATCTCAGTCTGTAGGCATCCTTCATTCAGTCAGAGCAAAACTGTGTGGCAGACAAACTGAGCAGGACCAGGGAAGACCCTCACAAATGGAAACTAGATCTGAAGGTCTTCCAAGATTTAATCAATATGTGGGGAGTTCCTCAAGTAGACAGTTGATTGTTCAGAGCGGAGGCAAAATTCTGTTCCAGGACTCCATGCAAGAAGGCCTAGAAGAAAGATGCCTTTTCTTTTCTTTGAAAAGAAATGCTCTGTTGTACCTTTCCGCTGATATCTGGGGTACTTCTGAAGATTCAGAAAGACTCCCCCAAGATCATTGTGGTGACTCCCTTCTGGCCCTGGCAACCATGATTCTCCCTTCTTTTAGAAATGGCCAGGAGCAGTTACCACAAGCTTCTTCACAGAATGGATCTACTCACACAAGAACAGGAGTGTTTGATATACCCCAACATCAATCGTCTTCAATTGACTGTCTGGATGGAGAGGATTTATTTCCTTTTAGGATGTGCAGCAGATACTTATGAAAGCAAGAAAGCCTGCTACTAGAAAATCATTATTATCAAATGGAAAAGGTTTTCTAGTTGGTGGCAACAGCATAACATAACCAGCACTCATTCAGGGCTAGTTGTTCTCTGGTTTTACAATATTTGTGTTAGTTACTATCCTATGGCTTTTCTTATTCCTCTGTCAGGGTTCATTTATCTACTGTTTCAGCATGTCTGCCTCCTCTTTCAAGGCAGTCAAATATTAAAATGTTCTTGAAAGGGGTTTTGCATAAGAAGTCTCCACGTAAACTGGTAGCCTGTCCTTGAGATTTTAATTTTGTGTTAGGGAAACAAACACTTGCTCCATTTGAACCAGATAATCTGTCTAACTTGAGGTTTTTAACATGGAAAACAGTTTTATTGATTGATCTGAGGTCTGCAAGAAGGCTATCTGTGTTGCAGGCTCTTGCAGTGAGTCAACCCAACTTAATTTTCTTCAAGGACAGGGCTTCTTTGAGAGCTAATCCTTCTTTTATGCCTAAAGTGGTATTTAAGTTTACTTTGTCAAACTATCCATCTTCCCCATTTTCTTTCCTGAACCTAAAAATAATGGAGAAAGGTTACTCCATAACTTGGATGTCCACAGTCAAATAAGGCACTATCTTGTCAGACTAAATCTTTCAGGTCATTTGATCAATTGTTTGTTTCTTGTGAAGGTAAGAAGGGACAGCCAGTGTCAAAACAGACTTTTTCCATATGGTTGTCTAATGCTGTTACCTTTTGTTATATTTAGTCTATTTTAGACTGGGCCGAGGCCCCACTCTACAAAGACCTTGGCTTCTTTAAAGTTTTTTGGAAAGGTTCCACTCAAAGAGTGAATAAACTCAGAACAAAAAATAAAAAAAAGCCACTGTACAGTGAAAGTTCGACACTCAATTTAATAAAACATTAAAAATCAAACAAAACTAAGCACTTTCACTCTATTATTTATTTCCAAAGCACAGAAAGACCACCAAACAAATACAAAATAAATAAAAGAGCTGCACCAGAATCCAATAAAGTAGATTTATTTAGCGCTTTTGTTTTTCATTGAAAACTTCTTCAGAATACAAATACATCAAAAACACTGACCCTACTTATACCTCTCCACTTAATTAACTTAATTAGAAAAATCTTTGTACCAATAATTAAATAACTAAAAGGTACATACCACTTAAAAATGCACACAGCATATAAAGGACATAAAATAAACTATAAATATTTGAATATAACTTACATAATATATACACACACATACGAAAATGACACAATATACATTTTAGGAAATCTTGAATTACATAAAACCTTCAGCTTTTAACCTAAGGATAGAACTTATGGAAACAGTACTATTTAAACCTGGGTGCTCAGTGGCATTGGATCTAATTATTGGTACAAAGATTTTTCTAATTAAGTTAATTAAGTGGCTAGGTATAAGTAGGGTCAGTGTTTTTGATGTATTTGTATTCTGAAGAAGTTTTCAATGAAAAACGAAAGTGCTAAATAAATCTACTTTATTGGGTTCTGGTGCAGCTCTTTTATTTATTTTTTTATTCGTTTGGTGTTCTTTCTGTGGTTTGGAGTGTTTCTGTGATGGGAAGGAGCTGACAACTCGGATCCACCAACTATTTGTTCCTTGGCACAATCGCTGCATACCCTAAATATGACAGTGGGAAACCTAGTCCTGCTTATGGAGAGGCTGACCCAACAACCGGACAATTCACAGTTTTCTCGACCAAATAGGTTGAGCGGACATACTATGGAGGATGAGAGCAATATGAGTGGCATTACTCCAGTCCAGCGACAGCAGCATTCGCACCACAGCCAATCAGGGACCGAGGATTTGCATGCAGGTTTAAATCCTGACAACAGGAGGGGTGGAACCTCCTACAATGGAAGCAACACACTTACTCAGTGGCTGGAAGGTGATGGAGAATGGCGTCTGCGTGCTGCATCTTCACAACATTCTACTGAGGATAATGGGACTTTGTGTGAGCAGTTAAAGCAGTTTGAATTTCTAACTTCCGACTATCGCAAACTGCAACTTGAAAACAACTATCTGAGAGAATGTAAGTGGAGAGAACAGATCCCTAAGGGCCTTTGGATGTGGAAATTTCCAACAGGTCTGGTAAGGGACTCCGTTTTACATGTTGAACTAATAGAACTTTTAACAAACATGGTTGCGAACTGTTGGATTGTCTTATTGGGGACAATGAGAGAAGAATGTCTGATTTATCAGGCAGGATAAAAAGACTTGACAACAACATTCATACGGACTTGTTATTTGAGTCTAAGAAAGAGGAATATTTTAGCCTTTTTAAACAAATTGATACATATTTTTTTGAATTAAAGCAAAGGAAGGATAACAAACACAAAAGGGATGAAAAGAAATATGCTCAACATAGGGCATATCCACCACCCCCATTGAGTCAAAATAGATATGACAAGTATGGTAATAATACTGAACCTGTGTATAATAGTAATTTTAGAAACTTTAACAACAATAATGGCATGGATGATGACATTGAATTTAATTTTGACCCTTTAGAATACCCCCCTCTGAAGAGGTCCGAGCAGTTAAAGAATCAGAGAGGGGGAATGAGTCACTACAGTCGCAATTACAGGGGGAGGGGGAAAACATACTAAATGTTTTAAATACAGTGGGTGAATGTAATTTGGGACAGTGTGTCAACATTGAGCCTTCATTTGTTTGTTGTTTGTCTTTCGGCTTTTTCCTGGTAAGGGGTCGGCACAGCGGAACTCCGGTCCGCTAATGACTGGCAGTAGATTTTTACGAAACGCCGAGGTGCCAGCTCGACACCCAACCTTCAACGAAGGCATGCCCGTTTACGCACACATGTCTTTCGAACGCTACCCAACCACGGGGAGGACATGCAGACTCCACACAGAAGGCACTCCCAAGCCAAGCCGAGAATCGAATGGGAGAACCTCTTACTGTGAGGTAACAATGCTACCGCTGTACCACTGCGGAATTAACATTGAGCCTTCATTTACCTTACTGAATAACTCTTGTGGTGATTTTAACATTTACAACTACAGTGATTATGTTTTTGACAACAGGATTGCAAATGTATTTGATAAAGGCCTGTCGTTTGTTCCCATTAAAGATGCTATACTGGATGATGTTCTAGTAAATCTAAAACCATATACCAGGAAGTTAAACTTTCAATTTTATTTTAAAGGAATGACATCTAGCTTTACAGAACATGATCCTTTTAGAAAGACTAGTTGCTTTAATCCCTCTTTACACCCCATTGTGCAGACATTTGAAAAAATGTGTGAGCATGACTTACGCAAACTTTTTAGGAAAAAAGGTCTGTTTTTAAGGGAAGCTAACAACATGGACAGGGAAGAAGTGAAATTGGTTCACGGTATTTGTGACAATAAGGAAATAAGAGTCATGAAGCCGGACAAAGGGGGTGGGTATTATGAACAGTAATTCATATATTGACAAAATGTTTAGTATACTGTACACAGACACCTATTGTGAGATTAGCCTGAACAAAAAGAATATTTTGTACAGAAAAGTTGACATCATGTTAGATGAACTTACATTGAACAGACAAATTAGTCTTGATGAGCATCAATTTATGGAAGTAAAATGCCCAAAAATTCCCACAATATTTGGTATACCAAAGATATATAAGGACTTAGAACCCCCCCCGACCAATAGTTGATGCAAAAGCATCCAAGACCTATTTTATTGCCAAGTTTATAGACAGAACTGAAAGCTACACTTAAAGAATGTTCATAGATTGTTAAAGACTCTTGGGATTTCCTTTGTAAAATTAACAGGAGCATGTATGAGGATGGACTTTTTTTCGTCACCATCGATGTTAGGGATTTATTTTCTGTAATTCCCCGTGATGTAGACATTGACTGGTTTTATCTTTTCCTCTGTCAACAGACACATATTAGTCATAAATGTATCTTGACCCTCAGAACACTTATGGAACTGGTTCTAGACACCAATATCATTGTATTTGAGGAACAGCTCTTTAAACAATGTGCCCCCATTTTTGCTAATATAGTTTTAGCATTTTGGGAAACAGAATTTGTCTTTAGCAGCAGTTTTACAAAACATTGGAAATATTATGGTCATTATTGGGATGACATAATTATTTTATGGAATGGTGATGAAGAAGAATTAGGTTTTTGGCCTTCATCAAGGACAGCACTGATTTTTGGATTTCACCCACACAATAGGACATGAGGCAATAAACTATTTGGATATTACTATCAGTAAGGATAAAGATGAAAAGGGCTTTAAAACAACTATTTGTAGAAAGCCCACTTATTCCAACACCCTCCTACATTTTGACAGTTTTCATCCATTACATCAGAAAAAATCTTTGGTAAAAGGACAGGGTGTTCGGTTAGCAAGGATGGTATCTGAGTGGGATGATTTTTTTTACATCAAATTCATGTGTTGAAAGGGATGCTTACACAGAGGTTATCCCCATGTTTTTGTAGATAATATATTACAAGAGGGTGTTGCTAAGAGGCAAAGGGGTCATTTTGTACCACTACTTGGAAAGGGAAGTGACATACATGACAATGTGCCAAGGTCTGAAGCCACTGTTTTTTAAAAAATCAGCTATTTTTAGCTATAATAAGCAATTTTCAGATATTAGTGAAATTATACAACACAACTGGAACTTGTTTAATACCAGTAAAGACTATGTGGACCTAGTGGGGACATTCCTTAAAATTGTATATGAAAAGGACATCACTTTTAAAAATATGCTAGAGAGAACACATAAAATTAACACTGATATGGGTGGTATGTTAAAATGTGACTTCTGCCTACAATATAAATTTATTATTGAAAGCATTGAGGTAGCATTACCAAGTTATGGTAAGCATCTCCTTGGGAAGACATTTTCCTTTAGTAGTAAGGCAGTAGTTTACCTTGCCCAGTGCACAAAGTACCCAGGTTTTTACATAGGGAAAACCATCAATGCCCTTAGGAGCAGGGTTTACCAACATTTCTATGACATCAATAGACAAGACACGAAAAATGCTCTGGCAGTGCATGTTCATAAAAAAGAAGGACACAGTTTTAAGTTTATGATTTTAGAGCAAGTAACATTGGGGACAGAGCAGGTCTGCTCAGTGATTTTTTTTTTAGAACTAAGGTGGCAAATTAGATCCAATGCCACTGAGCACCCAGGTTTAAAAAGTACTATTTCCATAAGTTCTATCCTTAGGTTAAAAGCTGAAGGTTTTATGTAATTCAAGATTTCCTAAAATGTATATTGTGTGATTTTAGTACGTGTGTGTATATATTATGTAAGTTATATTCAAATATTTATAGTTTATTTTATGTCCTATATATGTTGTGTGCATTTTTAAGAGGTGTGTACCTTTTAGTTAATTAATTATTGGTACAAAGAGTTTTCTAATTAAGTTAATTAAGTGGAGAGGTATAAGTTTAATTAATTTCTTTTGCATAGCAATTATACCCCTTGTAACTGCGGTGGTGTTGTTGTGGTAGCGTTGTCGCCTCACAGTAAGACGTTATCCTGTTTGATTCTCAGCTAAAGCGTCTTCTGTGTGGAGATATGTGTGAATGGGCGTACCTTCGTTGAAGGTTGTGCATCAGAGCTGGAAACTCAGTACGTAAAAATCTACTGCCAATCATTAGCGGACCGGAGTTCCGCTGTGGCGACCCCTAACTGGGAAAAGCCGAAAGATACAACAAGTGGAGAGGTATAAGTAGGGTCAGTATTTTTGATGTGTTTGTATTCTGGAGAAGTTTTCAATGAAAAACGAAAGCGCTAAATAAATCTACTTTATTTGATTCTGGTGCAGCTCTTTTATTTATTTCCTATTATTTATTTATTTTATTTTACATTTGTTGACCGGACTAGTCCAACTGGATATATGTCCATTTTCAGTGGGGGTCCGGGGAGAAAAGCTCCACAACACACAGTAATATTTATAGTAAATGACATTTTACAAATACAGGTACAAAACAGATTTTTGCCGTTGTGATTCTGCTTACAGAATCTAAGTTCTTGTCAGCTATGGTTAGACATACAAAGAAATCTCTAATAACACTTTAAACAGTTAACTCACACTCTCTTTATTGTTTATAGAAAAATAACTAGCTTATACAGGTATGGAGATTAATAATCAGAGATAAGTGAGGAAGTTAATCGGGGTTAGCACAGGGGCATAACCATTGTGATTTATTACATATATAGGGATATATTACTCACGCTGATGAAGCCCTGAGTAATAATAGGGTGAAACCACTTTGTTTTGGTTTGATTTTAATGTTTTATTAAATCAGGTATCGTAATTTCACTGTGCAATGGTGTTTTTTATTTATTTTTTTTAGAAACGGTTGGATTCTAGAAGTATTCTAGAAGCTCATACTTGGTCCTCTATACTTACTTTTACAAAGCACTATAATCTGGAGTCCTTCTCTAAGTCAAGATTATGATTTGCTAGGACTATTCTCCAGGGGCTCCTTCGCCCTTCTCCTTCCACTTCCTAAATATAGTTAGCTATGGTAATCTATCCATATAGCTAAAGCTACTTTAGTAGTGAACAATGTGAAGAACATAGTACTGTTTTTTTGTTTTGTTTTTTCTTTTCACTTTTCCTGGTTAGGGGTCGCCGCAGCGGAACTCCAGTCCGCTAATGATTGGCAGACGATTTTTTATGGTGCTGAGATGCCAGCCCGATGCCCAACCTTCAACAAAGGCACACCCATTCACGCATGTCTTTCGAATGCCACTCGACCATGAGGAGGACATGCAGACTCCACATAGAAGGCACTCCAGCCGAGAATCGAACGGGAGAACCTCTTGCTGTGAGGCGACAATGTTACCGCTGCACCACCGCGGCTTATCGTGAAGAACATAGTACAGATCAGCTTGATATACAAATGATATTATTCTTTATAAAACTCCAGCTAGCTATGCTGGCATATGTTACATATCCACTGCCCTACTTCTCCTGGCATAGCTGGCAGTACCTCACATTGTTACAAGTTCAATTTACAAAACTGTGAAGAACATAGTACAGTTTTGTAAATTGAACTTATAACAATGTGAGGTATTGCCAGCTATGCCAGGAGAAGTAGGGCAGTGGATGTGTAACATATGCCAGCATAGCTAGCTGGAGTTTTATAAATAACGATATTTGTATATCAAGCTGATTTGTACAGGTGATTGTGTTGAAAATGTTTGTAAAGTTGCTTGCGTTAAAAAATGCAACAACAGTGGGGTCCTGCTGTACAGAAAAAAAGAAATACACCTGAATGTCAGACTGTATTATATTATAACTGTTGAAACTAATATTGTAACAGGGGATACTGGAAGAGAATAGTTAATCTCAGGCCAGCTAACTTTGAAAAATAGTCTGCAATTAAATTACCTGGTAGGCCATTAAGACTGTATCTTAAAAGACAAGTGAAACTCACTCTTCCAAGCATGTCCAGAGGTCAGCTTCAGGTGTACTCTCCAGTTCATCTGGTGGAATTGGGCATCCTGAGGCAATGTCACAACTGCCTCATGTATACAGTCATCCCTCTCCTCTTGCCTCTAGACACAAACACTTGTGAGATATGCAAATATGCAGCCAGACTGGAGGCTAAGCGCTCTCAACCCATGACTATAACAGACAGTCAGGAGGAGAAGAGCACACTAGCATCACACCACCAATCACACATGGATCTACAAAACAAGCACCGGCAAAACATACACATAAATACACACAAACATATTCGAAGGCACTAGGTACCAATCTGAAAAAGAAACAGTGCCCTCCAAAGCAGACAAGCAAGCAACCTGCACCTCCAAACACAAGCCAGAAAACACATAATTCACCTCAGCAGTGTGCCTCATGACAGCCCCTAAGGCAAAACACCATATCCAACACGCTAGTAATAGGAGACTCTACAGTAAGGCACACAGATGTTCCACTCACCAGGCTGAACAAGGAGGAGGTTACTGTCAGCTGCCTGTCGGGTGCTAGGATCCGCCACATAACACAGGCACTTGGGTCACTCCAGAACAAGTATGATGCTGTCATAGTACATGTTGGTGTGAATGATCGAAGACGTACCTCCCTGGACTACATGAAAAGAGACATTGAGGAGCTCTCTGATCATGTAGCCCAAGCTGGTAAGACCCTGACCTTGAGTAGCATACTACCTTCACCTAGAATGATACCACAATACAAAGACAAAATTATCAATTTCAACAATTGGCTAAGCTTCTGGTGTCATTCTAAGGGGATCCAGTGTCTGTCTGTCTAGGATAACATGATAGACAAGCCACGCTGTTTCGCCAGAGATGGTTTGCACCTGTCACCCGTAGGCTTTCGAATACTGGCCAAGGCTCTTGCCGTCCCCATAGTGCCTTTTTTAGGCAAGGCTCAAAGGACAAACCAACCACTGTAACCAGCACAGGTAACCAAAAACTAAGGGTAATGCTACTCAACGCCAAAAGTTTCAACCTCAAAATGCACACACATGAGGCACTCCTCAGTATGGAGAAAATCGATGTTTGTGCAGTGACGGAAACCTGGTTCAAGGCTCCAGAGAGCACCCCAGCACTACCAGGTTACAATTCATATCATTCCTTTTGGCCTCAGTTACCGGATCGCAGTACAAAGGGCGGAGGTGTATCCATATTCATCAAGGATACCCACATCTCCAGGTTAGTGGCGCAACATGATGCCCCAGAGATCATCCATGCACAACTATCAGCAGGCAAAACCACATTTCAAGTCGTAGCCTGTTATAGATCGCCCACCATGTCCCAAGATGCTCACTCAGCATTCCTTGAGGCATTGGAAAATATAAAGGTCCTACCCAACACCATAATTTTGGGTGATTTCAACTACCCTGGTATAGACTGGGCGAGCTACCAAAGTTCTAACTCCTATGCCCAGCGGTTCATATAATTTATAAATTCAAATGCCCTTGAACAGCTGGTATGTTCTCCCACTAGAAGGGCAACATATTGGATTTAGTCCTCACAAATATGGGCGCCCATTGTACCACACCCATTATCACTTCCTCTCTGGTCAGATCAGACCACAAACTGATAACCCTGGACGTCCTCACCCCTCCACCTCCCCCAGTCAAAGAAACCATCGTAAAAAACCTTTCCAAAGCAAACTTCAAACTACTTGCGTCAGAAGTGGAAAGCTTGCAGAAGGATAATGATATCCAGGATGCAGAATCCTACACCAAGGCACTTTATATACATCTTCAGGATTGCATGGACCGTGCTATCCCAAATAAAACCAAGACTCCTTCCTCAAGCAAGAAGAAACCAGTCTGGTGGACCCTGGCCATAAGCAAACTATACAATAAAAGGAGGAGACTTATACTAAAAAAGGCCAAATCTCAAGTAGAAAAATCATCTCTGATCAGCATTAGTAAGAAATTGAGGGCCCTCATCAAGTCAACTAAAGCCAGTTTCGAAAAGAAGGTTGCCAAGTATGCCAAGGATAACCATAAGGCCTTCTATGGTTACGTCAAAAACCTAAATGGCAATGCTCAGGTCTGTTCTGAGCTAGTACAAAATGGAACAAAATACACTGACCCCACTGACATTGCCAACACAGTGGCTGACAGGTTCAGTGCAGATTTCTCCCCCCCCCCTCACCACCTACAGGGCCTATTACTATTCCAGGGCATTGTGTAACTCCAATTATTACTGATATGCTGGTTAATAAGGCTCTATCTAAAGCTAAAAACACTGCCTCCATGGGACCAGATGGTGTCCCGGGCTGTGACATACGAGTTCCAAAATGAATTAACCCCGCATCTGAATACCCTGTTCAGTCTCAGCCTCTTGACAGGATATGTGCCCATAGAATGGCACACAGCAATGGTGGTTCCACTGCACAAGGGTGGGCCCACAACTGACCCTGGGAACTACCGACCAGTAATTCTGACCAGTCTGATCTGTAAGGCAATGGAGCGAATCATTATGGAACTCCTAAATGGAGAGATTGGGAACCTCCAAACACTTGACCCCACACAGTTCGGCTTCGTCAAGGGCAGATCATGCCTCCTGAACCTGGTGGACTTCTTTGAGACAGTTACTCAGGCTATAAATAAGGGAAAGGAGGTACACATGGCTTACCTTGACCTTGCTAAAGCATTTGATACCATACCCCATTCGGGTATTATTGATAAACTCACCAACCTGGGCATAAACCCTTACGTCACAAGATGGATCACAAACTGGCTCTCGGACAGATCCCCCAAAGTAAGAGTAGCGGGATCCATGTCCGAATCCAGACCAGTAATGAACAGTGTGCCTCAGGGCTCTGTCCTGGCACCTCTCCTGTTTGACATATACTTCAAAAGTACAGGCAAACACTGAAGGGCTGTGGCTGACCAAGTTTGCGTATGACTGCAAACTGGGTGCTATAATAGAGTCTCCGGCCGACATGGATATCCTCCAGAAGGGCCTTAATGAGACTGATGCATGGTGTCAAAGCCATGGTCTCAAGCTAAATGCTAAAAAATGCGTAGTAATCCCCTTTGGAAAAAACAGAGTACCCACGAACTACCACATAGGAGGTAACCCCCTGAAATCTGAAGAAGTAATAAGGGATCTAGGGACCCAAGTACGTAGTCAGCTTTCCTTTGATAACCATGTTGACAAGGTGGTTAGAAAATCCTTTTATGTGACCCATCTGATCATGAAAGAGTTTGCATCAAGATCTAAGGATGTAGTGGTGCCCCTCTACTATTCCCTCATCAGACCCATTATTGAGTACAATGCACCAATTGGAATGTACCTGGCTAGGCATCTCCAGCAGCTGGAGAGACCACAGAGGTACCTCACTAAGAGGATTACTGGCCTCAAACAGTTGCCCTATGCAGCACGATTGAAAAAAACTAAGGCTTTTCTCTGTTGCATACCGCCTTCTCAGAGGCGATCTCAGTCTGACATACAGAGCCATGTCCAACCCAGAACTGTTGAACATGCTTCATCTTAGCAAAACAAAATCTACTCGAGCTACACGCTCTAGGGATATAAACCTCAGCACAACAATGAATAGAACATGCTGGAGGGATAGACTTCCTTTGCAAAGACTTCCCTTGCTATGGAACAAGGTCTCGATCTACATAAGACAGAGCCCCTCACTATCACTCTTCAAGAGGAACCTTGACGAGTGGATAGGTAACAGAAAGTTCACACCAGGGATCATACCAACAGCTCTACTAGATAGGGGCCAAGGGTACTAGCTGCTAGATCAAGGGCCTAGGGAGCTAACAAAAGGGGTGGTGAATACCGCACAACGTGGCTAGCTAATATATGCCTTCGGGCAGATAGCCCAGTACCTACCTATGAACCTGTGAACAATTCCGGTTGCAGCCAGAGACAAAATATTTGTAAAACAAGGACTAGGAATCCTGCTGTACTGTTCTTAGCAGTGAACTAATTGTTACCCCAGAAGGGTGGAAGTGTTGTAATGGTTTTATGGCTTCCAGATGCTAAAACACATCTTAGCAAAGCTCTTTCTGTGTGTATGGTAACACGTGTGAGATTTTGGTTCAGTTTGTAGTAAAGGGGATAGTATGGTAACTAGAATTCAGATGACTAGATGTATGTGATAAAAAAGCAAAATAAAACCAATAAGGAAATAAAGCCACACAGTGAACCGCATGAACTGATTTATTGAATAAATTAAAATGATATAAAACAATAGTACTAAGCACTTTCACCCATCAACATTAGGGCATCATCAGAGTGTAAGAAATAGTAACAAGGCCATCCTTTACATATGTACATACTTAATAAGCTAATTACATTGTTAAAAAATGATTGAATTAATTGATTAATGAATTTCTATTAAAGTAACTTGGCACAGAAAAAAACAACCAATAACCTCAATTGCTGTAATAATATGCTAATATTATGCATGAATAGGTAAATAAAAAGATGAAAAAGGCTAAGCACGTGTCTAAACACATATCTAAAAATCTAAAAACCATTACAAATAGTAAAAATATTGGGATATATGTATGTTGTAAAATATTGTTATAAATAATGTCAGTTAATAAAACAACAAATACATACACACAGTGACACTGTGACCACTCCTGAAAGCTGTGCTGTTTGGCCAGCATTACCATTTCTATTAGTATTAATTTCACTCAGTATACCTGAGTACCATTGTTAGAGCCTTGAAGTAGTTGGCTTTGGCGTGTCTGGTAGCAGTAACTACGTTATAGTCTGGGCAAAGGGTAGCAGAGTGATTAAATCTGTGCCAGCCTTTCCCAGGTGTGTGTGTGTGTGTGTGTGTGTGTGTGTGTGTGTGTGTGTGTGTGTGTGTGTGTGTGTGTGTGTGTGTGTCAGCTGCTTGGAGCAGAGACACAGAGTGCTGGTTTCACAGAGATGGTGGTGGAGGACTTAGCTTGGACACTTGACTGAGGACCCAACTCTACAGATGTGCAAGTGTGGAGTCTTTTTGGAGGCCAGGAGAGAGAGAAATACAGCCCCTGGACTGTGTGTGTATTCCCTGTGTGCTCTTAAGGGAAATTGTGCTTGGTGCAGAGAGCTGCATCTGGAAATACTTTGTGTATCTATCTTTGATCCAATGTCCCTCACCAGTGTCAGTGGTAACTGTTCAGGCTCCTTGATTACTGGCCCAGAGTGGAAGGACATCATAGTACTTATTATAACAGTAGATGTTTGAATGATCACTGCTGCAGTAGCTGCTCCCTCCCTCCATCTCGCTTATTTTCTGGTGTGTTTTTTATGCCAGGGTGTGGAATTTAGTGAAGTTATTTTTTTATTTCTAGTCTTGTCCTTTCTGGACTCCGCCTCCCTCTGTCTGCTGGCAGGAAAGCTCTGAAGGGCATTGAGCCCAAGCTTATTTTTTAGTCAGCTCAGCTTGAGCTGCTTAACAGTTTCAGTGCATAGAAGGTGTCTTGAAGCTTTGGAAGCTGGCCGGCTGTTATATCCTTGACAAGATATAACCAATATAGCTAAGGCTACTGCAGCAGCAATCATTTGAACATCTACTGCTGTGGTAAGTTCAATTTAATCACAAAAAAGTGCAGTTGCATATCAGAGTGTATTTACACACATGGACATAGTGTTTACAGTTTTGATTAGAAATCTGTTTTGTTGACAGGATACAAACCTTCCTGTAACATCACATTTTAATTCGGGTAAAAATGTGTGGTTCCCTAAACACTTATTCTGACTCTGTTTCTTGTTTTATTAAAGATTGTTTCAGAATGTTCAGATGTCCTTCCTTCAATCGCTGTTGTAGTACTCCTTACTATAGCAATATTTATTTATTTGATATTTGGTAACTGGGAAAGGCCATCTGGGTGAGAAACTCATTTTCAGTGGAGACCCAGGGAGAAAAGATATGAAGAAACATAAGCTTTGCATTTAATATAAAGTTTACAGGCCTTCACTGAAAATGGATTTTTATCCCAGTGGACTTTTCCGGTTAACAAATATCAGTAAGTAAATAAATAAATAAAGAGAGACAAGTGAAGAACAGATAGCTGATGTTTATATTACATTTAGCATAACATTTTGAAAAGAACAAGCAAGGCTAGTTGCAGTTTTACACAAAGATATGAATTAGGGAAACAAAGTACGCATGGGGGCATATAAGATGGACTTTGCACGCTAAAACTTGTTATGAAAAATGTTCCGATCTCCTAAAAGGGTTAGTGGAAGAAGAATAGGGAGTTTTAAGGGAATTTAGAATTAAATAGAACAGGGGAGCATAAAAGGAGAGATGAGGAGATGCAAGGGAGTTTAGAATTAAATAACACTGGGACATACGTGATAAAAAGGACACATGCATTGGTTGAAAAAGTAGAAAAGTTATGGAGAAAGTTTCGCAGGAATAGTAGAAAGCCACATTTTTCTAGAGGAAAACGGTCTAAGGTGGACAAAATATGGGGGGGTGAAATGGGGGTGGGAGGACATGAGGTGGGGACAGGAAGGTTGAGTGTATATTCAAGAAAGGGAGACTAGGAATAAAAGTGAAAAAGAAAGAGTAAGGGTAAGGCAAGGAGAGGAGAGAAGAGGAGGAGATATGGGAAATATAAGGAACTAGGGAAAGGGGCTAAATGGTTTTGGAACAGAACTAGGGAAAGGGGCTAAATGGTTTTGGAACAGAACTAGGGAAAGGGGCTAAATGGTTTTGGAACAAGAGCAGATACCTGTTTTGAAGAGGACATTTTTTAGTGTGTGTTTAAATCTTTTGTGGTTTGATATGGCTCTGATATCTGTGGGTAAGACATTCCAGACTTTTGCGACTGTGTAAGAATAGTGACACTGACCAGCCATTTTGTTTGGTCTGTACAAAGTTACTAGTTGTTTATCTTCAGATTGGAGAGCTCTGGTAGATGCATAGATATCATGCCAATGGTAGATGTATGTCTGTGCAGCATACCAATGCCTGGGCCCTTCCATGGGCTGTACATTAGAGGCATGTCCTTTGTCTGAAGAGTAAGATATGTAAGCGATATACAAGCACAAAACCCTCAGAACTTCTTTGCCACCAGCCAGAACACAGCGTTTTGACTTTGGTTTGAAGGTCGTACATCTAGTACAGTTCCCTGAGCCTAGGGCAGTTAAGTACCCTGCTTGGGGACTCTTCCTTTTTCCTCTTAGCTTGTCTTGCTGTAGGTGGATATCATCCAGAAAAGGAGACTGTCAATGTGGGAAGCAGATTCCTTGTAAGGATAGACATAAGTGCCTTTTTTATTTAGGGACAGAGCATGACCATCAGCATAGATTTGTTTGCAAGACCTTTGTTCCTCAGACCCTGAGTCTTTCCTCTCCTTCTGTCTACCTAGAAAACCTGCACCTGAAACTCTGTGTACAAGGAACCATGGCTTCAGAATCATCCTGTCTGGATGGCCAGCCTCTTTTAAAAAAGTAGTCAAAGGAATTAAGACTGGAAGCTTGTGCTGTCCAGCATCTGCTGGGTGTCCCTATCATGTTGGGTAAACAGACTGCAGACTGTCCAGTTCAGATGCCTGCCCCCCTCTGTAGTTGGAGGTCAATTTGGGATATGCAACTCGCATATCCTCTGAGCCTGAGCCAACATCAGTTGAGGACAGAAGGGGAAACCACAGCTAGTAATTTTTGAAGTACCGGGGGGGGGGGGGGTTGCACAATTTTTAGTGAGGGAAGAAATACCAGGTTCCCTCATAGAGGTACATCAAGGTTCAGAATCTCCAAGGTTTGTCAGGGTAGATGTCCCTGTTAAAAAGAAACTGAAGACAAGATCAGTTACTCGTGTTGCAAGGGACCCCCACAAGGAGGGATAAGATTTCACCACAGGTAGTTTTAAAGCCCATATAGTTTTAAAGCCTTCTCAAAGATTGTCAGTTCCTTTTTCCTTCTTCCTTTGGGATTTCTATTACTTCCACTCCTTGAAAAAGGACCAGTGAAACTTCTGATGGTTAAGATTTAGTTTCTGGGGAGGAGTCTGTAGGTTATTCATCCCAGATTAATTCACCTTTTCCTTTGGGCTGTGATGAGGAGGATACCATTTCCCCCAATTCCCTGGTGGAAGAACTTTCCTCTGGGGATACTATTCTGAAAGTGATGGAACATTTAAGTCAAAAAGCTCCCAGATGTCTGAGGTTCAGAAGAGATATTATGATCTCCTTTAGATGGATTCTCCTAGATCTCATGCAATGCCTGTTCCTGAGGCTTTATAAGATACCTTCATATCTCCTTCTTGGGCCGTGAGTCTCAGCTGCCTGTTACTAAAAAGCCCGACAGATTCTATAGGTCCTTGAGACTCAGAAGTTTCTGTATTAGAATTCCGTATCAGACCCCCCTGTCATTTCCTTCTCATTTGACAAGACCATTAAACTGCTTGCTTCTTCACAACTCTTGCCATCTAATAAGGATAGGTAGAACCATGAACAGCTTTGGAAAGAAGGCTTATACCTCTGTTACATTATCACAACTCTTGCCATCTAACAAGGATAGGCAGAGCCATGAACAGATTTGGAAAGGAGGTGTATACCTCTGTTACATTAGCTTTTAGGGTTGTCAGTTATCATATACATATGACCAGATATGCATGTTCCCTTGTTTCCAAACTGGTGTTTTAGCTGACATTCTTGAGTCTGATAATAAAACATCAGCTCTTTCTTTGCTTAGTTCTGTTTCTCAAATAAAATAGCTAGACATTCAATTAAGTGTAGCTTTGATGATGATGATGATGATGCTTCATCTAGGGCAGCTGTATAGAGTCACTCATCAAAGGTAGTCCTGATTTAGGCTTCATTCCCTCCCAAATGATGTATAGGCAAAATTATTATATTCTGCTCTGGATACCCAGAAGCTGTTTGGCTTTTCTGCTGCAAATCTCATTAAAACTTTGCAAGGCAAGGGGAAGGTCATGCAAGACATTAAACAGATTTTTCTTTTATTTGTTCCTAAATATGAAACTCTCTCTCTCTCTCTAAAACAGGTCCTTTTGTGCATAAACATTCAAAACAACCTTTAAAGGTAAAATACCATTTAAAAGTTTTTTCCCTGAAAAACCAAGTCATAGGTCTAGAGGACAAAGTCTTCCTTTCAGGAGAAGCCTACTTCCATTTGAATAGCCTCCTCTTCCCCTCAGCCAGATTCATTTTCTCAGAAGGTTGTCTCTGTCCTTTCTGATTTGGCAAATATCACAACATACATGTTCTGTCTATAATTCACATTGGCTACCAGATAGAGTGGAAGTCCCTTTCTCCCTTTTCAGGCATTCTTCAGCCTCCTCCTTGTCAGTTGCCTCATTTCTGACTCTACTTCAGGACCTCTTAGCTCAAGGTACTATTCAGCCAGTGCCTCCTTGCTGGAGTTACAAGGGTTTCTATTCCAGGATGTTTTTGGGTCACAGCAAGGAGGGATCTTGGAGGCCCATTCCAAACATCTACTTTCCTAACATTTTTCTGAAAGTTCCATTTTTCAAAATGTTAACTTTTCAGTCTATTGTCCCTCTGCTTCTAACTCAGGCCTTTCTGGTTTCTCTGGACCTGAAGGATGCTTCTCTCCATATTCCTATTCACTCTCTTTAAGAATTTTTTTATGTTCTTTGTATCTTCCTCACATTATCAATTTTCTGCTTTAACATTTCCTCTTTCTATAGCCCTGAGATTATTTACCAGATGTCTAGCCCTGGATATTGTCTTTTGCAGACTTCATGTATTCAGATGTTTCCTTACCTGGGTGACCCTCTCATTCAAGCTCCTTTTCAGCAGGCTGCTCTGCTGGACATAGAATTCACAGAGCTGCTTCTTTGCACTGCAGCCTTTACTCTAAAGCTAAAGAAGACAAGTCTGATGCTTTCTCAGAGACCGTTTATTTTGGGTTGTAGGATTCAAACTCTTACCATGATGGCTTTTCTTCCTCTTCCCAAATTCCTCTTTTTTTGATGTGTTTCTTTCAGTCCCTTCTTCCTTTGTAAGAGACCTCACCAAGAGAGTTTATAAGAGCCCTAGGGTTCATGCCATCCACTTTCCCCATGGTTCCCTTTGCCATGCTCTATACAATGAAGTTACAGTGATATCTGAAGGTAATTTGGCTTCTGCATTGTGATCCCTTAGAATTTCAAATTCCTCTCTTGCCTTGTCTAAGGAAGGAATCTATTTGGTGGATCAGCCAGATATCTGAAAATCCAGGTATCCCCCCCACACTCAGAAGTTGTTTACATATGCTTCAGACCTAGTCTGGGGGGGCTTGTTCCAACAGTGTCAAGGTTCAGGGTGTCTGGATTCCTCAAGATGCAGCAGAGCATATCAGTGTCCAGGTAATGATAGCTTTGGTACTGGCTATTCTGACCCTGCATTACCTCAGGTTTCCAGATCCACTCAGGGTCTTTATGGATAACAACACTGTTATGTGGTATATAAACAAACAGAAGGGACAAAGTCTTAAAACCTTTCTAGACTAGCTGTCATAGGATGGTACATTGCTATACACCATCACTTGATACTTCAGGTAGTCTATATTCCCTCAGGAAATAAAGGTAGTGGCAAACAGTCTGAACAGGTCCAGGGCAGATCCTCATGACTTTGTATTAAACAGAGAGGTTTTACTGGGCAGTGTTTATCAGTGGACTGCTCGTCAAGTGGATCTGTTTTCCTCCCATCAGAACAGAGAACTCCCTAAGTTCTGTTCCAGGGTGGCAAGTCCTCTGGTTTGGAAATTCAATGCCATGTCTTTCTCTTGGAGAGGGATGTCCCTATATACATTTCTCCCTTTTCCTCTGTTGCCAAAATCATACACAAGATCACATTGGACTGACTCAAAATCATGTTGACAACTCTCTTTTGAGTAAGACAACACTGTTTTTTCCTTCTTTTTCACTTGGCCAGAGGCAATCATCACAAGTTACCTCACAGGATGGATGGATCTACTCACACAGGGCAAGGGCTCTCTAATTCACCCTCATCTTCTCCCTCTGCAAATGACAATTTGGGTAATAGGGTTTTGATTCCTTTTAGGCATAATTTTTTTCTGAGGATGAGCTTCTGGTTTTGCAGAGAGCAAGAAAAAACACTACTAGAAAATGTTATGTTGCTTAATAATAGAGCTTTTCATTTTGGTGTCACAAGAATTAACAGGATCCTCTTTTGGTGGATATTTCTGCTGTTCCATCATATTCCTGCAAGTTGCCCAATTAATGGTCGGGTATATTCTTCTGTTAAAGCTCATTTGATATCCATTTCTACATCTCTGCCTCTGGATCCACCACTTTCTCCTAGATCTGAGGTCAAACAGTTTCTAAAAGATGTCCTTCATATTCTGCCTCCAAGAAACTCCATTCCTCCTGTGGCGACTGTGCCCTGGCCCAGCAATCAAGGAGCCTCAATCCTCACCACTAACACCAGGGAGGTAGTCTCATAGAAGAGAGGAAAGGATAACTAATACGCACAGTAAAGTACAATTTCCCTTAAGTGCACACAGAGTTCACAGTCAGTCTGGGGTTGGTTGCTCCCTTGTTCACCAGGTCCCCAATAAGACTCCCCACTGGCACAGTTATAGGGTCCAGGTTTCAGCCTAGCTGGGCAAGCTAAAACCTCCAGTACCGTCTCTGTCCAACCAGTGCTTCGTGTCCCTGCCAAGTAGCTGACACACCACACACACACACTTTGAGATAAGTATTTATACAACTTCACAGACACTCCTGGGAAAGGCTGACACATATTCTCCAGCTGTGCCCCTTTACCTAGACCATACGGTAGTAATTACTGCCACCACCCAGTTAATAATATCAGCTACTAAAAGGCCCTTAAAATGGCGTCCAATTATTACTGTGCAATATTATTATCCAATTGGTAATGTGACTATATAGTCTAAGGCTTATTAGAGTGGCCTATTACAATAAACTCTATAAATATGCAATGTACTCTAGAGCTTATTTCTACACAAACCAGCCACAGGTAGAAGGTTTTTAAAATATTTAATAATAAATACTTAAAACACAAGACAAAACTACTACACCACAGAGATATCTAAGAGTTCAGAGATCACACAGAAACTTAAAATAATACAGTAGGACAGGTCTGATTTCAAAGAAAAATACCTAATTAATCTTTACTAACTTTAACTATTCCTACAAGAAATCACAGTGCTAGAAACTTACATGTGAGCATAAGGCAGAGTGCTGGTAAGTTGGATATCAAGATCAAAATGCTTTGTAGTCTCTTGTGAGAAATAGTATTTAAACATTACTAACAAACATGTCTCTAAGGCCCTCCCAAATTACATCATGTTGATACTATTAGGTTTTCCCAGGCAAACAAACTGCATTATTTAGCAATCTAACACCTGCTCAGAAACTTACAACAATAGAAGACATTTCACATGTATATTCTAACAGAAACTAGAGCAATAAAGCACATTCCACATCTAAATTCTGGTCATAAACTTTAGCCTTAAAACAATGGGCATGAAACCTTCATCCAGACGCACTGGAGCCAAATTCTAACATGAAAGGGTCACAACATGCTTCACTGGGCCAGTAGAGTACAATGTTGTCACATATTTTGCAGTTCCACATTTCACAGTGTTCTTTTACACTCAAGAAAACATGCCTGTATTTTACATTTATTTACAAATGCCAGAATTATATATCAAATTCTATTTGACTAGGCTGGCAGCCTTTGCCCATCTCTCCCCAATCGTCACTCCTCCTTATTAAGACATGAGCTATGTTTAATTCAGCCACCTTCTGAACCAGCAGATACTTCCACTTTGAAATTGTGTACCTGGAAAACTGTCTTGTTGGTGGCTCTGACTTCTGCTAAAAGAGTCTCAGAACTTCAGGCTCATATAGCTGTTCCCCCTTTTTAGTTTTTCCACAGAGACATTATGCCTAAGGTTGTTGATGATGGATCCTTGAATATGACCCCTAATTGGTCCCCTCTTTTCCTTCTTCACCAAATAGCAGTGAGTGGCTTGTCCATTTGGATATGTATAGACAGTTCAGAGATTACTTGGATAAGACTAAAAATATTAAACAAGTTAAGCACCATTATGTTTCTTTTTAGGTAAGAAACTGGGTTTTTGAGTTTCCAAGCAAACCATTTCTTATTGGATTTCTAAAGACCTTTCATTATGTTACTCTTGCCATGATAAACAGCTTTCTAAATCCATGCAAGCTCATTGTACAAGGGTGGTTGCCTCTTCTGGAGCTTTTTTAAGAGTTTCAATGATATATCCTTTCTGGAAGGTACTGCATGGTCTTCTGTGCTTACTTTTACTAAGCACTACAAGTTGAATGTATTTTCAAGGGCCAGAACAGGTTTTACTTGGTCCATCATCCATTTTTTGGAGGGTTCATCAGTTTCTTTTTCATCCTCCAATTCTTTAAAGTAGCTTTAGTACTCTCCCTATAGTAAGAAATACTACAACAGTGATTAAAGGAAGGACATGGTCCAGTTGTGTAAGAACTGTCCATCAATTCTTTAACATAGCAATACTACAACAGTTGTGTAAGAACTGTCCATCAATTCTTTAAAGTAGCTTTAGTACTATCCCTATAGTAAGGAATACTACAACAGTGATTAAAGGAAGGACATGGTCCAGTTGTGTAAGAACTTTCCATCAATTCTTTAACATAGAAGAACTGTCTATCAATTCTTAAAAGTAGCTTTAGTACTATCCCTATAGTAGGAATACTACAAGAACTTTCCATCAATTCTTTAACATAGCTTTAGTACTCTCCCTATAGTAAGGAATACTACAACAGTTGTGTAAGAACTGTCTATCAATTCTTTAAAGTAGCTTTAGTACTATCCCTATAGTAAGGAATACTACAACAGTGATTAAAGGAAGGACATGGTCCAGTTGTGTAAGAACTTTCCATAACAGTAGATGTCCTACTTATCACTGTTCCAGTATTCCATCCCTTCTTCCCCTTTTGGAGTTTTCTCTTTATCTATTGGCAAGGGGATGACTTTTCTTTTTTCTGGCTGTATATGTACCATGTTCCATTTTTCCTCATTTGCTGCTCCTGTTCTTTTGAGGCAATTTAGTTCTGAGGGTTTTGTGGTTGTACATCACTTATGTACCTTACACTTTGGACACAAGTCATCCGTCTGATGTATGGAGGATGAAAGAGCCAGGGCTTTGGTATGCTGCCTGGATATACAGCTACCCGCACCAGCCTATCCCTATAGTAAGGAGTACTGCAACAGAGATACGTAGGACAGCTACTGTTATGGTAATTTCTTACACAGCTGTATGTTTTGCTGAAAGATGTGTAATCCTTTCTTAACTGTCTGTGCTTTTTTGTATGAGGAAAGCTTATGAGAATAAACAATAGCACATATGGTTGCTGTTTGCTAATAACTTAAACAATGTTTTTATGTTATTAATATTTTTTTTCTGCATCAGTCTGTCTCACACCATAGAACTTACCCCGTAGTAGCTGTACTGACTTGTTTGCTATCCTGATACTGTCAGTGCTACTGATGGTGGTCCTGCTTAACCTAGGTTATACTGTGGATGTAATACTATCAGATTACTGCTGACATTGTCAGTGTTACTGTTGGTGGGCCTGCTTAACCTGGGTTATACTGTGGATGTAATACTATCAGATTACTAATTATATTGTCATGTTACTAATGGTGGGCCTACTTAAACTAGGTTATACTGTGGATGTAATACTGTCAGATTACTGATGACATTGTCATGTTACTGTTGGTGGGCTGTTTAACCTAGGTTATACTCTGGATGTAATACTATCAGATTACTGATGACATTGTCAGTGTTAACTGTTGGTGGGCCTGCTTAACCTAGGTTATACTCTGGATGTAACACTATCAGATTACTGATGACATTGTCATGTTTCTAATGGTGGGCCTGTTTAACCTAAATTATACTCTGGAAATAATACTATCAGATTACTGATGACATTGTCAGTGTTAACTGTTGGTGGGCCTGCTTAACCTAGGTTATACTGTGGATGTAACACTATCAGATTACTGATGACATTGTCGTGTTTCTAATGGTGGGCCTGTTTAACCTAAATTATACTCTGGAAATAATACTATCAGATTACTGATGACATTGTCAGTGTTACTGTTGGTGGGCCTGCTTAACCTGGGTTATACTGTGGATGCAACACTATCAGATTACTGATGCCATTGCCATGCTACTAATGGTGGGCTTGTTTAACCCAAGTTATAATCTGGCTATAACACCATCGGATTACTGATGACATTGTCAGTGTTACTGTTGGTGGGGTTGCTTAACCTAGGTTATATTGTGAATGCAATACTATCAGATTACTGATGACATTGTCATGTTACTAATAGGGGTCCTGCTTAACCTAAGTTATACTCTAGATATAATACTATCAGATTACTCATGACATTGTCAGTGTTACTGTTGGTGGGCCTGCTTAACCTGGGTTATACTGTGGATGCAACACTATCAGATTACTGATGCCATTGCCATGCTACTAATGGTGGGCTTGTTTAACCCAAGTTATAATCTGGCTATAACACCATCAGATTACTGATGACATTGTCAGTGTTACTGTTGGTGGGCCTGCTTAACCTGGGTTATACTGTGGATGCAACACTATCAGATTACTGATGCCATTGCCATGCTACTAATGGTGGGCTTGTTTAACCCAAGTTATAATCTGGCTATAACACCATCGGATTACTGATGACATTGTCAGTGTTACTGTTGGTGGGGTTGCTTAACCTAGGTTATATTGTGAATGCAATACTATCAGATTACTGATGACATTGTCATGTTACTAATAGGGGTCCTGCTTAACCTAAGTTATACTCTAGATATAATACTATCAGATTACTCATGACATTGTCAGTGTTATTGTTGGTGGGCATGCTTAACCTATGTTATACTGTGGATGTAATATTATCAGATTACTGATGACATTGTCATGTTATTAATGGCGGGCCTGCTTAACCTAGGTTATACTGTGGATGTAATACTGTCAGATTACTGATGACATTGTCATGTTACTGATGGTGGGCCTGCTTAACCTAGGTTACACTGTGGATGTAATACTATCATATTACTGATGACATTGTCATGTTACTGTTGTTTGGCCTTCTTAACCTAGGTTATACTGTGAATGTAATACTATCAGATTACTGATGGCATTGTCATGTTACTGATGGTGGTCCTGCTTAAACTAGGTTATACTCTGGATGTAATACTATCAGATTACTGATGACATTGTCATGTTACTAATGTTGGTCCTGCTTAACCTAGGATGTTCATCGTACATACAGCTGTAGTCATCACACTTGGGTTATCCTGCCGTCAGGCGGGTCCTCGGTCGGCCGAATTCCAAAGTCTAGGTCCGGCGTCGGTTGTCGTCGCTTCTTCCCTGATGTCAGTGCGGCAGGGGTATAAAAGAGGCAGCCAACGCCATTTTCTTCAGTCTTTCTTGCCGCGGTGCCCGGCAGAAGCAGTTCGCAAGTGCCAGTCGGCCAGCTCCTGAGATTTCTGAACAGTATTTCAGCCAAGTCTTCTTTAAAGCTAAGTACCCGTTGAAACTTTTCTTGCCTCAGACCGATGTCAGACAAAGTTAATAATTGCATTTCTTGTGGGAAGCAAATACCGCATAAGGATTTTCACTCTTACTGTATACCTTGCTTAGGGCCAGACCACGACGTCTCGGCCTGCCGTTTTTGTGCTAGGTTTAACAAGCGCACTATTAAGCGCTGGGTGGAGTTCGCCCTTCATTATTTTGGCAAAAAATTTAATTATATCATGTCGTTGGATGCTCCGATGCCAGTTTTAGGCAAAAGACGCAAGGATAAGGATAGGCATCCGAGGCCTGCACCGAGTACTGAGATCACGCTTAGGCCGACTACCGGTTCTCCGGTTCTCAGCGAGGCACCTGACTACCGATTAAACTATTTTACCGGTGACTTCAGTACCCGAGGCCGCAGGATCCTCGGTCTCCATTCCCACTGCAGATACTGACGCCACTCTTGGCGGGGAAACCGAAATTTCAGCTAGGCCTGCCATTTCTGAAGGCATTTTCAGGCCTACCACCTCCTCTTTTAAATCATTCACTAAGTCTAAAGCTGCAATGAAAATTAAAAAACAAGGGCCTCAGACCCCCTCTCAAGGCCCCATGCCTAAAAAACAGATGCTTAAAATGGCTCAGGATTTGATTACTCTCATCAGGGGTTCTCAACCCCCCTCAGACAAAAGACCCAGGTTGGAGGAAGACTACCCTTCCTCAGATCTGGCTTCTATTACTTCAGACTTTTCCGAGGACCAGGATTACACCTATTCCCCATTTGAAGACTCGGATGCTGAGGAGTCTATTCCCTCGGTCTCCCCCCCTGAGGACTTCCCTTTTGGGGAAACCCTGCATACACTGAGAGAGCACTTCCACTGGGAAGGCCAAGATTACTCAGATTCCAAGAAAAGGCTCAGGGAATTTCTACTGCTTCCCCAGCATAGGCCCCTGGCTATTCCTCCTGTCTTAGATATTTTGGATGATGTGTACGCAGAAGCCAGTCTTAATCCAGACTCTTTACCTCCAGCCCCTGTTAAACCAGACGGGTATTACCGGGTTCCTGATTCTCACCAGTTCCTTTATAAAAGCCATACTGCTGACCCAGAAACAATTTCACAGGGTCCCAAGGGGATTAAGGCCTCTACTGCTAAAAACCCTTTACCTTCAGAAAGAGATTCTAGAGCATTAGAAAGGTGGGGGGAAAAGGTGCATACATCAGCCACTTTAACCATGAGGGCATTAAACTGTCAATTTCATATGTTAAAGTACCAGCAGTTCTTGCTATCTCAGCTGAAAGGCAAAATGACACAGACAGAACAACCAGACTTGAAAGAGTTGCAGGATTTGTTGCATGGAGCAGAACAAGTGGGGAAGCATACCTTGCAGTGTGGTTTTGATGCTTTAGAGGCCTCATGCAGAGCCGCTGTCACAGGGTCTGTCATACGTAGGCATGCTTGGCTCAAAGAGCAAACCTTACCAGATCATATCAAAGCAAAGTTATTAGATGCACCACTACAAAAAGATGTATTGTTCGGTGTTACAGTTGAGGAGGTACTAAAGAAAATGGAGGAAAAAGCGAAATCTATGCAAACAGTTAAAGATTTCTTGCAGGTGCAGCCTCCATGCTTCAGCAGAAACTGGCCTTCAAAAAATTGGTCCTTTCCAGCTACGGACAGACCCCAAAGGGGCAGATACAGATGCCCAAGGGGCAGAGGACAACTTCAAGGATCTTACAGAGCTAGACAGTGGCAAACACCAACCCCCAGAGGTGGAAAAGACAGACCACAGTCATTTAGGAAACAGACGCAATGACTTTCCCCTATGCCTGCCAAACAAAGATATAATGGCAGCACCTTTGGGCGGAAAACTGGCCTTATTTTCAAAAAAATGGCACATTGTTACACAGGACAAATGGATTCTGGATATTATAGACAGAGGCTACAGGTTCCACTTTCACACCCTTCCAAAAATGAGAGGCATGCCAAACCTGCCACAAAATCAATGGGCAGAGGCACAAAGGCAAATTTCCGCTCTCATGGATATGAAAGCAATTCAAGAGGTACCTGCAAAAGAACAAGGTCAAGGTTTTTATTCAAGGCTATTTCTGGTACCAAGGAAGGACAAAGATTGGAGACCCATCTTAGACCTATCTATTCGAAACACATATCTAGAGGTACCAAAATTCAAGATGCTCACATTACAGCAGCTTCTTCCCATTGCTGGGCAAGGAGTCTTGGCTGTTAACGTTGGACCTCAAGGAGGCATACCTGCATGTCCCTATCAGACAAGATTGCAGAAGATACCTCAGATTTCTTGCAGGTTCAACCCATTACCAATTCTCTGCATTGCCCTTTGGCTTATCTACTGCGCCAATAGTATTTACGAAATGCCTGGCATCAGTAATTGCCTTCTGCAGACAACGAGGAATCCAAATCTACCCATATCTGGACGACTGCCTGATCCAAGCAGACAGAAAGGAACTTCTATTGCAACATCTGGCGTTTGTAATAAATCTGTTAAACTGCCTGGGGTACACAGTGAACAAAAAGAAATCAAAACTAATACCTTCTCAACAGATAATTTTCCTGGGTGCCAGCTTAAATACAACAACCCAGATGGCCTACCTCACGCCAGACAAACAAGGGCAACTGTCTCAATACTTCTCTATTCAACCAATATCTACCACTTTCATCTACAAACTCATCCAAAAACTTAGGCCTTGTACCCCTTCTGCTGACCAGTTACCTTCTGAATGCCTCCAAAAAGCAGCCAAAGTAATTTCCTATCCTATATCCATCCTCATAAACAGAACCATTAAGGAAGGTTACATTCCAAACATCTGGAAAACCTCCCATATCATTCCCCTTCACAAAGGTGGCAACTCAAATGACTACTCAAACTATCGACCAATAGCACTCTTATCACCCTTAGCAAAAATCATGGAAAAATGCATTCATCATCAACTTTTAAACCATTTAACACAAAATAACATAATAGCTAAATGTCAGCATGGTTTTAGTCCATCTCATAGTACCACAACCACTCTGTTATCCTTTACAGATGTTATAAACAGAAATCGTAATAACAACAACCTCTCATGTGCACTCTTTATTGACCTCTCCAAAGCTTTCAACATGGTTAACCATGCACTTCTGATCAACATTCTTGAATCCTTCTCTCTTGGCTCTTTAGCTATTAAATGGTTCAGGTTCTACCTAACCAATAGACAACAAGCAGTTCTCTGGGCAAATAATATATCATCCCTTCTACCTGTTACACTGGGAGTCCCTCAGGGCTCCATTCTAGGCCCACTTCTTTTTTCTCTTTTTATTAACGACCTGCATGTAGCAATCCCACAGGCCATCTGCATTCAATATGCAGATGATTCAACATTAATTTGCTCAGCAACCTCACCATCTGTACTACATTCCCTGACTCAGAATGTATTTAACACAGTAGAAACATGGTTCACAAAATGTTGTCTCATTCTTAATGCAAAAAAAAACAAGCTCCTTCTCTTTACACCCTCTAATAAGTCTACCCCAATTGATTTCTCTGTCATTTCCAATAATAGCACAATCATACACCCTGACTCTACAACTAAACTGTTAGGAATTACTATTGATAGCAACCTTACATTTGATAGTCACATAAATAATACCATTAAAAATGTCAACAGGAAAATTGGCTCCTTATATCGAATCAAAACTTTCTTAACTCCAACAGCTAAAATCAAAATTGCTCATTCCCATTTAATTTCTACTCTTCTTTATGCCTCTCCCATATACACCAACCTAAAAAAGAATAACCTTGTCAAACTACAGCATGCCTATAACAGCATCGCCAGATTTGCCACTGGTAACCCCTTTCGAACTCACCACTGTCTAAATTTAAAGCAGCTGGGCTGGCTTGAACTTCAAAACCTTCTGAAAATCTCCCAACTAACCATGACCCACAAGATATTTTATCAACCTAATAACACTCCTATACTATCCAATCTCATAATCCCTTATAAAAACCTAAACTCACTGCGCTCCTCTAACAAGCTTCTAGCTAGTATAACCAAAACTAATAACTTGGCTGGAGATTCCCTGTTTTCTAACACACTGGGAAAAAATCTGGAACCTCCTTCCAAATGAACTAACAACACTTTCTTCTTTGCCTCTCTTTAAACAAAGACTTAAAACATACTTTAAAACTCACTGGTTATGTCCATGTTGTAAACCTGACTAACCTTTCCCTCTACTAAGATTACTTCTACACCCTACCAATTTTTTCACACATATTTCTTTAATTTCTATGATGAAGAACTAAACTGCTGACCACAATGAAGCAATTTCGTAGATTCATCCTGCTTATTGTTAGTACAACCTAGTAAATAATAACACTGTCACTTTTATTGTGTAATAGATTTCATCTCACCATTCTTAATGATTTCTATACTAGTGTAAATATCTTTTTTGATCACTTTTTTTTTATCATTTTTACTGATTTTTGTATACTTATTTGAACTACTTTCATTTACGATGTTTCAACTATGTTTACCAACCTTGTTGCTGTATTTTAAGTAATGATCTAACTATTAATGTTGGAGCTTTTCTCCCCGAGCCTCTACTGAAAATGGAAATATATCAAGCTAGACTAGCCCGGTCAACAAATGTAAAATAAAATAAATAAATAAATAAAACTAATACCATTTGCAAAGCTGCTTATGAGGAAACTACAATGGTACCTAAAAAACTTATGGTCTCAGCACAGCCACAGCTTGGAAACAATTATACCACTCATTCCATGCCTTCAAAAGGAATTTTTGTGGTGGGCTCAAGCATGCCAAAGAAACACAGGTCTTCTTTTCTGTTTACCACAAGCAACTCAAATCATCACAACAGACGCCTCAGACTACGCCTGGGGAGCACACATGGCAGGTCAGTGTATTCAGGGAAAATGGTCCCAAAAAGAGATGCACCTACACATCAACCAAAAGGAGATGCTAGCCGTGCAAAATGCTCTTATGACCTTCAAAGACCTACTGCATCCAGGCCAGCTATTAATAAGGACAGACAACACCACAGTCATGTGGTACATAAACAAACAGGGGAACGATTCATACCCCCTGTGCAGGCAAGCCATGACCCTGTGGAACACAGCTCTGGAATTACAAATTCAACTACAGGCACAATTCCTGCCAGGGAAGGAAAACACACTGGCAGACAACTTAAGCAGAAAAATGACAGACCCACACGAATGGAAGTTGCATCCTCAAGTCTTCTCAAAGATAACTCAGGCATGGGGACAGCCAGACATAGATCTATTTGCTACCCACAGAAATTACCAGTTGGAAAAATTTGTTCAAGGACCTATCATCCACAGGCCTGGAAAGTGGACACACACTCTTTCAATTGGACAGCATTGACAGTCTATGCCTTCCCGCCTCTACCTCTACTGGCCAAAGTCCTACTAAAAACCAGAGCAGAGAGGCCACAAATGATTCTCATTGCTCCAGACTGGCCACAACAGCACTGGTATCCTCTCCTAAAGAGCCTGTCACACTCACCACCATGGATCCTTCCTCAAGTTCCTCTTCTGTTGTCCCAGCACAACTACAAGACCCTTCACAGCCAGCTCAGAATGCTAAATCTAGCTGCATGGAGAATGCCTTAGTTTACCAACAAACTCTCCTCTCCAAGGAGGTACGGGATGTCATCTTGGAGGCCAGGAGACCCTCCACTAGAAAAACCTACTCCGCCAAATGGAAATGATTTTGTTCCTGGAATCAAACAAAGGGTCAGAATCCTTGGGTAATAAATATACCTCAGATTTTACAGTACCTAACTGAGATGTTAAACAGTGGCCTCTCCTTCTCTTCCATCAAGATCCACGCTTCAGCCATTTCAGCACAATACAATACGGATCCTCCTTTATTCTCACATCCCCTATTAAGGCAGTTCCTCAGAGGGGCAAAAAATATAAAACCCCCACGGAAACCACCAGCTCCAGCTTGGGACCTCAACTTCATATTGGAGAAGCTGACACTGCCTCCTTTTGAGCCGGCTTCTTCAGCAGAGCTACAATACCTGTCATGGAAAACAGCCTTCCTTCTGGCTATTACCTCAGCATGCAGGGTTTCGGAGCTACAGGCCCTCATGGCTGTGCAACCATTCATCATCTTCCATCAGGACAGGGTTTCCTTACGAACCAACCTTACCTTCATGCCAAAGGTAGTATCCAGTGTGGCTTTGAATCAGTCTATTCATTTACCTACCTTTTATCTAAACCCACAGAACAAAGGAGAGAGGCTACTACATTCCTTGGACATTCACAGGCAGCTTCGTTATTACTTGGACAGAACAAAGTCATTCAGAAAATCTGAGCAGCTCTCTGTGTCCTATGCTACAGGTGCTCAAGGAAAGGCTATTTCCAAACAGACTATTTCTAAATGGATAGCCCACTGCATACGCTTTTGTTATTCATTTCATGGAAAATCAGTGCCTGTATACATCAGATCCCACTCCACCAGGGCTACAGCTACCTCAGCAGCTTTCCTCAGGGGGGTCCCTACTAAGGACATTTTGGAAGCAGCTACTTGGAGTTCAGTGCACACTTTCTCCAAACACTACCACCTTCCACTATACTCAAAACCTAGAGCAGGCTTTGCCACAGCAGTCCTGCAGGGCATTCTAGCCCCTCCTAATTCCTCTTAGTACCAGCCACCCTTCCTTAGCTTTGGGATTCTACCCAAGTGTGATGACTGCAGCTGTATGCACGATGAACATAGTACAGTTTTGTACCTACCATAAATGTAGATGTTCGAGTGCATACAGCTGCAGTCCAGGTTACCCTCCCTCCATCCCCTCTTAGGACAGGGCTTATGACAAACACCTTTAACATACAACTTATTTGGGGTTTTCCTTTATGGTGTATTTGCTTGCAACTACTGTTTTGATTTATCTACTTATGTATGTTTGCATGACATCATGTTTTGCCTTCCTTTCTGGGGGCACCTGACATCTGGGGCAAGAAAAACTGAAGAAAATGGCGTTGGCTGCCTCTTTTATACCCCTGCTGCACTGACATCAGGGAAGAAGCTACGACAACCGACGCCAGACGTAGACTTTGGAATTTGGCCGACCGAGGACCCGCCTGCGGCAGGATAACCCAAGTGTGATGACTGCAGCTGTATGCGCACTCGAACATCTACATTTATGGTAGGTACAAAACTGTACTTTATACTGTGGATGTAATACTATCAGATTACTGATGACATTGTCAGTGTTGCTGTTGGTGGGGCTCCTTAACCTAAGTTATACTGTGGATGTAATACTATCAGATTACAGATGACATTGTCATGTTACTAATAGTGGTCCTGCTTAACCTAGGTTATACTGCGGATGTAACACTATCAGATTACTGATGACATTGTCATGTTACTGATGGTGGGCCTGCTCAACCTAGGTTATACTGTGGATGTAATATTATCAGATTACTGATGACATTGTCAGCGTTACTGATGGTGCATTACTGTTGGTGGGCCTGCTTAACCTACGTTATACTGTGGATGTAATACTATCAGATTACTGATGACACTGTTAGTGTTACTGTTGGTGGGCCTGCTTAACCTAGGTTATACTGTGGCAGTAATACTATCAGATTACTGATGACATTGTCAGTGTTACTGTTGGTGGGCCTGCTTAACCTAGGTTATACTCTGGATATAATACTATCAGATTACTGATTACATCGTCAGTGTTACTGATGGTAGTCCTGCTTAACCTAGGTTATACTGTGGCAGTAATACTATCAGATTACTGATGACACTGTTAGTGTTACTGTTGGTGGGCCTGCTTAACCTAGGTTATACTGTGGATGTAATACTATCAGATTACTGATGACATTGTCAGCGTTACTGATGGTGTGTCCCACTGAACTTGGAACCCACTCTTTGTTAAACACCGGCATAGCTTACTCACCATCATCAACCCCCGTTTTCACATTTTCTACATGAGGTTTGGGGGTGTCATATCATCTGTCGGCATCTCTCTCTCTCTTTTCACTGCCACTCTCCTTTCTCCTTCAGCAGTCCTGCCTGACTGTCACAGGTCGTCTCTCACATAATCAAAACTAACTGTTAACATTTAACACTTTCCTGAACAAATTTTTCAAGTTACTCAGTGAAGGAAGAGGCCAGCACTGTGACATTTCGCAGCTCAGTAGCTGTGTGTCTGGTGGCATGACTTAGCCCTTTTTCAGGTTACTCACTGGAGGAAGAGGCCAGCACTGTGACATTTCGCAGCTCAGTAGCTGTGTGTCTGGTGGCATGACTTAGCCCTTTTTCAGGTTACTCACTGGAGGAAGAGGCCAGCACTGTGACATTTCGCAGCTCAGTAGCTGTGTGTCTGGTGGCATGACTTAGCCCCTTCCCTTTTGTTCCTGTCTCATTTCATTTGATTTGAATGGGATTTCAGTACTGCCTGATTCATACCAGATCATAAACAGTTTCTTGGATTTTATAACCTTAGAACCCATTGGAGGGTAGTCTTCTAAGAATCTGAAATAAGGGCTACTTTAATACATTTCTGTCATAGTTAGTGCAGTAAGCTATTAAGACTCGTGTCTTGTTGATCAAAACAGCCTTTTTTTCTTTTAGCTTCTAGAAGGTTGCATAGGTTTTCTGTCGCTGAGGTATATGCACAGTGCCTTGTGATGTATACCAGATAGACTGATCACTTGTGACAAATGCCATCGTTTGGGCGTGGTGTTCATCTGAGGGAGAGCAGATCTTTTCAGATTGTAGGCATACTTGCTTCTCAATTTCTTATAACTATCCTACTAACCAAAATAAGTCATTGAGCTTTCTCTATTTCAAGTGATTGTGTTGGGAATGCTATTCTTGACAATATGAGGAGGAATACAAATTCTTCATTCTTTCATTATCAGACTACACACACACACACACACACACACGCACACACACACACACACACACACACACACACACACACACACACACACACACACACACACACACACACACACACACACACACACACACACACACACTCTGCTGACTTAGGTAAATGCTTATGCTGTAGGATTCAGTATGAACCCCCCTGTATAGCTCCGAAATGGTTGTATGTGCTATGGATAAATGGAGATGGAAGGTGACTTAGTTCGAACTATTTAATTGTAAGAGTTGCACCACTGTGTAGAGATAGATATTTGTAGCCTTGTATGTATTTGCTATGTTAGCATATGTTACGTGTTGAGGTTTTATGCTGTTATCAGTTGTGCCCCATCTGTGTTCCTGCTGTTCTGCTTATAATTAAATTGGCATTTGGCTAGGTTTTTGACTTAAAAAGATCCTTTCATATCCCTTCATTTACCAGATTAAAGTATGAATTATACAGGCAGAACAGAAGCCTTCTGACTTTCATTATTAAAAAGTACTTGGCACAAAAAATGCCATAATATAAAAAGAAAGGCGGTAACAATGTAGATGTGTTTTTATAAAAAGAAGCATAGTGTTATTGGTGCCAAGGGAGACTGTAAGGGTAGAATATCACAAGAATATGGAGAATACCCATTTGACTCCAGACTTACTCAGGCTTTACAATTGTTTGGGATAAAATATTGCTCTTCTTTGATGTATTAGCTATGAGTATTCTAAAATTTCCCGGGAAGATCTTTTTTTAACTGTGTGATTCCTGCTGATTTTGATTTCCAGGATATAATATCCCAGCAGAACATCTGTTATTACTTATTAATGAAACTGGGACAGTTCTACCTGATGACTATAAAGCAGAAGTAACAGTACAACACAAGCAGCTTGCTGAAAGCCGTATCAACAGTAAGTACAAGTTTAGATAATTAACTGTTTTTACTGTTATAATTTGGTGTAAATAAAGAAGTTTAAAGTTCCTTAACCAGACAGTGTTCCTGCGTGATCCCTGAAAAGGGATAGTTGTATTTGGTGAGCTTACTTCAATAAAAAATGTAACATCTGCGGTGGTGCAGCGGTAGCATTGTTGCCTCGCAGCAAGAGGTTCTCCCGTTTGATTCTCAGCTGGAGTGCGGGGAGTGCCTTCTGTGTGGAGTCTGCATGTCCTCCCTGCGGTTGGGTGGGTGTTCGAAAGACATGTGTAAATGGGCGTGCCTTCGTTGAAGGTTGAACGTCGAGCTGGCACCTCGACGTTCATGAAAATCTACTACCAATCATTAGCGGACCGGAGTTCTGCTGTGGCGACCCCTAACCGGGAAAAGCCGAAAGACAACAACAACTTCAATAAAAACTGTATGAAATAAAAGTAAATAAATATTTATTGCCATTTGATTACCGGGAAAGTCCGATTGGGTAGAATCCCATTTTCAGCGGAGGCCCAGGAAGAAAAGCTCCAAATTATTACAAAACATTTTAAGAACAATAATTTTACCATCTTCAAAAATAAAGCAAAAGCATCTGCAGTTTAAATAATTATAACAAATTAGACATAATATAAAAAACATCTGTTAAGAATTGATACAAGTTCTATAACAATCACTTAATATTTAGAGAAATTTTAGACAGTTTGACGAGAAATTAAACAAGAATTGCAGTATGAAGTAAGGGAAAACAGGCTTATTGTATATTTAGAGAGAAAGTCAGGGAAGAGCATTTGATAGAAGCAAGTGAAGAAGGGGAGAGTAAGGTCTTATAAGGAATGAAAAGGTATTGCTCACATTTAAGGATGTAGGTTAGCCTGGTTTTGAGCAAGAACAGAGCCAGATTTTAGATAGGAAGTCTTTCAGAGTGGCTTTGAAAGATGGGAGGGAGGGTTTAGACCTGATGGATACAGGTAAGGAGTTCCAGGCCTCAGCAACCTTGTATGAGTACAGATAGTGCCCAGCCGATCTGATAGGTTTGTAGAGAAAAAGGAGTTTTTGGTCACTGGATCGCAGTGACCGACTGGGAACGTAGTTGTGTAGAATGTTTTATACTGGTAAACAGGCAGATTGATGCTGTATAATTTTATAGGTGGTAAGAAGTTGTGTATATGTCAGTTGATGAGGCAGTTCTAACCAATTTAGGCTTTTCAGTGCTATACAGGCAGGGTTCTGAAAGGGGTATTTACTGCAAATTTTGAAACTTTGTTATAGCATCATTCAAGTTTTAATTTTTGTGTAGCCTGGAGATTAGTGAGGATGGGAACATCATAAAGAAGTGTGGGGAGGAGATAAGTAGTGGCAAGTATACTTTTAGTTGTGTAAGTGAAAAGGTTTTGGGCTCTGTAAAATATCACTAGTTTTTGATGAGTTTTTCTTAAGCAAGTTTGCATATGCAAGTCGAATGTAAGATTATCATCCACTATCACCCCTAATAGTTTACTATTAGAAGTGATTTAAGTAGTTGTATTATCAAGAGAGAGGACTTTAAATTTTGTTTATTTATAGGTTCATAGGTAGGTACTAGGCTATTGGCCCTAGGGCCTATATAAGCCTAGCCAAAAAGGTACCCTGGCTTTCACCACCCAAGAAAATTATTTTCCTGTGCCCCTGTCAAGCAGAGCCACAGAAGTGATCCCCGAGGTGAATTTCCTATTTCCCATTCAATCATCAAACTTTTTCTTGAAGAGTGCTAATGAGAAACTCTGTTTGACATAGATAGGTAGTCTGTTAAGCAGAGATCGCCTCTGAGTAGGCGATATGCCACGGAGTAAAGCTGGAGTTTTTTGAGACGGTCTGAGAAGGGCATCTGTTTGAGGCCGGTAATCCCCTTTGTGAGGTATTTCTGTGGCCTCTCCAGTTGTTGTAGATGTCTTGTGAGATGCATACCAAAAGAGGCGTTGTACTCTAATGGGTCTAATGAGTGATGAGTAGAGGGGAACAATGACCTCTTTTTTTTCCTGGATGAGAAACCTTTTGTGATGAGGTGTGCCACATAGAAAAATTTCCTGACCACTGTGATGATGTGATTATCAAAGGAGAGACTACCCTCCATCTGTGACCCAAGGTCTCTTATCACACTTTTAGTGTTAAGTAAACTACCGTCTATGTGGTAGTTCATGGGTACAGAGTTTTTACCAAAGGGGATGATAATGCACTTTTTGGCATTGAGCTTGAGGCCATGGCTTTGACACCAGGCATCTGTCTCAGTGAGGCCCTTTTATAGGATGTCCGCATCGTTAGGAATTTCGATTATGGCTCCTAGTTTGCAGTCATCTGCAAACTTAGTTAGCCAAAGACCTTCTGTATTAGCCTGTACTTCAGAGAAGTAGATACCAAACAGGAGAGGACCCAGGACTGAACCCTGTGGTACTTCACTTGTCACTGGTCTGAAGTCGGATTTGGAGTCTGCTACTTTCACAGTGTGGGTTCTGTCACTAAGCCAGTTGGCAACCCATCTTGTGACATAGGGATTTACACCTAGTTTAGTGAGTTTATCTATAATTCCAGAGTGGGGGATGGTGTTGAAAGCTTTGGCGAGATCTTGATAGGCTGCGTGAACCACCTTACCCTCATCTACGGCTTTGGTGACTGCTTCAAAGAAGTCTATCAGATTTAGGAGACATGATCTGTGTGGGTCCAGAGTTTGGAGATTACCAGTGTCTTTGTTTATGAGTTCCATGATGAGACGGATGCTTGGTGCCAGAGCCACGGCCTCAAGCTAAATGCTAAAAAGTGCATAGTCATCCCCTTTGGGAAAAACAAGGTGCCCACAAATTACCACATAGGTGGTAATCCATTAAGTACGGAAGAAGTAATTAGAGATTTGGGGACCGATGTAGATAATAATCTCTCCTTTGATAATCACATTGCCAAAGTGGTTAGAAAGACCTTCTATATAGCCCACCTTATCATGAAAAGGTTCGCATCTAGATCAAGAGAGGTCATTGTGCCCCTCTATTCGTCACTCATCAGGCTCATAATTGAATACAATGCCCCTTTTGGGATGTACCTTACCCGACACCTGCAGCAACTGGAGAGACCCCAAAAGTACCTCACCAAGAGGATCATGGGCTACAAACAGATGTCCTGTGCAGCTCGACTAAAAAAACTCCAGCTCTACTCAGTTGCTTACCGCCTACTCAGAGGCAATCTATGCCTGACGTAGAAAGCCATGTCAAACCCAGAATTAATGGACATGCTCCACCTCAAAAAATCCAAGTCCCTTAGAGCTACACACTCCAGGGACCTAAACCTCAGCACAAAAATAAATAGGACATGCTGGAGGGACAGATTCATTTACCAGAGGCTCCCCTCACTCTGGAATAGAATCTCAGTTCATGTTAGACATAGCCCCTCGCTGACCCTCTTCAAGCGAAATCTGGACGCGTGGATGGGAAATCACAAATTCACCCCTGGGATCTCTTCTGTGTCCCTGCTAGACATAGGCACAATAAACTAATCTTAAAAGGGTACCTTCTGTGACCTACTTTACAGAGGCGCACAGTAGGCTAATCTAATAGGGAGGCGGAAGCCAAATACACTCTGGCTAGGCTTATAAATGCCATAGGGGAGATAGCCTAGTAACTACCTATGAACCTACCTATGAACCTATACGTTTCATGGCCTTGCAGACCAGGCTCATCAGGCTAATGGGGTGGTAGTTCCCAGGGTCTTTCATGGCTCCCCCTTTGTGGAGTGGGATAACCGTTGCAGTGCGCCATTCATTGGGCACAAAGCCTGAGGTGAGGCTATGATTGAACATGGTACTTGGGTGGGGTGCCACTTCATTCTGTAGTTCATGTAGAATGCAGCCTGGGATGTTGTCAGGTCCCATGGATGCTGTGTTCTTGGCTTTGGAGAGTGAGGTTTTTACCTGTGCAGCCGTGATTACAGGAACTTTGCATTCTTCCGTATAGAGATGGGCCCTTTAGCGGGTGAGAGGAGGGTAAAGTTAACATTGAACTTATCTGCCAGGATGTTGGCAGTATCAATTGATTCTGTATATTTAGTGCCATTGTGCTGTAACTCAGAGCAGATCTGAGTGTTGCCATTGAGATTATTGACATAGCTATAGAATGCTTTGTGGTTGTCTTTAGAATCAGTGGCGATTTTGTTTTCATAACTAGCTTTAGAGGATTTTATGAGGGATGTCAGCTTCTTACTGAGGCTGACCAGGCAGTTCCTCCAATCATGGGGTTTTACTCTTTTTTGCAACAGTTTCTTTCTTCTGTTGTAGAGTTTGTTTATGGCAGAAGACCACCAGATTGGCTTCCTTTTTTTGGAGGATAGCATCTTGGTTCTGTTAGGGATAGCACGATCCATGCACTCGTGTAAGTGCTTATAAAATGCATTTGTGTAGGATTCAGCTGTCGTACCTCTATTGTCCATCTGCATGGGTGTCATGAAGTTTGCCACTTCTGTCTTAAAAGTGTGAAGTTGGCTTTGGAGACATTTTTTATG
Organism: Protopterus annectens; assembly: GCF_019279795.1. Taxonomy (NCBI): domain Eukaryota; kingdom Metazoa; phylum Chordata; order Ceratodontiformes; family Protopteridae; genus Protopterus; species Protopterus annectens. The sequence continues at coordinate 1,847,822,820 of NC_056732.1, read as the reverse complement.
GTTGTTTCCCTAATGGGGGGGGGGGGGGGGGCGGGTATGGATGTCTAGGGTGATTAGCTTGTGGTCGGATCTGACCAACAAGGAATTGACCTCTGGTGTGGAACACCGGTCACCCATGTTGGTAATGACCAGGTCTAGGATATTGCTGCCCCTGGTGGGGGTGTGGATAAGTTGATCCAAGATGTTGGAATTTATGAATTCCAGAAAACGTTGAGCAAAAGTGTTGGTACATAAGTAGTTTTCCCAGTTAATGGTGGGGTAGTTGAAATCACCAGTATTAGTGTGTAGGGTTGTACCTTAATATTTTCCATTGTATCAAGAAAAGAGGAGTGGGAATCCTGGGCATGGTGGGGGGTCTGTAGCAGGCTACAATTTGGATTGCGGTCTTGCCCAGAATTAGGGACACTTAGATAATCTCGGATGCATTATGCTGAGCAACTAGCTTGGAGGTGTGGACATCCTTAATGAATATGGACACGCCTCCGCCTTTAGTGTTTCGGACTGGGTTAGGTGGCCGAAAGGTGTGGTATGAATTATAGTCTGGTAATGCAGGGCTGATCTCTGGAGCTTTGAACTGTCACTGCACACATGTCGATGTTCTCCATTTTAAGGAGTTCCTTGAGTGAGTGCATTTTGAGGTTTAGACTTCAGCACTGCGTAGCATTACCCTCAGATTTTGCTTGCTTGTACCTGTTATGGTGGTGAGTTTGTCATTTGAACCTTGCCTGAGTTAGGGATCTAGGTAAAAATAATTTGGTCTTTTTGGGGTTGAGCATGAGTTGTGAGTTATGAAGCCATGTTTCAGTGGCTGTTAAAGCTTCCTGAGTATTTTTTTTTAGATGTACCATGCTGTCAGATGTGCAAATGAGAGTGGAATCATCTGTATATTATATTAGGGTGGTCTGTTGTATGCATGTTTAGATAGTTTTGGTGAAAATGTTAAAGAGGAGGGGACCATGGATGGGGCTTTGTAGTACACTGGTGGTGACTTGGGAGGGTAAAGAGAGAGCATGGAGTGCCATTATACTGACATGTATTAGACAGGTAGCTTTAGAACCACAGACCACAGGATATTGTACAATGACAAAATTCTCAGTAAACTTGTAGAAATAGGGCCTTGTGGCATAGCTCTTGTAGTATCAAAGCCAAAGATAGTGACTGCAGGCTCTGTTCTATGAAGGAAGATAGTGACTGGATAATAAAGTAGAAGAGGATGGAAAATCTGTGGTATGGATGGAAATATCATTCTTTCAATCATCCAAAACATCCTGACATGATGTGTTCTTGTCATACTAAACAAGCAAGGACTTTTCTTGACAGGATAAAGACCTAACTGTGCCTTAGGTAATCTGAGTTCATTTAGTAAGCCTGGGCAGAGTGAAGCTGACTGGGTTGGATGGGAGTAAGAGGCTTTTTCTTGGTCACTCATTGTGGAGTGAGGCATACATTCCCTGTCCCACTGTTGAAGTGCAACCTGTTTGAAAATGGACAGAAAAATGGTCTCAGGCTGCAGCTGGAAAGCAGGAGGTACTCTGACAGAAGTGTAGTCACAATAGTTAGAGTTTAGTGTGAATAGGAATGCACCATTGGAGTTCTGTGACCAACACTGGTGGGTAGCAACACATCTGCTGGTTGCCTTTGTGAGGGGATTGGCAGAAAAAGGAATATGTGCCATTGATGTTGACCCACTGTTTGCTGACCCCACTCTTTGGTATGGATGATGACACACTGACTTCTGACCATGACCCTTGCCATGGATGATGACTCCACTGTCTCTTCACCCTGCCCTTTGCTATGGATTATGCTCACTGACTCCTGACACCATCTTTTGCCATGGTCAATAAGTCCTTGTCTTCTGATCCCCACCGTGTACTATGGATGATGATTTATTATCTCCTGAGCCCACCATCTGTCATGGTTGATATCGCATGGTCTCCTGGCCCTGCCATTTCCCATGGACTCATTGTCTCCTGTCCCCAGTTGTCTGCCATGGATGATATCTTACCATCTCCTGACCTTGCTGTTTGACACGAACAATGACTCACTATCTTCTGACCCTATACTTTGTCTTAATGTCTCACTGTCTCCTGACCCCACCCTTTGCTATAGATGCTGACTCACTATCTCCTGAATCCACCCATTGCTGTGGATAATGACTTGTAGCTTATGACCCTTCCCTTTGCAATAGGTGATGACTCACTGTTCCTGACCCCACCCGTTGCCATGAATGATGGCTCGCTCTCTCCTGACCCCACCCGTTGCTGTAGATGATGACTCACTGTCTCCTGATCTTGCCATGTATTATGACTTACTGTCTCTTGATCCTAATATTTGACATATATTATGACATACTGTCTCTTGACCCTGCCATTTACCATGGACAATGACTTGCTGTCTTCTCACTCTGCCCCATGTCTTGGACGATGAGTAACTGTCTGCTGGCACCACCTTTGGCCATAGATGATGTGTCACTGTCCTAGACTTTCTCCCTTCCCTGCTGGCTTAAAAATATAGAACTTTAAAATCCAAAGGTTTCACAAGATGAGAGGAGCTCCCTGTGGTACGGTGTGGGATACCAGGGACTATGTATTATAGAAGGAAACAATGGGGCAGTTTGGGGTCCCTCTGTTAAGTAACTGTTGCTTAAATAATGTAAATTGTATTCTACTTGCATAAGATTTGGCATAGAGCTGAACATTTTCTTCTTGTAGTTTATATTCCACCTCACTTTCTTTATTCACTTTGTGCGTGATGTACTTTTCACTTACTGTTGTGTTCTTATTTAAATATGTTTCCATCTATAATCCATCCTATACCTTGTTTAACCTTTAATGTATTTTCTTTGTAAATGTCAGTACAAGTTTTGTCACTTTATCTTTTATCTGTGGAAGTCATTGTTTGTCATTATATATTACTTCTAGAATTAGCCCGGTTATTGAAATAATGGTGGAGTTATCAAAGGAACCATAACAGATTTAATGAGTCAGTCACAGTTTCATTTATCCTTTTGTCCTCAGACTTACATGGCTTAATTTTTGAGATAAACATAGGCTGCTAGGAGAAGAGCTAACGAGAAGTGGGAGTGAGTGGTCAGTTCCATTTCACCCATTTTGGGAGAAAGAGATGGTTCAGCTTTGTTGACTCTGACTCTGTCTATGAGGTTGAAATGCAGCACATAGCATTTAGGCCAGGGATATGTACCTGACTCTATCAAGTCACTAATATGTAGTATCCATCTGTGTGGCATTTGCAGAAGCCATGGCCAGTGAAACAGATGACATGCTGGCCTTCAGATAAACACTTGTGCATATCAACCACCTGCGAATGTAACAATGTATTGTTAGGTGGGTTGCAAATTAGCTCACACATATAACCCACAGTGTGAAAGTAGCGGACTCCAAGTCAGACTGCTGACCAGTCACGAGTGGAGTCCTACAGGGATCGGTCCTGGGTCCTCTCCTGTTTGGCATCTACTTCTCAGAAGTCCAGGCCAACACGTAGGGACTCTGGCTGACCAAGTTCACAGATGACTGCAAGCTGGGAGCCATTATTAGCTCCCCAAGTGATGCAGACATCCTACAGAAAGGCCTCACTGAGACCAATGACTTGTGTCGAAACCATGGCCTTAAGCTTAATGCCATAAAATGCATCGTCATTCCCTTTGGGAAAAACTCAGTTCCCACTAATTACCACATCAATGGGAGCCCACTGAACACTGAAGGCATTATAAGAGATCTGGAGACACAGGTTGACAGCAACCACTCCTTCAGCCTCCACATTGCCATTGCGGCCAGAAAGTCCTTCTATGTGGCACATCTCATTACCAAGGGTTTTGCACCAAGGAAGAAAGAGGTCATAATTTCTCTCTACTCTTCCCTCATTAGACCAATCATAGAGTATAATGCCCCATTTGGCATGTACCTCACTAGACACCTGCAACAGCTGGAGAGGCCACAAAAGTACCTCATGAAGAGGATCCTAGGCCTTAAACACATGTCCTACATGGACAGACTCAAAAAACTCCAGCTATTCTCTGTCTCATATCGTCTACTAAGAGACAATCTCTGCTTGACTTACAAAGCCATGTCTCACCCACCTCTGTTAGAAATGCTGCATCTAAAGAAATCCCAATCCGTCCACACCACACACTCCAGAGACCTCAACCTCATTACCACAATCAACAGAACATGCTGGAGGGACAGGTTCATAACCCAGAGACTGCCCATGCTCTGGAATAGACTTCCCATACATGTCAAGCAGAGCATCTCACTGGCCTTCTTCAAGAGAAATCTTGATGAGTGGATGGGAAATAGAAAGTTCACCCCGGGAATCACTCCAGTGGCTCTACTTGACAGAGGCACTGGGAACTAACATTGGGCGTCACAATGCCAGGGCACTTCTATGGGCTAGGCTTGTAAAGGCTCCATGGCCATTAGCCTAGTACACACCTATGAACCTATAAGAAAAAGCCTGATGGCTGTTTGACAGTCTCCTCTAATTGGTCTTTGTCCAGCAACTGAGCAAATGGGGTTGTTGGTCACAGTAGAGTTTTACTGACTGGGCGAAGTACCATGTAGAATGTAATGTGTACCTCCCATTTAACAGTAAATATTGTTATTCAAGGTTCATTTAATCGTAAAATATATGTTTAGTTATGGATCCAGATTGTACTCCTTGTGTTTACGATTGAATCCTAGAGAAAATAAGAATTACCATTAAAGAAATGTTATGCCAGTGGTACTCTGTTACATATTCATTTGATTTTATCATATTCGTTGGTTTCTGTATAGCTAATTGGTAAAATAAATACATTTAATACATTAATTTGATAAATAGCATCTTAATGGTGCTGGTGTTGCTTAATTGTTGATTTAAATCTGTAACTTCAATTCTTTCTTTCTTAATACAGATGCGTGCCTAGAAGGCAATAAGTATGCATTTATATATGTTAATGAGATCAGTCAAGTAATTGGGAATGTTCTATGCTCTCATCTGCTCTCATTTGTAGGTCATGTATTTTAAGACCGCAACAAACAGAATGTCATGACATAAAAATGATCAGACTGGTAATGAGTCCCATAGCCACAGAAATGTCTGCCAAAAAAGATTCATTTTCCTTGGGCTAGCTCTGTATAGTGTGATCTTTGAAGTGAAATCTGTGCACTTTGTGTCGGCGTATTCAGCATGAAGAGGCTCACTGGTTTACAATTATTAAAATAATGAAATTCCATTTTCAGTAGCTGAAATTCTGGGAAATGTATCAATGATTGCTGTTGTAGATGTTCGTCATATTGATCACTGCTGCATTTGCCTTAGCTCTGTGGGTTTTATCCTGCATAGGATATAGCATCTGGCCAGCTTCCAAAGCTTCAGGGCACCCTTTGTGCAACCAAACAGTCAGACAGCTTGAGCTGAGCTGACTAAAAAGACAAGTTTAGTCCCAGTACCTTCAGAGCTTTCCTGCTACTGAAGAGTACACTTCTCTGAGACTTTGAGGTTGATGGTCAGCTTGTGTTGCTCCTTTGCTGGGGAGATAAAGTCCCTTTGGGGAAATTCTATTTAAAAATGTTTATTTTATAACACTTTCTTTTAAAGGAAAGATACTTAAAAGCTAAGAGTTTGTGCTTTAATGGACTGCCACAAGACTAGTCTATTTTTAAATGAGAATGCTGTTATTTCCTGCAAGTTTAAAAGTTATTTAAAGTACTTGAAAACCATTTTTCCTGTAGATAACGTGTTTAAAACCCAGCCCTTAAAAGTAAAATAATGCGTTTTTTTACTGTGTTTTTACATGAAAATGTGATTTTTAAAAACTTTTGAGTTAACTGGCTCTTGCTGCTTGTTTTCCTCTGAAAAAAGGCACAATTTTTGACTTGACCATGGAACAAAATGTCTGTCCCATGGTCAGTCCTTCTTTCAGCCACAAAAAGAAAAAGTTAAGCAAACAGCCTATGTCACCATAAGATGCTAGCATTTTCCTCAGCTGAAGGTGGGTACCTTAGACCACTCATCTTTCACCCATGGATCCTTCTAGTGTAGCGCCTACAGCCAGTATGGACTGGAGTTATCCATGTCTTCTGTAGCTGCTGGTGTACCCACACTGGATAAGGGACACCCACTCTTGTTGCTCCTGGGGGAGGCTTCCCTTTTTTGTCAGAATGTTACAACCATCCCTGGGGAAGCTACTGCTGTCATTAATAACATTGTTGGCCCCATTTTCCCTGTCAGAAAGAAACAGAAAACTGAACATGTATTTATTCATCGTCAAATTTCCTTAGACAAGAGTAGTTTACTAGGTCTGGCTCAGGATTTAAATCAGGCTATTGATCCTTCTTGTAAAGTAGTTTTGGTAAAAGAAAGATATATTCAAGATTCTGAATCTGGGGAGGAAGACGAAGGGACAGATGCAGGATTTTCTCCTCTGATTTCTGATTCAGACTCTGAGGAGAGCTCAGTTTCTGAATCACCCTGTGGGGGTTTCTCTTCCTCTATAACTATTTCCAGAATTTGCTAGTGTTTTCAGTGGGAGAACACTGAGTTTTCTCAGTCTTTCAGAAAATTCTATGAGCATATTGGGAAGATATCAGTCTTTTTTTACAAGCCTTATTTTCAGATAATTTTACACTTTCTAAATCTATGATCTTATTTAATACACCAGTACATGCATATATTAGGGAAGTCAAATATTTATTGATTTGGTCTATATTAGCTGTTGCCAGGAAAACTATAACAAGAAACTGGAAATCTGATATTTCTCCCTCTTTTCAAGAATTTAAGCGTTTTCTTACTGAAGTTTGTAATTTGGAACTTCTGACCATTATTAAATCAAGAACTATCAGGAATACACCTACATTTAAAATGTGGAATAAGTTACTAGGAAAATAATAACAACTAGTACTTACTAGGAAAGTAATTTATCAATCCAGAAAAATGTTTATGTACACCAACATTAGTACTTTTGTGAACGTCTTTGTAAATAGTTTAGTTGTGTTTGTTTAATATTGTTTGTTTACTAACTCAAGTTGAATTATTTGTGAATCTTATATGCAAATATTTGTTTCTATTTGAAATTCAATTAAATTGTATTTTAAAAAAAAAGAAAATTTTATGAGCTGTTACAAAAGGAATTTCCGGAACCTTCACCCATCCCTGCAATTCCGTCTGCTTTGGAGGATGTATGTCTTACTGCCTGCAGTTTTCCCGATGGTTAGCTAGCTGCACCAAAAAGGCAGATAGGATGTATAAAGTTCCTCAGTTTTTATATACTGTTCCCAAACCTGACCCAGTAGCTATAGCTTTAGTTAATCCTACTGCTGCTAAACATTTAGTTAATTCCAGTCTTACTTTCTCTGATAAAGATGGGAAAAGTGTATGCTTCTGGAAGTTTGATTTTTTCAGTATTTTGAATTGTCAAGCTCATATGTTAGTTTGTTCTGACTAATTGTAAAAGTATGAGGAATGTTTTGTCTGCAGTTTCTTCTTGTAAGGAAAAATCAGCTTTAAATAGTGTAGTTATTTTGATGTACAAGTTGGTATTCATTGTTTACAGAGTGTGTGTGTGTGTGTGTGTGTGTGTGTGTGTGTGTGTGTGTGTGTGTGTGTGTGTGTGTGTGTGTGTGTGTTGTGTGTGTGTTTGTGTGTGTGTTTGTGTGTGTGTGTGTGTGTGTGTGTGTGTGTGTGTGTGTGTGTGTGTGTGTGTGTGTGTTGATACTTTTTCCAGGCCTGTGGCAACTGGTAATGTTTTCAGGAGGTTTGCCAGACGATGTTAAAATAAGATTTTAAATTCCCCTTTGGATAGAAATTTGTTTTTTGGCCCCTCTGCTACAGAGGTGATTGAAAACTGTGATGAAAGGAGTAAGTTAATACAGAGAAGATTTTTCAAACCTCCTTTTCCAACCTTTCTAAGGCATTCTCTGGCCTCCATCCAATTTTGGCAAAAAAAAAACAGTCTCAAAATGCAGTTAAACATATGTTTCAGAATAAATGGCAACGGGTTTCAAAAAGATTATGGAAGCTGCCAAAATCAAGGACAGTACATCAAGTTAGAATTACTATTTAAGGGAATTTGTCCCCTCCTCCCACCCTGGCAGCCCAACTTCCCTTCCAGAAAGTCTGAATCTCTACCTTTCTGTTTGGCAAGAGGTAGTTTCAGACAAATGCGTTCTTTCAATTTCATCATGGCTACCGGTAGCAGTGGGTGGAAATTCCTCCTTTCCAGGAGGTAATCCCTCATCCACCAGACCAAGCACATATATTTCCATCTGTCCTTCTTTCCAGTCCTCATTGGGAAAAGGTTTTTATTCAAGAATGTTTTCAGTGCCAAGGAAAATGCTTGGAGACCAGTTCTGGATCTTTCTTTCCTAAACCTGTTTGTGACAGTGCCCAAATTCAAAATGGTGTTGCTTCACAACCAATTACATCTTGTTCCTCATTCAAGGTTTCTGGTAACACAAGATTTAAAAGGTGCTTATTATTAAATTCATTTTCATTCAGACTTCAGGTATTTCTTAAGAATTTGTGTGCCTGGATCACAGTATCAGTTTTCTTTGTTACTCCGTGGACTATCCCCTGCACCAAAAGTGTTCACAAAGTGTCTAGCTCAAGTAATAACTCATAGCAAACTACAGGGTTTCCACATTTTTCCATATTTAGGCAACTTGCTTATCTTGTAGAGTCTTTTTCAAAGTACCAGGAATCTCTCACTTGGGTAAGAGATTTCTTAAAACAAGCTTGAATTCCAAGAGAACATTCAAAAGTCTTTTTTAACTCCACACAGAAATGTGTTCCTGGGATGTCAGACTGGCACCTCAGCTTAAAAAACTTTTCTTACACATGAAAACATAGATCTCTGTCTAGATCTGCTTCTAAGGTTTTCCACTCAGACTTTGGTCACTGTGAGGGAATACGTCAGGATTTGGGGTCTCATGACATCTAGGATTCTTATGATACCTGTGGCAAGACTCCTCATGAGAAAGATACAGTAGTGTCTCAAGTCTCATTGGTCCCAGCAACAACAGCCTGTATCTTTTACAGCACTGGGGTTTATCAGAAGAGAAATTACTTTGTGGAGACAGCAAATATCCTTAAAACCAGGTCTCCACTTTATCTGTTTTTCAAAGCAGTCTATCACCACAGATGCCTCGGACTTTGCTTGGGGAACAGTTTCAGGATGGATAAAATTGCAGTGGGTGTGGAACACCAAGGACCAATGCAAGCATATAACTATGAAAGAGATACCCTGTTCAAAGAACTCAATTCTTTTAATCATCTTTGGTACCTGGGACCTCTTCAAGTGGTTACAGACAATACCAGAGTCTTGTGGTATAGCATCAAGCAAGGGAAACCAGGTTGTTCCTTTTTGCAGACTAGCCACATTAGCATGAGATATAGCTTCACAGCACAATCTCAATTAACAGGCATCCTACATTACATCAGTGTAAAATTATGTAGCAGACAAGCTGAGCAAAACAAGGGCAGACCCTCACAAATGGAAACTATATCAGAAGGTCTTCCAAGATTTGATCAATATGTGCACAGTTCCTCAAGTAGATCTATTTGACTATTCTCTGAGAAATCAGCTGGTAAGATCCTACTCTAGGACTCCATGCTAGAAGACTACGAAGACACATTTCTTTTCTTTTCCTTGGACAGGAATGTTCATGTATGCATTTTCACCCTTTTCACTAATATCCTGGGTACTTCTCAAGATGTAGAAGGAATCCCCTAAGATCATTGTGGTGACACCCTTCTGTCCCAGACAGCCATGGTTCTCCCTTCTTTTGAAAATGGCCAGGGGAGTTTGCCACAAGCTTGCCTCACAGACTGGATCTACTCGCATATGAACAGAGATTTTTATGCACCTCACCCCCAATCAACTTCAGCTGACTGGCTGGACTGTAGGGTCTTAATTCCTTTTAGATACCTGTTTACTTAAGACGTGCAGCAGGTAGTAACGGAGGCAAGAAAGCCTGCTTACTAGAAAATGGTATTAGTAAATGGAAAAAGTTTTCTAGCTGGTGCCAACAACATACTCTGCACCCATTCAGGGCTAGTTGATCTCTGGTTTTAAATATTTGTGTGAGTTACTATCCTATGGTCTTTCTTACTCATCCATCAAGGTTCCTTTATCAGCCATTTCAGCATGTCTGCCTGTAGATCCCTTTCTTTCAATGCATTCTCATGTCAGAAAGTTTTTGAAAAGGGCTTTGCATGAGAGACCTCCAAGAAAACAGATGGCCCCCTCCTAGTGATCTTAGTTTTGTGTTAGAGAAGCTAACACTTGATCCATTTGAACCAGCTAACTTGGCTGACTTGAGGTTCTTAACATGGAACATAGTTTACTTATTATTTTGACCCCTTAAAGAAGGGTTTCTGAATTGCAAGCTCTTATGGTGAGTAAACCCTATCTCATTTTTCATAGGGACAGGTTTCTTTTGAGAACTAATCCTTCTTTTATGTCTAAAGTAGTATTTGAGTTTACTTTAAGCAAAACTGTCCATTTCCCCATATGTTATACCCACTACTTCAGGGCTATTCCAGACAGGGTTAAGGCACACTCTACCAGGGTCTTGGCTTTATCTATGGCTTTTTGAAAAGGGCTGGATTCTAGAAGCTGCAACTTGGCCCTCCGTATTTACTTTTACTAAGCACTATAAGCTTGATTATTTCTCTAGGTGTAGATCAGGCTTTGCTAGGGCCATTCTCCAGGGGCTCCTGGACACTTCTCCTTCCACCTTCTAAATATAGTAAGCTAAGCTAATCTACCCATCTAGGTAAGGCTACTATAGCAGTGATCGATGAACATAGTACAGTTGTGTAAGTAAACTTCCCATAACAGCAGATTTTTGAATGATCACTGCTGCAATAGCCAAATTATCGCTATTGCTAGCCAAACCCAGTCACTGGGGATGCACAAGCCAGTGCATTTCTTTGTGCCGGTCCAAAGCCCGGATAAATGGGGAGGGTTGCGTCAGGAAGGGCATCCGGCGTAAAATTGTGCCACATCACACATGCAGAAAACTGTACAGAAACTCATACTGGATCGGTCGAGGCCCGGGTTAACAACGACCGCCACCAGTACTGTTGGCCAACAGAGTACTGGTGGAAATTGAGCAACTGTTGGCCGAAGGAGGAGAAAAGGCGGAAGGCATGCCCAAAGGCAGATAAGGGCTAGGACTGTGATAGTGAGGGTTGGAACTTTGAATGTTGGCAGTATGACTGGGATAGGGAGGGAGCTAGCTGATATGATGAACTGAAGGACGGTTGGTATATTGTGTGTGCAAGAGACCAGATGGAAGGGGAGCAAGGCGAGGTGTATCGGAGGCGGTTTCAAATTGTTTTATCATGGTGTGGATGGGAGGAGAAATGGCGTAGGCATTATCCTGAAGGAAGAGTATGCCAAGAGTGTTTTGGAGGTGAAAAGAGTGTCGGATAGAGTGATGTTTATGAAGCTGTAAATTGATGGTGTAATGATGAATGTTGTTAGTGCATATGCTCCACAAGTTGAGTGTGCAATGGATGAGAAAGAAAATTTTTGGAGTGAGTTGGATGAAATGGTGATGACTGTACCCAAGGGTGAAAGACTGGTGATTGGAGCAGATTTCAATGGACATGTTGGTGAAGGGAACAGAGGGGACGAGGAAGTTGATGGCTAGATATGGTGTTAAGCAAAGGAATGCAGAAGGTCAGATGGTAGTGGATTTTGCGAAAAGGATGGACATGGCTGTGATGAATACATATTTTAACAAGAGGGAGGAGCATAGGGTGACATACAAGAGTGGAGGAAGATGCACACAGGTGGATTATATCTTATGTAGAAGGGCCAATCTGAAGGAGATTGGAGACTGTGGTGGCAGGGGAATGTGTAGTTAGGCAGCATAGGATGGTGGTTTGTAGGATGACATTGATGATCAAAAAGAGGAGGAGGAGTGTGAGGGCAGCACCAAGGATCAAATGGTGGAAATTGAAAAAGGGTAATTGTGAGATGATGTTCAGGGAAGAGTTAAGACAGGCACTGGGTGGCAGTGAAGAGTTACCGAATAGCTGAGTAACTACAGCAGAGCTAGTAAGAGAGATGACTAGAAGGGTGCTTGGTGTGACATCTGGAAAGAGGAAGGAGGACAAGGAGACCTGGTTATGGAATGAAGAAGTACAGGAGAGTATACAGAGAAAGAGGTTGGCAAAGAAGTAGTGGGGTTGTCAAAGAGATGAAGAAAGTAGACGAGTATAAGGAGATGAGGTGGATGGCAAAGAGAAAGGTGGCGAAGGCTAAGGATAAGGTGTATGAAGAGTTGTATAAAAGGTTGGACACTAAGGAGGGAGAAAAGGACCTGTACCGATTGGCTAGACAGAGGGACCGAGCTAGTAAAGATGTGCAGCAGGTAAGGGTGATAAAGGATAATGAGGGAAACATACTCACAAGCGAGGAGAGTGTGTTGAGCAGATGGAAAGAGTACTTTGAGGTGCTGATGAATGAAGAGAATGAGAGGGAGAGAAGGTTGGATGATGTGCGGATAGTGAATCATGAAGTGCAGTGGATTAGCAAGGAGGAAGTAAGGATAGCTATGAAGAGGATGAAGAACAGAAAGGCTGTTGGTCCAGATGACATACCTGTGGAAGCATGGAGGTGTTTAGG
>NC_056732.1:1847547686-1847805186 GCF_019279795.1 Protopterus annectens | reverse complement strand
AGAATTTTCTAGGAAAACTGGGAAAAAAAAAAGAGGCAGTGATTATGAATTCACACATACAAAAAAAGAACAGTGTGTTAACTGAGTGGGTTGTAGAGTAAGCTTGTGTTAAAATCCCTCTGTCAATGGAATAAAGAAGCCCAGAAATGATGTAAATAAATGCACCAGACAGCCACTAACCTTGTAGAGAGGAGGTTCATCCCTCTGTCAGTGGAATAAAGAAGCCCAGAAATGAGTAAATAAATGCACCAGACAGCCACTAACCTTGTAGAGAGGAGGTTCATCCCTCTGTCAGTGGAATAAAGAAGCCCAGAAATGAGTAAATAAATGCACCAGACAGCCACTAACCTTGTAGAGAGGAGGTTCATCTTGCAGAAGCAGCAGGAGACAAATTCCATTTAATCAAAGTTTTCCAGGTAAGCCGCAACATGAAATATTGTATTTGTTCATTAGGGCATCAGGAAGTTGGCCGTGTTTATTTGCAGTAATTAAACCAGTTTGTTTATTTTGTGTTTAAAAACACAGACATGAGTACCATACATGTGGCTTGATGTTGACTGTAGTATGTTGGAAGCATTAGTTAGCCAGTTAATTAGTTTCAGATTAGGGGAAGAGTAAGGTACATTTGTGTAAATATTAATAATTAAAACTTGAAAAAATCAAACAGCTTGTAGTTGATTGGAAAGCACATTATTTGTTTTGTTTTTGAGGGAGAAGCCATGTTACTAATATACTCCTGAGTAGAGAAGGGGGTTTTATGCAGACAGATATTGAGTAGAGAAGGGGGTTTTATGCAGACAGATATTACAAGCTATGATGAAGTTCCATGATCTTCATCCATTCTGTACAGCTACAACTGTACAAAACTGCACTAATATTTTGCAAAGACAAGGTACATAATGCAATGTATTCCTTTAACTTGACATGTTTAGTACAGTTTTAACTTGTGGTTAGAGGTAACAATACTTGGTGCAATACTGTATTGCAGTTAGATGTTTTAACATAGTTGTGCTGTGAAAGTCTGTTTGTCAGTTCTGGCATAGAATCATGCCTGACTTAAGGTACAATCACTCTGAATGATTTAGGACTTCACCGGGATGCATAACCAGTCAAACTTTAACAGACTGGGACTTGCAGATTTGCACAGTCCCTGGGAGATTTACAAGGATGGCAAGACTTTAATAAAGCTTCATAGCATATTAAAATAATGACCTTGCTAAAGCATTTGACACCATTCCCTATTCAGGTATTATTGATTAGCTCACCAGCCTGGGCATAAACCCTTACGTCACAAGATGGATCGCAAACTGGCTCTCAGACAGATCCCATAAAGTAAGAGTAGTGGGATCTATGTCCGAATCCAGACCAGTAACGAGTGGTGTGCCTCAGGGCTCTGTCCTGGGGCCCCTCCTGTTTGGCATATACTTCTCAGAAGTACAGGCAAGCACGGAACGGCTGTGGCTGACTAAGTTTGCGGACGACTGAAACTGGGTGCTATAATAGAGTCTCCGGCCGACATGGAGATCCTCCAGAAGGGCCTAAATGAGACTGATGCATGGTGTCAAAGCCATGATCTCAAGCTAAATGCAAAAAAATGCGTAGTAATCCCCTTTGGAAAAAACAGAGTACCCGTAAACTACAACATAGGAGGTAATCCCCTGAAATCTGAAGAAGAAATAAGGGATCTAGGGACCCAAGTAGATAGTCAGCTTTCCTTTGATAACCATGTTGCCAAAGTGGTTCGAAATTCCTTCTATGTGACCCATCTGATCACGAACAGGTAAGATCTAAGGATGTAATGGTGCCCCTCTACTCTTCCCTAATCAGACCCATTATTCAGTACAATGCACCAATTGGAATGTACCTGGCTAGACATCTCCAGCAGCTGGAGAGACCACAGAGGTACCTAACCAAGAGGATTACTGGCCTCAAGCAGTTGCCCTATGCAGCACGATTGAAAAAGCTAAGACTGTTCTCTGTTGCATACCGCTTTCTCAGAGGCGATCTCTGTCTAACGTACAGAGCCATGTCCAAACCAGAATTGTTGAACATGCTCCATCTTAGCAAAACCAAATCTACTCGCGCTACACGCTCTAGGGATATAAACCTCAACACAACAATGAGTAGAACATGCTGGAGGGATAGATTCCCTTTGCAGAGAATTCCCTTACTATGGAACAGGGTCCCGATCTACATAAGACAGAGCCCCTCACTATCGCTCTTCAAGAGGAACCTTGATGAGTGGATGGGTAACAGAAAGTTCACACCGGGGATCACACCAACAGCACTACTAGATAGGGGCCAAGGGTACTAGCTGCTAGTACAAGGGTCTAGGGAACTACTAAAGCCCCTTTGAATACCGCACAACGTGACTCGGCTAATATATGCCTTCGGGCAGATAGCCCAGTACCAACCTATGAACCTATATCTTGTTGGTATAGAGTTAATAGTAAAGGTCTGTTATAATTTCTAGTGAAACACTTTTTTCACAATATTCACAGAGGAATAGGAAAGTTAGGAACTACAGTAAGGGTGATAGAAAGAATATGTTTAGTATAAGCTACATTAATTCTGCAGTGATAAACTGCATTTTGTAAGACAGTGACACTGTTTTATAAGCAAAACACATTTTCCTTCACCCTTACCAGTAGTTCAAAGGTGCATTTTAACTTAATGCTTACAGTCTCAGTCACTCTGTTCGTAATCATGTTTGCAGTACTAATTATGTAGGCTGGTGTGAGCTGTCTTGTCACATTCAAACTAACAGTGCTTAAAAAGCAGACCACACATAATGCTTTTGCTACACTTCAGTTTAGTTGTGGTACCAAGTGTGTGTTATTCAGTTCAGTGATTAAACATATTAGATGTGAGAAACTCTTCTAATTTAATCAGTTGAAAATGCTTTTTCACATTTCATTTTTCTTTTTAGTTTCAGTTTTAAGTTGATCTCCAGCTTGTTGGCAACCAGGGATGTAAAATGTAATTGACTGCTGGTAGGCATTAATGAGTTAACAGGGTGGCCTAATGGTTAAGGTGTTTGCCTTACAAACACAAGGTACAGGGTTTGAATCTCACAGGGGAAAATTGGCTAGGCTTAAAATGTCTCGCAAGGGCAGTTAGTCTAGTACTAATCTATGAACCTATGAACAGAACTAGTGAAATATGATTGTGTGAAATTTGCTTTAAATTCCTGCCTCACATTTGGACTTTACAAATTCCATTCTTTTACTTCTTGCTGGCAGTAGCTGATAAGGGGTCTTGGAGTCAACATGTCATTTTTCCGTGTCACTCTTTCATGTTCAGTGGGTGAGAAGAACGTATGATAGGAATTATAGCAACGCACCACCAGAGTCCTTTCTGTAGCTCTAAACCATTTTTCTGTAACTGACAGGAGTCAGCATTTTCCAGGGTAAGGAGAGCTTTTAGGGAGTGCAGTTTCTTGTTAAGGCTCCTGGAATTGAGCAGTAACACCTTTAACTTGTGCTGGATAATTTTTCTTATGTTGGAAGGTTTATCTGTTGTGTAGTGCCTAAAATAGGCAAAATAGGGATGGATAATGTTTTGACCAATACCTCAAAGCTTAGAGGTGGCAATTGGAGAACATCCCTGGCAAAGCAGTGTGGTCTGTTGACTGTGTCCTCCCAGGCTGACAGATATTGGACCCCTTTGGAATGACACCAGTTGCTAAGCCAATTGTTGATCATTTTCTGTCTGTATTGTGGAATCATCTTTGGATATGGTAGATTACTGCTCAGTGTTGGCTCATACCTGCCTGTGACAAATATTCTGAGAGTTCAATCATGTCTCTCTTCATATACATGCAGAGATGGTGCAGCAGTAGCGTTGTCACCTCACAGGAAGAGATTCTCTGGTTCGGTTCTCGGCTGGGATGCCTTCTATGCGGATTCTACATGTCCTGCCTGAGTTTGTGTGGGTTTCCTCCGGGTGCTCGGTTTCCTCTCACGGTACAAAACATACATCTGAAGCCTTTCTTCCCTGGCCTCTGCTGAAAATTGGCTTTGTTCCAAGTTGACTTTCCCAGTTAACAAATGTTAAATAAAATAAATAAATAAATAAAAATAAATTTAGTCCAGGAGGTACATCTCCGGTCATGTATTCCCATATGGACTGTGACTAAGTCATACTGGTACTTAGGGTTGAGGGACTCAAGTGCTTGCGTGATCTGACTGATCCTGGCCCCTGACAGGCAACTAACTGTAACCTTCTCTTTATTCAGCTTATAAGGGGGACATCAGTGTGTCTCACAGTAGAATCACCTTTGACAAGAATGTTGGGTTGTGAAATGTTTTACCTTATGGGTTTGGTAGCTGAGACACATTGAGATGCGACTTTATTTTTCGTGCTAGTAAGTGTCTTGTTTGTGTGCATGCAGATGTTCTCAGGATTTAGCTTTGAGGCTTGAGAAGGTTACATGTTAGCACCGTACTATGTGTTTGTGGGTTGCAGGCAACATGTTGGTTACATTTTGTGCCTGTATGTCAGAGTTTGGCCTCCAGTTACAATGTATAAGTACATCCCTCACATGCTGTATTTTTCTGTTTGAAAATTAAGTGGTTGGCAGTGTACATGAGGCAACTGCCCTCACATTCTGTATTTGTCTGAGAATTAAGTGGTTATCAGTGTACATGAGGCAACTGCTACATTGCCTCAGGATGCCCATGTCCCCCAAGTTGGAAACAAGACATGGTAGGAAAGTGCCCTTTCATGATTACCAGTCTTAATGTACTTGCAAGGGATAGAAGTGGTGGGTGTTTATAACTGGAAAAGGTGTGTGCTTACTTGATGAATCTGCAGCTAACCTAGCCTATGATGCTGCCCAGTGTACTAACCAACTGCTGACTGAGCAATGATAGTCCTGGGTCCTAAGATAAGGTAATATAAACTAAAATATTCTTAACTGGTTGCAAACGTGCTACTCAACATGCTGACTTACTGCCTGCTGGGTTCCGCGGGACTGGGGTAAAATTCTGAGGTAGTTGTACAGGTAAATTTCAACTTTTGGTGTTTGTGTATGTACAAGGCACTGTAGGTCACCACTGCAGGAAGAGCGACTTTGTGCGAATGCGAGGCTTAAATATGCTTATAAAAAAACAAGTTTAACACTACCCAAGCTCACAGGCCAGACAGATAAGCACACAGTGAGCTTTGTACCAGTAACTCCCATCTCAGATGAGCGAAATCTCCTGCCACAAGAGTGCAGACTTAGACTGTCATAATGTAAACTAACTGGGTTGGAGCCCGATTGTTGGGAACAATAAAACAGATGCCAGGAACTAACTTAGCAATTTAACTACATACACTGTAATTACTTAGAACAGCAGGCCTCCAGCAATTAGAGAAACAGTTTGAATATTTCAAATAATGCTGAAAAACAGTTAAATAACACAGTAGACATTCACAGTGGATGAGAATCCACAGTGCAAGTGCAAAAACTATACGTAGATTCATTTTCTGAGCCTTGGATGGCTTCTGATGCTTGCAAAATCACTCAAGGTCTCTGGCATCATCAGCAAACAATGGGCAGCTGTGAATAAATGAGCTGGTTAAATTTGGCATTTGAAGAAGTCTGTGGTTTCAATCCTGGATTTATTTAGGTGATTAAAAGCTGCTTTTGAAGATTATGAGGTCTTTGTGGAGTTCCAAACAGCATTGCTTTATAGGTTCATAGGTTCATAGGTTCATACTAGGCTATCTGCCCTAGGGCATTTATAAGCCTAGCCAGAATGTGTTTGGCTTTCGCCACCCATTTTAAATTTATTTTGCTATGCCCTTTTTCGAGGTTAGTATACTGTGCCTCTGTCTAACAGTGACACAGAAGTGATACCCGAGGTAAACCTATGATCTCCCATCCACTCATCAAGATTCCTCTTGAAGAGAGTCAATGAGGGACTCTGCCTAACCTGGACTGGGATTTTATTCCAGAGTGAAGGGAGCCTCTGGGTTATGAATCTGTCCCTCCAGCATGTCCTATTTATTTCATTGCTGAGGTTCAAGTCTCTCGAGCACGTAGCTCGATGGGATTTGGATTTTCTGAGGTGCAGCATGTCCATTAATTCCGGGTTGGACATGGCTTTATACGTCAGGCACAGATCGCCTCTGAGCAGGCGGTATGCCACTGAGTAGAGCTGGAGTTTCTTTAACCGGGCAGTTTGAGCCCTTTGATCCTCTTGGTGAGGTACTTTTGGGGTCTTTCCAGTTGCTGCAGGTGTCTGGTAAGGTACATCCCAAAAGGGGCATTGTACTCAATTATGGGCCTGATGAGGGATGAGTAAAGAGGCACGATGGCGCCCCTGATCTAGATGTGAATCCCTTCATGATTAGGTGGGCTATATAAAATGTTTTTCTAACCACTTTGGCCACGTGGTTGTCAAATGAGAGATTGCTATCAACTTGGGTCCCCAGGTCCCTAATTACTTCTTCTGTACTTAATGGATTACCACCTATGTGGTAATTTGTGGGCACTTTGTTTTTGCCAAAGTGGATGACTATACACTTTTTGGCATTTAGCTTGAGGCCATGGCTCTGGCACCAGTTGTCTGTTTCTATGAGGCTCTTTTGGAGGATGCTTGTGTTGGCTGGAGAGTCGATTATGGCGCCCAGTTTGCAGTCATCTGCAAACTTGGTCAGCCACAGTCCTTCCGTGTTGGCCTGTACCTCCGAGAAATATATACCGAACAAGAGAGGTCCCAGGACTGAGCCTTGTGGGACACCACTTGTAACTGGTTTGGAGTCTGACATGGCTCCAGCAATTCTAACCATGTGGGTTCTGTCCTTGAGCCAGTTTGCAATCCATCTAGTGACATAGGGGTTTATATTTAAGCTGGTGAGCTTATCTATAATGCCAGTGGGGTATTGTATCGAAGGCTTTTGCGAGGTCCAGGTAGGCTGTGTGGACCACCTTCCCTTCGTCAATTGCCTTGGTGACTGTTTCAAAGAAATCAACCAGGTTTAAGAGGCAGGATCTGCCCTTAACAAAGCCGAACTGGGTAGGATCCAGTGTTTGTACGTCCCCAATATCTTTATTTATGAGGTCCATGATGATCCTTTCCATAGCTTTGCAGACCAAGCTAGTCAGGCTTATGGGGCGATAGTTTCCAGGATCCGTTGAGGCACCACCTTTATGGAGAGGGACCACTGTTACTGTACGCCACTCTTTGGGCACATATCCTGTAGTAAGGCTGAGATTGAACAGTACTTTTATGTTTGGGTTTAGCTCTTCTTGGAGTTCATGTAGGACGCAGCCAGGGACACCGTCTGGTCCCATTGATGCTGTGTTTTTTGCTTTGGAGAGGGCAGCTCTTACCTGAGCATCTGAGATGTCAGGGGGCAGCACTCTGCTGGGATAGATATTTGCCCTTTTGGTGGGGAGGGGAGAAGTTTGCGCTGAACCTGTCAGCTAGGATGTTGACAATGTCTGTGGGTTCGGTGTATTTTTTGTCATTTTGGACTAATTCTGAGCATATCTGGGAATTACCACCCAGGTTCCTAACATAACTAAAGAAAGCCTTGTGATTATCCTTAGTGTCCTGTGCAATTTTTCTCTCGAAGCTGGCCTTAGACAATTTTATGTGTGCCCGTAGTTTTTTGCTAATACTGATCAGTGATGCCTTCCCTTTTTGGGATTTTGCTCTGTCATTTAGTAGCTTCCTTCTTCTATATTGCATTTAGGGGGAATTTAGTTTTCATTGGGTTTAAAAGGAGGTTATGCAGGGTTATCCATTGTTAAAGTTGGTATAGATCTCCTTGAAACTGGGATTGAATTATACTGTAGGAGGGATTAGATCTGTATATGACCATGTCATTGGCATAGAGGAGAAGTGGGTGTTGGGGATGTCAGTGGGTAGTTTGTTTATGAAAATAGAGAACGGTAGAAGTGAGGGAATGGAGTCTTGCAGGACCCATTTAATTTTAAGGGATTAAAATTTGTTCCATCAGGGAGGTTAAACATTTGTGATACCCTCATAGAACTAAAATTATTCATTAGGAAAACGAGTTTAGCACTCATTTTTAATAAATCAGAAGACACACATGAACATAAAAATAAAGGAGGTCACAAGAAAATTCTTTTTAATCCCCCACTTCATCCTGTCTTGCAGGTATTTGTGTCTGAATGTATGACAGAATTATACAAGCTGTCTTTGAATAAAAAATCTTCATAAATCTTATCACTTAAATCTTGCTGAGGAAACCACCTTTGACGAATTGATTCATAATTCGAATATAAGAATTATGAAACCTGACAAGGGAGGAGGGGGTACAGTTAGATTACTTGACTGCTATGTTTCAAATATTACATGACACTAGTAAATATACATTGATCCGTAGGAATGAAATTAATATTGCCCATCTCAAAATTGACTTAATCTTGGAAGATTTGCATATAGGGGGAAGAATTACCACAAAGACCTATGATTTTCTAAAGGATGATAAGCCCAGGGTCCCTGCGATATTTGGGATCCCTAAGATCCATAAAAATATCTTAAGTCTACCATAGAGGTAAACTGTGGTAGCCAGTGGATCAAAAATACATTCCATAGTGGTATTTTTGGATCAATCTTTGAAATTTACTATGAACATTAAAACACACATGGTTTGGGACTCCTGTGACTTTTTGGGAAGATTGACCAATGATCTAATCACCGGGTTCTAACTACAGATATTGTTGACCTCTTTTCTTCCGTCCCTTTGAAAGAAGGTTTAGATTATTTTAGTGACAGTCTTGCTAGTTTTGATTTTATGAAAGGTCAAGATATGAACATTTACATGGAGCTCATGAGTGTCGTTTTAGAGAACAACTTTATATTTTTTGAGGGGGAAACATTTCGGCAGAAACAGAGCATTGCTATTGGGGCTGCCTGTGCCTCCTTGTACGTGAACTTGGTGTTGTTAAGTTGGAAAAGAAAACACATTTTTTCTTCGCGTTTTGGGCATATATATTCAGTTATATGTCAGATTCTTGGATGACATCTTTATTTTATGGGCTGGGCCAGAGGTGATGATTGGAGAATTTTTGAATTATCTCCATGACACCACCACATTTTTGAAATGTAAACAAAATTACAACAAGTTTAAAATTAATTATTTGGTTACTAACATAGAACTTTTTGACAAGTTTAGGCAAGTGTAGGACTAGAGTTGATAAAAAAACAACTTTCAGTAACTCATCCTTGACCTTTACAGTGCACATTCTTTCAAATAGAAACAAAGTTTAGTAAAGTGACAATGTGTAAGGGTAGCAAGAATGACTTCGCATCATGATGATTTTATGGAAGAGATCAGATTTATTTCAGTTTGTTTACTGAAAGAAGAAGCTACCTAAAGGAACTTGTGGCCAACATATGTCAAGAGGTTATTGCAGGATGGGGGAATAAATACAAGCCATTGGTCGGAGTGGTAGTCGATACTTTTAAATCTGAACCTACTCACTCAACAAAGCTGTAGTTGTTGAATTCAACCACATTGTGCCAAGTGTTAAGAACATTATTAGAAGAAACTGGAACATGCTAAGATTCAGCTCTGACCTAGTTGGATTTGTAGGAATGCAACCCAAATTTGTGTTTAAGACGGTTACAACTTAAAAAGTATATGTGAAGGAATCCCTTACAATAGGATTACCAAAAAGGTGGTGGCACTAAAAAGTGTAGGAATTGCAGTCTTTATCGTTTTATGTATGACAAAGATTATCTTGTATTAGAAACTGTAGCCCAAAGCAAAGTTTGGTTAAAGAAAGGAAACTGTTGCAGCAAAGGAATTATTTACTTAGCAACCTGTAAAACTTGTGAATGTTTTTACATTGGAAAGACTGAAAGAGCTTTGCAAAACTGAATTCATGAGCACAAATCTAGTATAAAAATGAAGAACCCTAATAATGCTTCATTTAAACATTCACTGTTATATAAGTTTTCCATGATGAGTTTTTTTATTTTGTATTTTGGAGCAGGCGGACAAGGATCCCAGGGGTGGAGACTAGTAGAACCATTTATATTATAAAGAATTGGTGTGGCAATTTAGGCTGAATGCCATTACTTCTCCAAGACTTAACAATTACATTTCTGTAAAGCCTGTTTAAAAAAAAAAAAGAACATCAAAATTATAGGGCTAACCTAAATAACTTTTTTCCAACTCCATATTTACTTTTATTTTTATTAAACAAATATATATTTTTGGTGGACTAGTGGAATCCCTCAAGTTTTTAAGGCTCTATTTCT
Organism: Protopterus annectens; assembly: GCF_019279795.1. Classification (NCBI taxonomy): domain Eukaryota; kingdom Metazoa; phylum Chordata; order Ceratodontiformes; family Protopteridae; genus Protopterus; species Protopterus annectens. Next base: position 1,847,794,957 of record NC_056732.1, on the reverse strand, counting down.
TTTGAACAACATTTTAATTATGTTGATAACATTGCAGTTTTAAAGCTTGAACAAAAATGTTTTTCAGCGCTGGACTTTTAAACTTTTTGACATTGGTATATATTATAATTGTTTTTATTGTGATCATCTTTACTTTTATTTTTGATGTTTATGGTTTATTTGTTATGTAACGTACTGTCTTTTAAAAGGTTCTAATGAGATAAGTAGAGAGCAAGAATTGATGTTAATTGTAGGTTAGTATTTAAGTTTGTGATGAAAGAAATCTGACGAAGTCCTAGGAAAAAAGTATGAAAGCACTTAATGGGTCAATAAAATTGGATTATACTCTGTCTGCATTAATTCATTTTAGCACAACACTCTGCCTTGCCACCGTTTGTCTTGGTATACTGTAGAAGGGATTAGATCTGTATATGACCATGTCATTGGCATAGAGGAGAAGTGGGTGTTGGTGAGGTCAGTGGGTAATTTGTTTATAAAAATAGAGAAGAGTAGAAGTGAGAGAATGGAGCCTTTCACGACTCATTTAACCAGTTGGGCTGTATTCAAGAGATTCCTATTTATTTTGATTGCAATGTGCATATTTTATAGGTTCATAGGTGTGTACTAGGCTAACGGCCCTGGAGCCGAAGGTTTTTGTACCAGGGTAAAGAGTCTTTGCTGATTCCAGTTTCTATCAGAGAGTTAAGTAGAAGAGAATGATCTATTAGGTCAAAGCCTTTGGTTAGGTGTCTGAAAAGAGCCTCTGTGCTATTGCCCTTGTCAGTGTTGATTAGAATGTTCTCTGTGAATGACCAGATAGCAATCATGGTGCTTTTGTCAAGCCTGAAGCCATGTTGTTTGTAGGAAAGGAAGAGATACTGCTTGATATATTGGACAAGTTGATTGTAGATAATTTGTGGAGCATTTTACCTAAAATTGGGAGGATGGATATTGATCAGAAATGGGAACAGTAGGATAAGTTACTTTGTTTTGAGAGGGGGTTGGTGGATGTTTATGTTATAGAGGGTATTATTTTTGTGGTGATACAAAGGTTATAGGTGTGGGTCAGAGGCTGGGTGAAGTGTTCTCTGCAGCAGTATATGAACTACAGAAGATATTGTCTGAGCAAAGAGGGGTTTCTGTGTGCTCTTGAGGTGCTCTGTGTCATTTTGTTTGGTTTGAAGTTACAATGCAGTGGGAGGTGAAGGGTGGAAGAATGGGGTAAGGAGGTTGCAGGGTTGATAGGCTACTGAATTCTAGTAGGAAGTCTTTAGGGGAGAGATTGGCATTGCCACAGTGTGTGGTGGAAAACAACATGTTTGTGGGAGTAACATCCGATAATTAGGCTGACGTCCCTCCTGAATTGTTTTGGGGATCTAATGAGATGTGATTATTTTTTTTCCTGTTATGTGATATTATGGATATTATGGATTTTTTGGGTAGGTTTCTGAAGCTGGTGAATTTATTTTGATTGGTGGAAGGGTTATTTTTCCAGTTGCTCTAGGATTTATCTTATTTGTAGAAGATGTCTGAGCTCCTTGGATAGCCAGTGGTGTTTTCTTGAATTTAAAGATAATTTTTATTATGATGAAAAAGTGGTCTCGTAGATAGTGAGGGATTGTGGTTAATGTGTTTCCTTTTGAGATTGGGTCGTCTAGAGCTAGGTTGTTGGACTAGCAGAAAGGGGAGAGATGTGCTTTTAGTTTGATTATGTTGGCAATAGATTGAGCTTCAAACAGTTTAAGTACTGGGGGAGTTAATGGCTTTGTTTGTGTTGGAGCAACTAATTGGGCAATGGTCACTAAGAGACGGTGGAAGAATGAAGAAGCTGGTGATAGAGGAGAACATATTGGTGATTATGAGGTCAAGTGTTGGGCGACTTGAGGATTTCAGAATTGGTCTAGTGGATTGGGTGATGAGCCGAATAAGGCTTTATTTTGCTAAAGAGTGGGAGATGTCTGGTGCTAGGGTCCTAGGAAGTTAAGATTGACAGATAGCACAGACAAATAAAGCTCCGATTTGTTATTGAGCTGCTTCCTTTGGCAAGGGTGCAAGGTTTGAATCCTTCCACTTTGAACTAGACTGAATGACATAATGCTTAAGGTGGTTATCTTATAGATACAAGGCACAGGGTTTGATTCTTACCTTTGTGAAGGATGGCTATGTTTAAAGAGCCCCTCTGAGGTAGTTACCCAAGTAATCTATCCCCAGTATTGATGATAATCAGATTTTAGGAATGTGGGACAATATAGTTAAAACCAAGCTTGAGTATTTTATGAGTCAGGATGTGATGATAGGTAGGCAGAAGCACTGCAGAGGTATTTTTATGTTTTAATGGAAATTGTAGAAGGGTCCAATTAGGACTGGTGTGTGATGTGGAGTTTGCCTGGAAAATTAGCATGGAGTGAAGATTGCTTTTGTAAAGGATAAGAGTTCTCTCTCCATGGGTTGTGTTGGGAGTCCTGTATGAGATTGTAGGATGGTAGAAGGTGCTGAAAGTTTTAATTGGTGGACTTCAGCAAGGATATTGTTACCTGCTAGGATCTCTAGGTTGTGGGGATTGATAAAAGCATGGATTTGTTTGAGTTTTAGTGCTGTGTGTATTCAGAAGAGCACACAGCAGAGTGAACACGGTGCATGGATGAGGTGTTTGCAGACTGGAAGAGGACCTAGTCTGGGCTCAGTGTTTCTTATCTGAACTGGAAATGCTAAGAATGTGGATATTCTGAAGAGTGGCCTTTTGGTTTTGTGAGCTGTGGCAGGGGAATGTTTTTTTTTATATAAGATGAGTAAGAATGGAATGCAGTAGGGTGGATTGAAGAAGTCGCCAGGGTATCAGTGGGGAGATTTGGGTGTGAGTGTCGGAGAGTGTGGGGAGTGGTGGGTTTGGGAATAGCGGAGAGAAGAATGTGCGGCGTGAGTTTATATTGGGGAGGAGCTCGCAGTTCTGGTGCTTGGATATGGCAGAATTTTGTGCATCCGAATTTGGGGTTATAATAAAGATAATTGATCGGTAAGTGTGTTGCATCAAATAAGAAATGAATTGCTTGAATGCTGCACTGTCAGGTTATACTTGTTGCTAAAGCACAGATATATGCTTTGTTAGTGAGCGTATATTTTTTTAAGGGTTAGGGCTGGTTACTAATAGAGGAAATACATGTGAATAAATCTGGGGGTGGCTGGGAAATTTGGGATTGCAGGGGAATGAATCTCCTATGCATTATCTGTATTGTAGAAACTGTTGATCATCTCTCAGAGAACAGTTCCTCATCATATATGTGTTGTAGAGTTAGTTTCTACTTGAGATGTGCTGTATCCTCAAAGTGTCCCACCTCTTTCAGAACTATTTATCTTAGTCCTGTATGATTTTCTCCTCAATGAGGTAGCAGCTGTGGCTTCATTGTTTGGTGACTTTAAAAGGAAAAGAATACACTCAAACCCAGGTACAAAACTCCAGTGTTCTTAGTTATATAAAAGGTCCAGAAGATTCAAACCTAGGTACAAAAGTCCAGTGTTCTTAGTTATATAAATGGTCCTGAAGATTCAAACCCATGTACAAAACTCCAGTGTTCTTAGTTATATAAAAGTTCCTGAAGATTCAAACCCAGGTACAAAACTCCGGTGTTCTTAGTTATATAAAAGGTCCTGAAGATTCAAACCCAGGTACAAAACTCTGGTGTTCTTAGTTATATAAAAGGCCCTGAAGATTCAAACCCAGGTACAAAATTCCGGTGTTTTTAGTTATATAAAAGGTCCTGAAGATTCAAACCCAGGTACAAAATTCCAGTGTTCTTAGTTATATAAAAGGTCTTGAAGATTCAAACCCAGGTACAAAATTCCAGTGTTCTTAGTTATAAACAATAATGCTACAGGAGGAGCTCCAATGTAAAACACAAATGAGGTGTTTAATAAATAAACAGCACACACGACAATGCAGCACGACCGCTGTGAATCACAACAAATAAATAAAACAATAAATCCGGTGCAGTATTAAGTGCTTTTTGTCTGCAAAATGAACAGACTTCTTCAGATACTAACACACCATTCGCGCATAACTTTAAATGGATACTGAGGTCACATGTTTAAAGTTCCGCTTAAATTTAACACTTTGTAGGCTTAAATAAACCATCACTTTGTGTCAATGTTACATGTATGTCTGATAAATATTAAAAACATTCAACCACATTATGTAACATTGTAAAACCTTGTAAACATTAAAAGTTATCAATTGAAAGTTAAAAATTCTTACTAAATTGTGTGAACACTGTATAACATCGGTTTGCATAACCCATTCGGGTTGTACATAGTTTTCAATGGTAAACTCACAATATGTGTGTTTATACATGTATGTTACATCCAAACTGTCGATGTCTGTGCCACACTACTTTGACTTGCCGCACTACTTTGACGTGCTACTTATTACTGTGTACCTTTATGTAAAGAATACAAAAAGTAAAAGAATAAATTAAATTATAGGTACTCTTATTTTATAAATTCTTGTATAGTGTGTAATTATTAATAAAGACTATGTTGTACTCAGGATAACGCCAGCATGTACTGTAGTGCATAAGGTTAAAGACAGGGGGATGTATTTTGTTCTGTATTTCTACCTTATACTTGCTTCTGCCAATTATCTTAACCAGTTTTTTTAGCTTTAATATACAAGTTATTGAATATAATTCATTTAAACCTGGTGACCTACATGCATCAAGTCTCAATTGCCACAATAATTCTGTTTTCTCTAAGAGTAAAAGATTTTGGGCCTCCTCTTATAGTTTGGACCTTATTTTCCTGGTCCAATGTTTGTTCGATTACTTTGAACTTATAGAAAAGGTCCTGAAGATTCAAACCCAGGTACAAAACTCCAGTGTTCTTAGTTATATAAAAGGTCCTGAAAAGGTCCCTTTAACCTGTCTAGTCTTTATGACCCAGCCTTCAGACCCAAGAACTGTCCTCACTTGTTACGCAACATTAACATCTTTTGGCAAGCTTTTGCAGTTGTAATAGAAAACCAAATGCTAACGTATGAAGAGCCCTTTGCTGTATTCATATTTGTTAACTAGATAAATAAGGTCTTTCTTTGACCCTTTTCAAACAGAACTATGCCACAGGAGCAGGTGCAACATATATAAACATCTATTTCAGAGTCCATGATAGGATATTTAGTATTATAGTGTTAGAGTTTTAAACTCTAGCTACAGTCCCTTGACCCAGCGGTGGACAGAGCACTGGGACAACCTGGAAGAATGAAATAAGAGAGTAAAAAAGCTTGTGTGTGTTAGATGGGAAGAATGTACTTAAAGGATTAGGCCTGCTGCACATAGTGCTTGTAGGTCTTTATGGTAACAGTTAGTGGTATAGTCTAAGACAACAAAAACTATCCAAATAGAAGATTAAGAAGGCAAAGTGAATGGGGGGGGGGCTTTAGATATGGCAGTGAAAAGGAGGAGAACAAAAGCAAATGGAGATGGGGAAGTAGATCAAAGAGGAGAAAATTAGATGTATTCAAACAATTATTAAAAATGATTTAGAGAAGATAATGCAGTAAGAAAAATATGTGATCTCTTCAAGTAAACTGGTGAAAGACATGGCGTCTAGTAAGTGAACTGGTTATTTTAAGGGAAATGTCAATGTGAACATAAACTTGATAAAAGACAAAGATGAGGAAAGAAGCTTGCAGAGGCTATTGAGACAACAGGAATATATAGAAGTGTGCATACGAAGGACTCTAACATGACTGGTATTTATCAGTGATTTGTTTTATGACCTGGACCAAACATCTCCGAAATGGAAACTAGACTGACCTTGAAAAGCCTTGTTAGAAACAACACTGCAGGAAGTGATGGGTTTCCAGCAAAATTGTTTAAAATGTTGCACAATGGCACTGTTAGGGTATTGCTCGGCATTTACTAGAATTCTTGGAAAGTGCAGCAGTGGCCATTGGATTACAAAATGTCATTTTATTCCAGTCCCCCTAAAATGGCATTCAAAATCTGGATAATAAGAGAATTCAAAAGAATTCCAGGAAAAATCCTCCCAAAGCCTTTGACTATGTGGACCACAAAAAATGTTGTAAGTGCTAAGACATAAGGATACCAGGTCACCTTATTTGCCTCCTGAGGAATCTATACACAGTCCAGGAAGCAAGCAGTAGAACTAAACATGGAATAACTGATTGGTTTACATTTTTTTTGTTTGGGAAAAGAGTATGAATATGCTGTATTTTGTCACTTATGTTCAGCATACAGATTAAATACACTATATCATGTGAAATGTGAGGCTAGAAGAATCAAATGGTGCAATCAAAATTGTGAGAAATCCCAACAAACCTAGATAAGCAGATGATACTACCAACCAACTTAATGAATGAATACATGAAATGACTTAAAGCAGCTGGACAGTATGCAATAAAATGGGTAACCATTTGAAAGGTCGGAACCTGCTAAGATAACTCCTGAAAGTCAGAGAATAATGCCTGAATGAATGGACTTAATTTACTTAAGTCCAAGATGCATTTCTTAAAATATTCCCTTTTCTCCAAAGTATGGCGATATGGATATATACGTTTGGGGGTGCAGGATTTTTTGGGGTTTTTTTGGCTTTTCAGCACTTGGCATTTGAAGTGCCAACATTTCAATAGGGAGCCATTGAAATGTCATAGTTTTCCTCTGACACTTAGGGAAGAAGATTTTCATGAATTAATAAAAGCAGAGTAAAAGTCACAAAAATTTAAACAGTACTGGCAACACAATTAAACAACCCAGGAACAGGGCATCAGTTAAGCAGGCTTCTCCAGCTTGTATCAGGAATTATGGCCCAGGTTTTAACAACCAAATTTTAATATTAGTAAACTACTTTTTTCATTAATTTCTTCTGCATAGTAATTATACCCCTTGTAACTGCGGTGGTGGTGCTGTGGTAGCGTTGTCGCCTCACAGTAAGACGTTGTCCTGTTCGATTCTCTGCTAGATCGTCTTCAGTGTGGAGACATGCGTGAATGGGCATACCTTCATTGAAGGTTGTGCATCAGGGCCGGCAACTCGGCATGTAAAAATCTACTGCCAATCATTAGCGGACCGGAGTTCCGCTGTGGCGACCCCTAACCGGGAAAAGCCGAAAGACACAACATATCCAACTTTGGAAATTCCAAAATTGTTGCTATTAATGAATCGGTATTTGTTCTAAATGAACCTAACCAAAGGGTTCTCTCACATTTTGTATTCTTTATAGCACTGGCTTGATCATAGTATTATATTTTCTTGTTGTTTATCCAGTTTAATGAAGTCCGTAAGAGCCTGCCAGGTCATGTGTTATACCTGTAGAAATGCAGTTATGCATTCAGTCTGCAGACTAGCAGATTGAGTTTATCTTCTCAAATATTCTTTCTCCCATATTATAGATGGACCGACCACCAGATGGGTGTGTACCTTTCTGATGTTCTCCCACTTCCAAAATTGTATATGTAGGGCTATAAAATAACTGCTTATTGCATATCTTTTAAGCTATGATCTGTACTAAAAGAAATCAGAGAAATCATAATCAGTTTTCATTGCTTACAGTCTTGCCTGACACGATGTTACACTTTTTGATAAATTCATTGCAGTTCTATTATCCCTACTTTGAGTCCCTGGGATTAATGCACTTTATTACTATGCCATCCTCCGTTCTGTTGTAGTAAGCCCAGTCTGCATACAGTGGGTACTCACAGTGTCCTTCCATCCCGTTCCAGTCTTTAAAGGCATCTGAATACTCCTTTCAGCTTCAGGTAGTTAAATTCACTACTTCTTACTTGCCCACAGAAACCCAGCATTGGGCAGTTAGTTTAAATGGTGTAAGGGATTACTACCATTTGCTTTTATATAGTCCATATTACCTGATAGTTCCTGCATGATTTAGTACACACAGTTCTCTCTTTGGCTGCCAGCATATCCAAATAGTTAGGGGCTATGTACACCAGCCGGACATTAACTGTTAAACCAAATATGTTATTATTAAGATAGCTTAAAAAAAGTTTAGTTTATGCATCCCTTCCTTGCGAAAAAAAATAAAATTATATAAAATAAAAATAGTAATAAAATGATGACTATGCACATATTCTTACTTAAATAAGACCAATAAACATTGTGCTTAAGCCAGAGCAAAGGGATAAAAAAATTTGGAGATAAAATTTACTGCTTGTAGTAAGTACTCCTTCTTAAGGTCTGCTTCCAAAAAATAAAAGTTCAGATCCATACCACATGCTAATTGGATGTTAGTATATACAGGCTGTTCATGACAATTAGAAAGAGGTTTTCCACCTCACTGTGTGTATGCATGTTTTTAAATAAAAAGTCCCACACTGTTAATCCCTAATGCCTCCAGGCATTCCCACCTCACTGTGTGTATACAAGTTTTTAAATTAAAAGTCCCACACTGTTAAACGCTGATGCCTCCAGTTATTCCCACCTCACTGTGTGTATACATGTTTTTAAATAAAAAATCCCACACTGTTAAACCCTGATGCCTCCAGGCATTCACACCTCACTGTGTGTATACATGTTTTTAAATTAAAAGTCCCACACTGTTAATCCCTAATGCCTCCAGGCATTCCCACCTCACCGTGTGTATACGTTTTTAAATAAAAAGTACCACACTATTAAACCCTGATGCCTCCAGGCATTCCCACCTCACTGTGTGTATACATTTTTTTTAAATAAAAATTCCCACACTGTTAAACCCTGATGCCTCCAGGCATTCCCACCTCACTGTGTGTATACATGTTTTTAAATTAAAAGTCCCACACTGTTAAACCCTGATGCCTCCAGGCATTCCCACCTCACTGTGTGTATACATGTTTTTAAATTAAAAGTCCCACACTGTTAATCCCTAAAGCCTCCAGGCATTCCCACCTCACTGTGTGTATATGTTTTTAAATAAAAAGTCCCACACTGTTAATCCCTGATGCCTACAGGCATTCTCACCTCACTGTGTGTATACGTTTTTAAATAAAACGTCCCACACTATTAAACCCTGATGCCTCCAGGCATTCCCACCTCACTGTGTGTATACGTTTTTAAAGAAAAAGTCCCACACTGTTAATCCCTGATGCCTCCAGGCATTCCCACCTCACTGTGTGTATACATTTTTTTACAATAAAAAGTCCCACACTGTTAATCCCTGATGCCTCAAGGCATTCCCACCTCACTGTGTGTATACATTTTTTAAATAAAAAGTCTCACACTGTTAATCCCTGATGCCTCCAGGCATTCCCACCTCACTGTGTGTATACATTTTTTTACAATAAAAAGTCACACACTGTTAATCCCTGATGCCTCCAGGCATTCCCACCTCACTGCGTGTATACATGTTTTTAAATAAAAAGTCCCACACTGTTAATCCCTGATGCCTCCAGGCATTCCCACCTCACTGTGTGTATACATGTTTTTAAATAAAAAGTCCCACACTGTTAATCCCTGATGCCTCCAAGCATTCCCACCTCACTGTGTGTATACATTTTTTTAAATAAAAAGTCCCACACTGTTAATCCCTGATGCCTCCAGGCATTCCCACCTCACTGTGTGTATACATTTTTTTTAAATAAAAAATCCCACACTGTTAATCCCTGATGCCTACAGGCATTCCCACCTCACTGTGTGTATACCTTTTTAAATAAAAAGTTCCACACTATTAAACCCTGATGCCTCCAGGCATTCCCACCTCACTGTGTGTATACGTTTTTAAATAAAAAGTCCCACACTGTTAATTCCTGATGCCTACAGGCATTCCCACCTCACTGTGTGTATACATGTTTTTAAATAAAAAGTCCCACACTATTATTCCCTAATGCCTCCGGGCATTCCCACCTCACTGTGTGTATATATACATGTTTTTTAAATAAAAAGTCCCACACTGTTAATCCCTAATGCCTCCGGGCATTCCCACCTCACTGTGTGTATACATGTTTTTAAATAAAAAGTCCCACACTATTAAACCCTGATGCCTCCAGGCATTCCCACCTCACTGTGTGTATACATGTTTTTAAATAAAAACTCCCACACTGTTAATCCCTGATGCCTCCAGGCATTTTTGCAGGATCAGCATAGTGATGCCTCTAGGTGTCTGCTCATATTTACAGACTCTTGAAAGATCTAATCTTAAAATAAAGAAAGCGATATTAAATGTTCGTATAATCTTTATTTACATTGTCATAATTATTCACTTTTATGTGAATATCTCAACAACCAAGTGACACAGCCAAGTCTGTTTAGGCTGTTTAGGATTGCATGAAGTCTCACAGCTGGATGGATAAAATGCTGACAGCATTTGTAGCTTGATTGGTTACTGATATATTGTATATTTGGAAAATTTAAAAAAATGTTTACTGTATTTATTGCTGACTTATAAAATCCAGTTTAAGATCTATAATCTAATGTGACCACTGTAAAGAGCAATTGATGCTGGATAATTTTCCATTTGCATCCAATAACACTTACGGTTATAAAGATATGAACATTTATTTGAACTGTGAGGATGTAACTTGTGTCAGACAGATTCATCCATTGGAGGATGACTACAGTTTTCCTGGGCACCGTTACAGAGAGTGAGTTGGAGAGTGGGACCTAAGATGTAAACCAGTTGTATCAGTTATTTAAGGGCAACCATCCCAAGGCCTTCCGAATAATCACTTCTGGATATTACTGGTTTCCCAGAGGAGTTAATTAGATTATTTAGATATTTATGCACCTTTGGCAAACAATAAAAGTACAGTATCCTAGGATATTCTTGATATAATTTTCTCTGTATGTCATAGTCCTAAAAAGTAATGCACCATTTTCTAATGAATTATGTGACTCTTTAAAAATTAATTTTTCATAGTTATTGCTCTGAAAAATGGTCAAAACCCATCACAGTGCAGGCTTCAAAGTCATAGAATAGATATTTAAACCAAACAAGCGTCTAAGTACTTCTTGAAAGACTCTGAGTTCCATTTCCTTGCTTGTAATGGCAAGCTGTCCCATGATCTCATAATGCGGCAAGCTGTCCCATGATCTCATAATGCATAGCATGATAAACCCTGATCAAAAACTGGGTTTGTGTTCTATATTTGAAAGGTGCAATTTGCCCCATGAGAAGTTCGCCCTGATTACAACTTAGTATTTAGCAAGTGTTGTGTTTTTTTCATGAAGTGCATGGCATGCTAGACACAATTTGCCATGTAATCAATAACTGACAGAAAACAAGTTTAGTTAAGTGTACCTGATGTGTGATTGTCCTTCACTCTGTAATTCTTTCATACAATTTTGTTTGAACACTCTCCAGTATGGTGAAGTCACATTTTGTATATGTGCAAAATGTAATGAGTTGTATTCAGTTGTAGGTCTAATAGGCAATAGAATCAACCCCCTTTTTCCATCTTATACATGAGATTGGGGTGTCACAACAGTGACTAACCCATGTAGATCCAATGTTCGAGTTTCATTCAGTTATAGGTCAAACGTACATTGTACGTGGTTTCAGTAAGACTGCAACAGATCTGGTCGAAAAATTTCTCAGGAGGCGGCCAATAACATGCATAACTTTTGCATTAACAGTACATGCATTATTTTTAATTTTAAGTTAGAATGTATATATTCACCAAGGTCCCTGTGTTAAGTCACTTCCTGTATAATATGATTTCCCAAAACAAAAGGTTGTAAAGGTGTAAGATAACCAAAATAAATAACAACACTCTTAAACAAATTGATATTAAGACCCGTTGTATTTAGCCATTCAAATAGTTTAGATACATATGAATTGAAAACGAAACAATCTGATAATGATACACAAATCAACACTCCCCAAAGCAAATGTCACGCTGCTAATAAATGTAAATATAATAGCAACTAAGTATGAAGCAGCGAAGACAACCATGCAGCTCAGTTCAAATCTAATAAAACTCAATTGTAATGTCCAAAACAGCAGCTTTATTTCGTGCACACAGATGGTAGTGCTTTCACAGGTCAGCTTCCTCAGACCATTAAACATTGTGCTAATAGTTAATGGATCCTTAAATACTTTTACTAAAACAATTATGACATCATGCCACACTTTTAATTAATGACTCCCTATTAAAGGAACCAAGATAAAAACAGTCATACATACTACTTCCTATACAAAACAGAATGCAGACCGTCTAGGCATCAGTGTGTACTTGCATACAAACACCCATAGGGCAGAGAATATGCAATTAATGCAACAATAACTGTTATCAACACTAAAAAACTGTCAACAACACCAAATGACTATGCTGAGACTCATAAAATATATATAAAAGAAAATACAAACTTTAAAATAAACTACCTAACATGTGGTGTGAGGGTGCGATCGATTAGTCGAGGGAGGCAGAAGCCAAAAATCTCCTCCGAGAGACAGTCCAATCGCACCCTCAAGAAAATGTGGAACCAGGTCGGGACTGCCTGATTTGGAACATTTCCCAAAGAGTTTTGGATTCCTTTGAATGCTCAGTCCTTAATAAAGGGCTAAGTTTTATGCCTACTAGTTCTAGTGAACTCACTGATGTATTAATTGATTTAAAGACGTTCACTAGGAATTTTCTGCTAAAATTAGAATTTGGAGGGGATGCTTGCTCGGGTGAGATTAATTTTAAAAGATCGAGTACTTATGTACCTAATTGTCATCCATTGGTGTTAGCCTTTGACAAATTAGTTGAAGATGACTTACATAAAAGTTTCAGTAGTGTGCATCATGGTACACCTCAGAAAATATGGTCTAATTTAAATTTTAAAGAACGTGAAGCTCTGAAAAGGTTGCAATCTGACTTAGATATAGTCATCAGACCAGCTGACAAGGGCGGGCCTGTTGTAATAATGGATATATATATATATATAGATATCAGTCATCTATGAGGGAAATGCTTAATGATGATAGATTTTATAGCAATATTAATAACAGTGAGGTTACCATTAGATTAAATAGAATTAAAGCTATGTTGGATGACTTGGCAAAGAGTGAACTGATCACAGTAGATTTGTATAAATATCTAAATGTTAGTGACCCTTTAATACCTGTAATACAAGTCCTCCGCAAAATTCATAAGGATGGAGAAAATCCCCCATGAGACCTATAGTGTCTGGTAGGGGGTGGTGTACAGAACCTTTTTCGGTTTATGTAGAGAAATATCTTCGTCCTGTTGTTGATAAGAATCCTTTGATTCTGAGTGACACTAAGCATTTTTTAAAGGACTTGTATGCCTTTACCAGTAGCTTGAATTCAGACACTAACTTAATTCCTGTGACCCTGGATGTACAATCCGTTTTCACAGTTATACCTAATGTGGAAGTGGTTGATTATGTGAGACGTTATCTGCTTAAACATGGCACCTATGATGAGAGATTGGTTGATTTGACAGGTCTCTTTTTAGAGACCATTCTTGAAAATAATATATTTTTGTTTGAGGAAGTATCCTATTTACAGTGTGATGGCATGGCTAGGGGCACACCCTGTGCCAATAGCTACGCCAACATCTTTTTAGCATCTTGGGAAGAAGCGATACTGTTCCCCATGGAGTACTTTCATAGATTTGTTCCTTTTTATCGGCGTTTTGTGGATGACGTCTTTTTTATTTGGACAGGTAACATAGATCAGTTGCATACATGTGTAGAACAGATGAATGCTGCCACTACTTATTTGAAGTTTACTATGTTTTCCTCTCCTGTAAAGGTGGTATTCTTGGATATTTTTGTGGAAAGGTTGAATGATTGTTCCTTTAACACAGGAGTGTTTAGGAAAGAGTGTCATAGGAATACACTCTTACACAGGCAGAGCATGCATCCTAATTACGTTTTCCGTAATGTGGTGAAAGGACAAGGAATGCGTATTTCTATATTGAACAACACTGATATAGGCTACTCGTCAGAGTTGCTCAACATGAAGAATAGATTTTTACAATGAGGATATGGTCAACATGACTTGAATATAGGGTTGCATGATATCGATTCCCTTAGAGTAGATAGAGCTAAGCCCTATTTCTCTAATAATAGAGATGTTGAGAGGATTGTATACCCAACTCAAAACCCAGAGATTAGGATACCTATGTTCTATACCACAGAAAATAAAAAAAAATATGAGATTTTTAACAAACACTGGGATGTCCTTATGCCAGATCCAGATATTAGTAGTATTATTGATGAGAAACCTAAGTTTAGATACAAGAATAAACGTAATTTAAAAAGGATGCTCTGCTACCCATATGTTGATAATAGGCCACATCTAGATCAGTGACCAATCCATGTGGTGAATGTAATTTTTGCTGTTACATAGATAAGACTGGGAAATTTGTACACCCTGATACAGGGATAGAATATAGCTTTAATTGTTCAGCGAATTGTAATACCCAGCATGTGGTCTATCTTGCTGTCTGCATAACCTGTCAATCGTTTTAGATAGGGAAGACAGATAGATATTTCAAGAATAGAATTAGAGAGCATGTTTATAATATCAGAATAGGTTTGGCTACTAATGCTCTAGCTAAGCATGTTATTTTGACAGGACAGGAACATACTTTTAAATTTATGGTAGTTGAGGTCATTCAACCGAATTCCCGGTGGGGGGGGGCAATGTAAGGAATATTACTGAAGAAAAGGAAGTCAAGTGGATTATGCGCCTAAGAGCTGATATGGGCAAGGGACTAAATGAGAGGGCTTCTATTAGACCCTTTCTTAAGTCCAAGAGTATGCATGTTAGGTAGTTTATTTTAAAGTTTGTGTTTCCTTTTATGTATATTTTTATGAATCTCAGCATAATCATTTGGTGTTGATGACAGTTTTTTAGTGTTGATAGCAGTTATTGTTGCATTAATTGCATATTCTATGCCCTAGGGGTGTTTGTATGCAAGTACACACTGATGCCTAGACGGTCTGCATTCTGCTTTGTATAGGAAGTAGTATGTATGACTGTTTTTATCTTGGTTCCTTTAATAGGGAGTCATTAATTAAAAGTGTGGCATGATGTCATAATTGTTTTAGTAAAAGTATTTAAGGATCCATTAACTATTAGCACAATGTTTAATGGTCTGAGGAAGCTGATCTGTGAAAGCACTTACCATCTGTGTGCACGAAATAAAACTGCTGTTTTGGACATTACAACTGCGTTTTATTCGATTTGAACTGAGCTGCATGGTTGTCTTTGCTGCTTCATACATAGTTGCTATTATATTTAATTTGGTAATGATGTTAAATATTCTCTAGTCTTAATGTCCATATATTTAGATAGTCAACAAGTGTTAATATGCAAAAAATGAAACTCCACCATTGAAAGTATAGGGCCTAAAACAGACCCCTATGGAACCCCACCAATCTCAGACAATTTTTAAACCTGGCCCTGAAGTTTAATATGTTGACATCTGTATCTAAGCCAACACTGAACCCGTTCAATAATGTAAGGGTTTAACATGTGCTTTACCAATTAATTATTATTAATTATGATTGAGCGATACTGTCTAAAGTGTTTCATAGATTTCATTATGCAGCCCCACAGGAAGACCATTATCTATGGCTTCACTAACAGTTTCACAGAATTAGATTGGTAAAATTAGATCTTTTCCTCATGAAACCATACTGTTGAAGACCAATAAGTGCTTGTACATTCTCAGAGATGTTCAGAAGTGATTATAAACACTTGTCAAAGCACTTCCCAGGAGTGATGTCAGACTTAGATGACAGCTAGTGGTATCATCAAAAGCTCCACTGTTACATAATCAGTACAATATTGGTCAGCCTCTAGAGTCATGAACGGTGCTGGTCACTAATAATACATTAAGTGATGAGATTAAAGGCTTTATCAGTTGGCCAGAAAGGTTTTGAATTAAACAATCTTACTACTGCTCTTTTTAGCCGTTGTAATGGTGATTTCACCACAAAACAAAATGTCAGTGCTCCAATGTAGGTCATTAATTTCTTCAAAAAGTAACTGATCACTAATCCTTGATCATGCATAACTTGTTATAACTACTTTAGAAGTATTAAAATATGAATCTACAGTAAATTCTGAAGGACTGAAATTGTGTTTTGTGGTGAAATCTTCATTACATATGGCTAAAAAGAGTAGTAGTACTGACAGACTATATAAGATCATGCCTATTAAACTTGGTGAACTTCTTCGAAGCAGCCACTAAAGCCATGGACTAGGGGAAGACAGTGCACACCGCCTACCTTGACCTAGCCAAGGCTTTCGACACTATTCCCTACTCGGACATAATAGATAAACACTCCCAGCAAGGCATCAACCCATATGTAACCAGATGGGTAGCTAACTTTCTCACCGGTAGAACCCACTCAGTCAAAATAGGGGAAGCCACCTCTAGTAGTAGACCCGTAAAGATCAGTCTTGTGGCATCTACTCTTTGGGATATATTTTTCTGAGGTGCAATCCAAAACCACTGGTCTGTGGCTGACCCACGTTTGCAGATGACTGCAAGCTGGGTGCTGTCTTAAATTCTCCTAGTGATGTGAACATCCTCCAAGAGGTCCTTTACCCAAACTAATGACTTGATGCCAGAAGCATGGCCTCAAACTGAATGCCAAGAAATGCATCACCTTACAAGACACCTGCAACAGCTGGAAAGAATACAAAAGTACCTCACCAGGAGGATTACTGGCCTCAAATAGATGCCCTATGCAGCCTGACTCAAGAAACTCCAGCTGTACTCTGTTGCATACCACTTACTCAAAGGTGATCTCTGCCTGACATACAAGGTCATGTCCAACTCTGAATTGATGGACATGATCCACCTAAAAAAAAAAAAAAACAAATCCCGGAGAGCTACATGCTCTGGAGATATAAACCTCACCACAATGATAAATAGGACGTGCTAGAGGGATAGATTCCTGTCCCAGAAACTCCCCATGCTTTGGAACAGGATTCCAATATACATCAGGCAGAGCCCCTCACTAAAACTCTTCAAGAGAAACCTTGATGGGTAAATGGGAGACAGAAAATTTACCCCAGGGATCACTGCAGTGGCTCTGCTGGACAGAGGTGCAGGGAACTAATGGCTTTGCTGGACAGAGGCACAGGGAATTAATCTAAGGGGGTGGCGAAAGCCAACACATTCTGGCTAGGCTTATAAATGCCCTTGGGCAAATAGTCCAGTACTTACTGATGAACTATCCCCTTTGAAGAAAAAGGCATCCCCGCTAATTACTACATTAATAACAATGTACTAAGCATGCAATCACTTGGGCACCCAGATTGATAGCAACCTGACTTTTGGCCACCCCATTGCCTCCATTGTATGGAAGGCTCTCTATATGGCCCACCTCATAAGTGAAGGTATTTCATCCAGGAACAAAGAGGTCATAACATCCCTGTACTCTTCCCTTATCAGACCCATTATTGAGTACAGTGGACCCTTTGACATGTACCTTGCTAAGCACATGCAGCAGCTAGAGAGACCACAGGGGTTCCTGACCAGGAAAATCCAGGGTCACAAACACCTATCCTATAAAAGCCCTGTCCCTCTACTCAGTCTCTTACAGACTGCTCAGAGGTGACCTGTGTTTTGCATATAAGGCCATCTCAGACCCAGCTTTGATGGAATTGCTGCATCCTGATAGAGGTATCAGTACAGGAATTCATAAAAGAGAAACCTGGAGAAATCATTATCTGCATAGGGGGAGTATGCACCTGGGACATATTTTTGATAACATCTTTGGGAATCAGATCTTAAGAACCTCAAGATTATGTACTGAGAATGAAGACTTTGTAGCAGAACAGAGAAATATTGAGACACATTTAAGTAAAAGATCCTATAAAAGAAAGAATCTAAGCTTGAAGCATGATCCACAGGAATTAAGGAGAGGAAAGGGACGTCCCTACTTCTCTGAACCCACATCGAGTCATCATGAGAGCCTGGATCTTAAAACTCAATCACAGCAACTTAAATGTTTATTAACATACACTGCTGACAATAAGCAAGTATGTGAAGTTATTAGGAAGTTTTGGCCAGTATTGACAACTGATGACAAAATAAGAGACATTGTAGGTGAACAGCCTAGATTCCTATACAAGAATAAGAAGAATTTGAAACGTCTCATTTGCAACAAAGATGGATTTGAAAGAAATAGGCCCAATTCTAATAGAAAGAGCACTTTCAAGTACTTAAGATGCAAAGCTTGCAACTCCATTGACAGCTCCAATGTTTTTGTACATCCATACTCCAGGCAACAGTACAATTTTAATGTCTATGCTGATTGTACTAGTTCCCACATCATATACTTAGCGACTTGCTGCCAGTGTAGTGCTTTCTATGTTGGCAAAACAGATCAACGTCTTAAGGAACGTATCCTCAGACATTTGAGGGACATCAAACAGAAAGATCCCAATAATGCCTTAGCAGCCCACGTAGCACAGTATCCTTCTCATTACTTTGTATTTAAGGCCATAGAGGCAGTCTGTCAGACCACAAGAGGAGGTGATGTTCAAAATCGCACAGAGCTAAGGGAAACATGTTGGATAATTAACTTAAGAGCAAACAGATCACCAGGCTTGAATACTATTGTGCCATTAAATCCTGCACTTAAGAATAGAAGGAATATAATTAGCAAGTTTACTTGAATGTTGCTTCATTCATATAATGTATTCACATCCATATCTATTAGTTTTCTCATATACAATCCTATAGTAAAGAGGAGCACTGCCCCTTTAATTACAATGAAGGAAATTATAACTCTCTGCTAGCTGGCCTCCTTTTGGTTTGCAACAAGGGCATGTCGGAGAACTAAATGAGGAATGGCTGTGATGCCTTATAAATACAAAAGCTGAACAGTCCTTTTTATACGATCTGAGGAAGGCTTATTTGCCGAAAGCGCTTATCGGAAGACTGAGGACTGCTTATTTTATGTTATATTCTTTTTATTAAAGTTTTGATTTTACTATTAAGTTTTACTGCCGTGGTGGACATCAGGAGTTTTTAGTAGTGTTTGCCTTTTCTCTTCCTCATTGGTGTCCTTCACAGTGTAAGAAAGTTTTTTACCTAAAAAGGTTAATATGGTTGGTAGAGTGGCTATTGCTACAACACTTCCAATCAATGTTAAAATCACCTAGGATTATGGTTTCTTGAGGTAAATTTTGGGATAACCAACAAAGGATATTTTCTATGATGGCAATGTTATTACCAGGAGGAAGATAGATACAGATAATATAGATGGATTTGAATGTATTAAGTTGAAGATTTCACCGTTGGCGTCTTCAGGTGGTTTATAGTCATATGTAGTAATCTGTAACCCAGATTTAAATAGAATAGCTACACCACCACCCTTTTTGGTTGCATGGTCAAGTCGCAAAATATTATAACAGGGTGGGATGACTTCATTGTCTTTAGTTACAGGTTTTAACCAAGTTTCTGTTAAACAAAGAATGTCAAAGGAGTAAACATCCAAGAGAGCATGGAGTTGTGCAACTTTGTTATTAATGCTACGTATGTTGAGGTGAGCTAATAAGAGTGAGTTAGGTGGTTTGGTAAGGGAATGGATAGTAGAGGGGGTGGGGTTGAGGAGGTGACTGGTAGTAGCAGTTGCTGGGCCTGGGTTTGGGTGAATGTCTCCATCTTTTAAAGAGAAGAGTAGTGTTTGAAGTCTAGGATTTGGGAATTTACTACATAGAGGTAGAGATTTTCTGGGATTGGGAGAGTCATATCTAATGTGGGTTATCCTATGGTATTTTGCTAGTAGATAGCTGGGTGTAGAAGTTATGTTAACATGGTTAGTGAAAATAGGTAGAGAAGGAGAGGTGGATAGCTTATTGAGGTAGAGAAGGTGTGGATATAATGGGTGTTCATAGGAGGTTAGTAGGTAAGCTAAAGTTAGAGGTGGTAGAAGTGTAAGTATGAGTAACCTCTGTAAGAGGGCTGGACAACTGGACGGAAAACAGAAGATGCAACCCTGTTTAGTGCATATGCTCCAGAAGTTGGGTGTGCGATGGATGAGAAAGAAAAATTTTGGAGTGAGTTGGATGAAGTGGTGATGATTGTACCCAAGGGTGAGAGAGTGGTGATTGGAGCAGATTTCAGTAGGCATGTTGGTGAAGGGAACAGGGGGGATGAGGACGTGATGGGTAGGTATGGTGTTAAGCAAAGGAATGCAGAAGGTCAGATGGTAGTGGATCTTGCAAAAAAGATGGACATGGCTGTGGTGAATACGTATTTTAACAAGAGGGAGGAGCATAGGGTGACATACAAGAGTGGAGGAAGATGCACACAGGTGGATTATATCTTATGTAGAAGGGCCAGTCTGAAGGAGATTGGAGACTGTAAAGTGGTGGCAGGGGAAAGTGTAGTTAGGCAACATAGGATGTTGGTTTGTAGGATGACGTTGGTAATCAAGAAGAGGAGGAGGAGTGTGAGCACAGCACCAAGGATCAAATGGTGGAAATTGAAAAAGGGTAATTGTGAGGTGGAGTTCAGGGAAGAGTTAAAACAGGCACAGGGTGGCAGTGAAGAGTTACCAAATAGCTGGGTAACTACAGCAGAGCTAGTAAGGGAGATGGCTAGAAAGGTGCTTGGTGTGACATCTGGAAAGAGGAAAGAGTACAAGGAGACATGGTGGTGGAATGAGGAAGTACAGGAGAGTATACAGAGAAAGAGGTTGGCGAAGGAGAAGTGGGATTGTCAGAGACATGAAGAAAGTAGACAGGAGTATAAGGAGTTGTGGTGCATGGCAAAGAGAGAGGTGGCAAAGGCTAAGGATAAGGCGTATGAAGAGTTGTATGAAAGGCTGGACACTAAGGAGGGAGAATAGGACCTGTACCGATTGGCTAGACAGAGGGACCGAGCTAGTAACGATGTGCAGCAGGTAAGGGTGATAAAGGATAATGAGGGAAACGTACTCACAAGCGAGGAGAGTGTGTTGAGCAGATGGAAAGAGTACTTTGAGGGGCTGATGAATGAAGAGAATGAGAGGGAGAGAAGGTTGGATGAGCTGCAGATAGTGAATCATGCAGTGCAGTGGATAGCTATGAAGAGGATAAAGAATGGAAAGGCTGTTGGTCCAGATGACATACCTGTGGAAGCATGGAGATGTTTAGGTGAAATGGCAGTGGAGTTTTTAACTAGATTGTTTAATGAAATCTTGGAAAGTGAGAGGATGCCTGAGGAATGGAGAAAGTGTTTTGGTACCGATTTTAAGAATAAGGGTGATGTGCAGAGCTGTAGTAACTACAGAGGGATTAAATTGATCAGTCACAGCATGAAGTTATGGGAAAGAGTAGTGGAAGCTAGGTTAAGAAGGGAGGTGATGATTAGTGATCAGCAGTATGGTTTCATGCCAGGAAAGAGCACTACAGATGCGATGTTTGCTCTGAGAGTGTTGATGGAGAAGTACAGAGAAGGTCAGAAGGAGTTGCGTTGTGTCTTTGTGGACTTAGAGAAAGCATATGACAGGGTGCCTAGAGAGGAGTTGTGGTATTGTATGAGGAAGTCGGGAGTGTCAGAGAAGTATGTAAGAGTGGTACAGGATATGTACGAGGGTAGTTGACAGCGGTGAGGTCTGGGGTGGGAGTGACGGATGCGTTTAAGGTGGAGGTGGGATTACATCAAGGATCAGCTCTGAGCCCTTTCTTATTTGCAATGGTGATGGACAGGTTGACAGGCGAGATCAGACAGGAGTCCCCATGGACTATGATGTTTGCAGATGACATTGTGATCTGTAGTGAGAGTAGGGAACAGGTGGAGGAGACCCTGGAGAGATGGAGATATGCTCTATAGAGGAGAGGAATGAAGGTCAGCAGGACTAAGACAGAATATATGTGTGTGAATGAGAGGGAGGATAGAGGAATGGTGAGGATGCAGAGAGTAGAACTGGTGAAGGTGGATGAGTTTAATTACTTGGGATTAACAGTTCAGAGTAATGGTGAGTGTGGAAGAGAGGTGAAGAAGAGAGTACAGGCAGGATGGAGTGGGTGGAGAGGAGTGTCAGGAGTGATTTGTGACAGATGAGTACCAGTAAAAGTGAAAGGGAAGGTCTACAAGAGGGTAGTAAGACCAGCTATGTTATATGGGTTGGAGACAGTGGCATTGACAAAAAGGCAGGAGTCAGAGCGGGACGTGGCAGAGTTAAAGATGTTAAGATTTTCAGTAGGTGTGACGAGGAAGGACAGGATTAGGAATAAGTATATTAGAGGGTCAGCCCAGGTTGGGAGGTTAGGAGACAAAGCCAACGAGGCAAGATTACGTTGGTTTGGACATGTGCTGGAGAGGGATACAGAGAATATTGGGAAAAAGATGCTAAGGATGAAGCTGCCAGGTAACAGGAAAAGAGGAAGGCCGAAGAGAAGGTTTATGGATGTGGTGAGAGAGGGCATGCAGGTGGATGGTGTGACAGATCAAGATGCAGAGGACAGGAAGAAATGGAAACAGATGATCCACTGTGGCGACCCCTAACAGGAGCAGCCGAAAGAAGAAGAAGAATGCATGCAATATATTGTTGACTACTAAGAATAAATGCTTTACCTTTGTCTGGGGGCTTAATTATTAAGTCTGTATTCTGTCTCAAATTATGTAGAGTCTGCCACTGAATCTTATACTAAGTACTGTTGTCATTCATTTAATCTTTTTAACACTTCGGTTTCATAAGTAATTGTGAATAATTTATTCCATTTTTAAAAATGGGTATAAAGTGACTGTTATGAAAACGGTTTTATCAAACAGTAGTTCACTGTCAGGTACATATTCTTATTAATGAAAAAACATCATATTCTAAATTCAGTTCACAAAAGAAGTTGCATCTGTTCCAGTACTTCAAATATTAAAGTTTCTGATTAATTGAAAATATTTTATTTTCGTTTTGTGCGCATGATAAATTAGTTTGTATAACTTTTAAAGAAATTCTCAACACATCTAATTCTTTGTACATTAGCTGTATACCAGACATTTTAATAACCTTGTTTAATCAAAGTCTGTTTATAGTCGCTGCCCAAGAATAAAAAGTCCTTTAAAACAGGTATTTATCTCCTATGAGTTATTATATCTGTATAATCTATTGGAAATGCAACTCTTTAGGCAGTCTTCTTACAGAATGTAAATATCATGTTCAGAAAGTCCGTTACCATGATTTATGTCATGTACACAGTCACATTCTAAACTGAAGTTAGTGAGATTAGATAAAACATTATATCTCATTCATTACCATGATTTATGTCATGTAAGCAGTCGCATTCTAAACTGAAGTTAGTGAGATTAGATAAAACATTATATCTCGTTATGTCTTTTTCTTGGCCTTGTAACCATGACAATGGTGCAAGTATTAATAAAGGGTCTCTGTTTGCCCTGTCCCCCCAAAAAATTCCACTGTTCAGGGTCTTCATCCCTTTCTATTAAGTCACTTTGCCTCATCTCTGTTTTTCTGTGCGCCACTTTCCATCAGAAGATACCGATCATCCAGTATACTGAACCCTGAAGAAAATGGCGTCAGCATGTATGATCTCATATTACTTCTGTACACCATCTTGAGGTATCAGAGTTCTAGCATCATAGAGAAATCCTCCCTATATAAAATTGAAACATCATACTTTTCCATAGCCTCAGCAAGAAGAAGCTTCATAGGGATTAAGAGGATCAGAATAAAAGCCATACAAAGATTAAGTGCATTGCATTATATACAATGCACACTAGTACCACTTATAACAATCAGAATACTTTATGATTCAGCATTGTATGCATGGCTTTTCTGAAGCAGATTATTAGAACTTTGTAATAGTTGGAGATTATCACGCCTTCCCTCCACTGGAAGTGAGCCACAACCCAGTTGAACAACCTGGTAATCAAAAGATAAATAACTTCATCAGACACAGAACTATCAATTACAAAGATTTAAGTACTATTTCAAAAATTGCATGGTAGAAGGTCACTCAAGATTGGATCAAACCTGTTCATACTAAAGCTTTCAACTTCTTTGCTCAAGAATCAGGTCAAAGCTAAAAATAGCAGGAAGACAAGAGCAAGAATCCGGGATAATTTTTAAATTCTGCTGTACTTCACTGACAAAGTTAACAGAACGATAGGTTTTACATCAACGTGCATTTTCTAAAGAGTAAACAGTATAAAACTGTAATGTCTGGCATGATTTGCTGCAATCCTTAATGATTTACCAGAAAATTAAAGATTTGACAAGAGGCAAGACAAAAATCTGAGGCATAATTAAGTGTGCTCTGCAAAATCAGGGATAGATGAGTGCTGTAGTTTATACACATTGTACCATTAACTATGTTAAACTGTCTTAAAAAAACTTGAGAGAATAAAATGCTCATTTCAGTCTAAAATGTTACTGTTGTGAAAAGGTTTACATGTAGAAGTAATGTAACAAATTTTAGAATAATACAACTATCTGATGTTCGTGACTTTTAATATAACATTGATCTGGATTTTAAAATGATTTTCATATTTTAAGTATCATTCATTCCTGGATTTACACAGGCATTAAATGTCTTCTACCAGTATTAATTAAAAATGTAGCTTTATACCCTCCCAGACATTTCAAACATGAAATTTAGACTTTTTTAGCACATCTATTAAATTATCACGTAAGACATAGGCAAATGTATGTTTATATAACAGGAAACAAACTATACAACAAATATGTTCTTTTGTATTATATTCATCAGTCCAACATTACATAAATTGCTCAATTCCTGCTTTCCCCTAAACCTCACTCCTTCTCCAGAACATTATTCTGCATATATTGTTTCCACAATTTAATTTCCATTTATTTCTATGAAATTTGCTCCTTCTTTTCTCTAGAAATCCCTCTTCCAGTTCTTTTATCTCTATTACATTATTCAGTACTTCAGATACAGTTGGTTTAAACTTTGAATTCCATTTTTTAGTGATTTGCTTTTTTGGCAGCTACCAGAATGAAACTTAACAAGGACGTACTATGTCTAGACAATTCAGATCATGTGTCCCAGCTCAAAAGAATTCTTAGCTACACTGATTTGCTCACCCAGTATTTCTGACAGACTACTCTAAAATCTGCCAACTCATTATACTCCCAAACATTCGTTCCCCGTTATCTCTTGTTTTCCCCATCACACCTCTAACATTTGCCATCTAACTGAGAAAAGATTCTTTGGAGTCTGCTTGGGGTATAAAATAACTATGCAGACACTTCCCAGCAAAAATCCTAAACCTTCTAGACTTTGCTGCATACTTGGGAGCCATACGTTTGTCCTCCCAATGTTTCCTTGTGAATTGCTTATCCAATCTCTCTTCCCAAACTTTTTCTAACCTCCTCTGATTGATTCTTATAGTTATTTTGCAGTATTTTATATTCCCTAATAATTGTCCTTTTTTCAACAACATCTTCTGTTCTATATTCAGCTAAAATCTCTATTAGAGCAGGTTTTTAACTTAGGATTCCCTTATCCCTTTCTCTTTGCCTATACAGTGATATCAGTCCATGGTAGGGCAGTCCAAATGTCTTCTTGGCCTCATCTTATTCTATTATCTTTCCCTAGCTAGTTATTTGCTTCCAATACCTTGGTTCCTTTGCCAGTTTTGTCCAGTAAATTCCATCCCTCTCTTACCTATTCTCTGTACCCTGCTTGTAGTCATCCCTATCAGCAAAATCTCCTTTCTCCAGTCTCATGTTGGCTTAGTTCTCAGAATACATTGTGCTACTTTATGAATATAATATTCTATATGGCTATTGTTATTCTCCTTAAGAATCTGTATCAAAATTCCCACTGTATCCTTTTTTCTTCACTTCCCCTCCCAGTTTTATCATCATCCCTTTCTATGTTGAATGATAACTTTCTTCTTGTGTTATGTATATGAGCCTTAATGGTGTAGCTGTAAAATATCCCTTCAAATCAGGTAATCCTAAAACACCTTGTTCTATTGGAAGGATTCATTTTTGTACTTCACCCAAGCCCTCATCCATCACAGACAAATTCCTTCAATTCTTTATTACTGTCCACAGCTTCTCTTGCTGCTTTTAAAAATATGTGTGACCCCTATATAAAACTAAAGGAACTGAAAAAATGTTCACTGCTTGTATCTCACTAGCCATATCCATAATTTACAGGTACCAGTTTCTCAGTCTTTGCATTGTCTTTTTAGCCTCTTCCCACATATTCTTAGCTGTCATGACAGAATCCTTTTTAATCCATACTAATAAATACTTCATATTATTGTGTCACCATAAGTATTGGTATTGCTAAACCAATTCATGTGTGGGTACAACATTTATGACTATAGCCTTTGATCTGATGTTGTTAATCTTCATTCATTCCTTACTAATGGGTTATCGGTTCCATCCTCGGAACTGAGCCAACCAATATCTAGCTCGTGTCAACCAAAAGCTCTCAAGCCAAGGTCCTACCCAGAATGCTCTGCTCTCTGTTACTGCGGATCTCGTTTGCCACGTTGCTGTACAGCCGTGTCAAGCCACTCTCTCAGCTAAATGTCTAATTTTTTTGAAAGTTTTATACATTGCTCATACTTTAAATATTCTCAATAGTTTATACTAATATTTTCTTACCCAATCGTATACTTTAGACTCTCTCCCTTTAGTCTTTTCCCTTTATTACCCTCTTTTCTTACCTCGTGGTAATTCTTCATTACCATCATTGGTAAGCCTTCCTTTCTCTTCTTACCCTTTTTGGGTAGCCTTTCTTCTTCTTTTGGTACTGTTCTTCTCCACATCATTATGTCAGATAAGAAAAGTAGCATTGATTTCAAGCAGTGTAAGGATTGCGGCCATAAATTACAGCTTTCCGATGGCCATGACTTATGTGTCTACTGTCTGAATGTCTTCCACCTTACTGTGGATCCCACATGCAAAAATTTCTCTACCAGGACTCTCAACAAGAGGAAGAATAAGTTAATTTTGAAAGGTCTTCTCTGAGGCTATTTCTGGTCAGAGAGCTCACCTCCTCCTGTTAAAATCCCTAAGAGGTGCTCTTCCTCTTCTTCATCGAAGTCGCTCCCCTCTTCTCCCTCTGGAGATCGTAGGGAGTCGACTCATAAGAAAGTGAAATTGATTACTACTTCGCTGCCACCTGTGACCCTGTCGGCGCCAGACTGTGCACCATCCCAAATGATTCTGGCTCCAGCCATGTCTTCCTTATCGATACTGGCACCGGAGTTCCCGGTGCAGACAACTATGGTTCTGACAGTTCTGTCGCAACACTTATTGGCACCGTCCTTACAGGTTCAGTTCCCTTCGGCAACATTGGTACAAT
Organism: Protopterus annectens; assembly: GCF_019279795.1. Taxonomy (NCBI): domain Eukaryota; kingdom Metazoa; phylum Chordata; order Ceratodontiformes; family Protopteridae; genus Protopterus; species Protopterus annectens. Next base: position 1,847,767,768 of record NC_056732.1, on the reverse strand, counting down.
CACCTTCGGCTCTGAGTATGACTCTTCTGTACTCCACGGTGCAGACATTTTTGGCACCATGTGTTCGGTGCAGTCCTTCTTGGCACCATCCTTATTACCGGTGCAGACACTTTCCACGAAGGTACTGTACCCTTCAGGGCAGACTTTTGCCTTTACTGTGCAGACACCTTCAGCTACTATGGTGCTGATGTCGGTGCAGACTACTTCCACACCATTTTCTTCAGTGCAGACATCCTTGGTTCTGGGCTCTACACGTATTGAATTAGCAAGGATCAAATATTCTCCTTCACTGGATCCATTTGCTGGCAGTCAATGTAGTCCTTTTCTAGAAAGGCCAGAATCACCATCAGCTTTCTCCATGATGAGGTCAACCAAGAGTCTTTCTGAACAAGATGTGTTGTGGCTTGTTCATCAGTTGCTTGTGGCCAGAGGTCTCTCTCAACCGTCAAAGTCCACGTTCCCTCATTCAGGTGAATGTATATCTCCTCAAACCCCAACGTACACTCCTCTTTTGACTTCTACTCAAGTTTCGAAGCTTATTACTCTGACAGCAGCTTCCCTTCCTCCAACTCCAATAGTGGATCTCACTTTGGAACCAGTCATCCTTGTGGCCCTCAGTGCACTGGGCATCAGGCTCTTCCCAGGCCAGTGGCTGTGCCATGGGGGAAGGCATTCCTTGCTCCACACCGATTTTTTTCTATGGCACCCTCCAGGGATCTTCTCTCTCTCACGGTCCTCTTGAGACTCCTTGTCTGGGGGTGGGCTCCTCGGGGCAGGGTGTGACCCCAGTTCTGAGGTTGTCGGTTCTGGGCTCCCATCCCTCCTTGGGTGGCCCAGGCTTCCAAGCCATGGAGAGGGTGCTTGCCTCCACTGGCAAGTCCCACCTGTCAGAGTCCTCTTCACCCTCTGTGTCGCAACTGTCACAAGCCTCAACACCAAACACCGGGCACAAGAGCCTCAGGTTTCTCCTCCTCAGGAGAACCCTTCTTTGCAGTCTTCCCCAGAACCTCTCACTGAGGAAGTACCCTGCAAAGCATCGTGCAAGAGGAAGCACATGGACTCCACTGAGGAGTCATTGACTGAAGATACGGATTTTGATGATAGGGAAGGGTCCCCACAGTCACCCTCTGATGAGATGTCCTTTGGTGACATCCTCGAGATCCTTAGACAGAGGGGTGACCAGAAGTCCTCTAATCCTTCCTCCGAGGAATCCATATTCCTGCAGGCTTTTCGTGCCCATCTCCCTACCTCCTGGGTTACCCCGCCGGCCGATGAGCTCGTCCAGCTCATCATCCAGCGTGCATGGAAGGCTCCTGACACCCTGGAAGCGATACCAAGGAGACCGGATAAAATATTATCACCCCCAGCTGAGCACCCACATTGGTCACGAGGCCTTCCAGTAGATGCCATGGTGCTGGCAGCTACAACTAAGAAGGATTTGGCAGAAGAGAGCCAAACTGTTCATCCACCCAACAAGGAGTCCCGGGCAATTGACAGATTAGGGAAGTATGTGTTTGCTTCATCGACCTTCACCGTAAGTTCTTTGAACTATTTGGTCATTTTACCAGGCTTCAGGGGGATCTTATCAACCAGCTCTCTGAAACCTTGGCAGGAGCTGTTTCTGACGAGGTCCGTGACAACGTGGCTTCTCAGTTAGCCACCCTAGAGTCCATTTCCAACTCTTCCATGCATTTTATTTCTCACGCAAAGGAAGGGGTGGCTCGAGCAGCAGGCGTGGGTATAGTCACCAGACGACATGCCTGAATCCACCTTTGTAGCTTCCTTTAAGGCTTCCTTCATGAATGCCCCCATAGAGGCCACTTCTTTATTTGGCCCTAAAGTGAAAGATATGCTGGCAAGGTGTGAACAAGATGGCAAGACCCTGTCTGCCATTGGTGTCAGACACTCCACTCCTCAGCGATTCTACTCCAGAAATCAGAGGAGCAGGAAGATGTGGCACAGGAAATCACAGGGCTCTTTCCAGGACACACGTGCCGAGTTCTCCCCTAGGGGCAGAGGGGGAGACTCCAATGGAAGACTCCCCTTTCGGGGCAGAGGAGGTTCTTGAAACTGGGGTTCCAGAGATTCCTTCTCTGGCCAACCCTATCAGCACTCGTGAAGCATTGCCCGACTGTTCACCTCTGGAAGCAGTTAGGGGTCATTTTTCCTTGTACCCCACTGCCTGGCAAAATATAGCCACTGACTCTAGGGTACAGTGGATAATATCTAGAGGCTATCGCATCCCCTTCCATCTTTGTCCAGTCTCATCCAGAGTATTACCCGATGTTCCACCCAGTCAAAAGGAAGCAGCAGCACACGAAATCCAAAATTGGCTACAAAACAGAGTCATCCAGACAGACCCCCAGACCAGATACGATCCATTTTTTACTCAAGGTTCTTTTTAGTGCCAAAAAAGACAGGGGACTGGAGACCAATTCTGGATCTCAGTACACTGAACAAATTTGTAAAAACAGAAATTCCGGATGGTCACAGCTCAGTCTCTCCTTCCACTTCTGGAAGAAGATGATTGGATGTGCTCTGTAGATCTTCAGGATGCGTATTACCACATAAAAATGGACAAATGCTCAAGAAGATACCTCCGCTTCTGCATAGGAGCCTGTCACTACCAATTTCGAGCTCTACCCTTCGGTCTCTCTACAGCCCCCAGAGTGTTCACAAGATGCATGGCAGTGGTTATCGCTCACTTGCGACTTCAAGGATTCCAGGCGTTTTCATACCTAGTCGACTGGCTTCTCACCACCTCCACCAAGCGTCTACTGGAAGAAGCCCTGCAAGTGTACTCTCTTAACAGCTCAAAGCCTGGAAATCATTATAAACTGGGAGAAATCCAACACAACCCTAACTCAGTCTTTGGAATTTATAGGGTTACTGTTGGACATGAGAAATTGCACAGCATCCCTTCCAGAACACAGACTTCAGAGAATAAGGCAACAAGTTCAACCACTGCTCTGTCACCACAAATCTCCCGCTCGATGTATACTCCAGCTTTTGGGGTCAAGGGCAGTCTCGATTACCATTCTTCCTCTAGCCAGATCCCACTAGATGCTCTTCAATGGCTACTTCTCACTCAGTGGCACCCTCTACAACATCTTTTGTCCTTTCATATAAGTGTAACTCAAGCAAACTTTACTCTGGTGGACGTCTCAAAATCACCAACAATTGTCTCGCACCATCAGCCCTCATCAACCGATAGCCACGGTGACCACGAACACCTCCCTGATGGGGTTGGGGATGCTATGTCACGGAAACTCAGTTCAAGGCACCTGGTCGGAGACAGAGGCCCTTTTGCATATCAATGTCCTGGAACTGATGGAGGTGCTTCTAGCTTTGCAAGCATTTAATTCCATCCTTCCATCAGGCACTATTGCAGTCCAGTCAGACAACATGTCAGTGGTCTAGTACATCAACAAACAAGGGGCACCAGATCTTACCCATTATGCCGAGAGGCCTTGAGAATATGGCAATGGGCGATAGCTTACAACTGCTTTATAATTGCAACTCACATTCCCAGGAGCTCCAACATGATAGCAGACAAATTGAGCAGGTGCATTCTGCAACCTCACGAGTGGTCCCTCAATCCTTTTATAGCGGAAAAAATCTTCAACTGCTGGGACCAGCCTTGCTGCAACATATTTGCCCCCCCCCAACCAACTACAAGTGCAGCAACTATTTTGCCCTAATTCCCCCTCGCAGAAGGTCACTGAGTGATGCTCTAGTCCATGCTTGGCCCTCAGATCTACTTTATGCTTATCCTCCTCTTCCCCTTCAGCTCCCAATTTCTGAAGAAAGCACGACAGTTGAAGAGCAAAGTGACCCTCATTGCTCCATATTGGCCTCGACAGGTCTGATTTCCCTTCCTCTGGCCTCACCTGCTAGATCAACCGTGAATCCTCAATCCATCCCCACATTGATCTCCCATCCACAGAGTCTGATTTGCCCCAATCTAACAACCCTGAAACTGACAGTTTGATTTCTCCACTTCCAGTGATTGCCAGGCATGAAAACCTCTCGTCCCCTGCGCACGATATTCTTACTGCATCTCATAAATTGTCCACAAGACTAATGTATCTTAACAAATGGAAAAGGTTCTCTCTATGGGCAGCAAATAAAGAATTAGACACCTTGTTAGCCCCAGTTTCGGTGGTACTGGATTACTTATCACATATTTTCCACTTTGGGGTGTCTGCCTCTACTATTCATGTGCATTTAGCTGCCATCTCAAATTTCCATATTGGTTTTCAAGATTCTTCACTTATGTCACACAGACTCTGTAAGACTTTCTTGAAAGGGGTTATCCACCTAAAACCTCCTTTTAGAGAACCGGTACAACCTTGGGATTTGGCATTTTTTTCTGCAAGCTCTTAACAGCTCCCCCTTTGAACCTGCGTCTTCATGTGATGTAAAATATCTCTCTCTTGGAAAGCTTTGTTTTTGATTGCAATCACATCGGCCAAATGCTTGTCAGAACGTCAGGCCTTATGCATCAAGCCTCCCTGTCTTATCTTCCAAAAGGATAGGGCATCACTGAGAACTAATTCTACCTTTTTACCAAAAGTGGTGTCAGAGCAGTCTATCAACCAATCTGTTGACCTTCCAGTGTTCTTTCCTAGCCATTCTAACAAGAGAGAGTATTGCCTGCACTCCTTGGATGTTCATAGGCAAATACGATTTTATCTGGACAGAACAAAATCGACCCTTAAATCAGACCAACTGTTTCTGGCTTTTTCTGGACCTAGACAGGGTCATCCTGTATCAAAAGTTACATTGGCTTCATGGTTGAGAAATTGTATTACCTTTATCTACAACAAAAACGATCTCATCTTGCCTCATAGAGTGAAAGCACATTCTACAAGGTCTATGGAAACTTCAGCAGCTTTCCATGCTAGGCTTCACTCAATGATATTTGCTCAGCTGCAACTTGGGCCAAACCTCGTACCTTTATTCTTCATTACAAATTGGACTTGGTCTCCAGACGTAGAGCTTCCTTTGGCTCCATGGTGGTCAGGAATGTCGTTCTATGAGGGCCACCCAGGGAAACAGATAGCTGGGGACTCTGTCCCATCAGTAAGAAATGAACGAAGATTAACAACATCAGATAAAGAAGTTATGTCTTACCATAATGTTTCATCTGTGTTGTTGATCTTTGTTCATTCTTTACTTCCCACCCTCCATCCCCCATCCTGAGGTTCTTGGTTGATCTCATGTTCTCCTTTATTGTAGGTCTGTTATGACCAGAGGTAGCCTCTACTTTTATCTATCAACTTGCAAACTCGATCTGAGGTAACAGGGAGCAGAGCATTCTGGGTAGGATCTTGGCTTGAGAGTTTTTGGCTGACGCGAGCTTGATATTGGCCGACTCGGTTCCGAGGACAGAACCAATAACCCATCAGTAGTGAATGAACGAAGATCAACAACACAGATGGAACGTTATGGTAAGACATAACTTCTTTTTTTATCTTCATTAACTTTATAGCCCAAAAAGACTTGAAACTGTCTCCAAACATTACAAAATTCTGAGATGTCCTTTTATGGATTTATCAGGTACAAAATAATATCATCTGCAAATAAACCCAACTTTTTTTGATTCTTTACCAATTATATCCTTGGATTTCTGAGTCCCTTTTTTGCCAGTGGCTCTAAATATAAAGCAAGTAACTAACGGGAAACAGGATACTCCTCTCTGATTCCTCTGTCCATAAATATCTTATCAGAGAGGAGCCCTCCCACTTTAATTCTTGCCTCTGATCCCTCATATAATCTCTTAATTAACATTATTATTGTATCAGGGAATGCAAATGCTTCCATTGCCCTACCTCATAAGATCCCAACTTACCCTGTCAAATGCTTTCTCTGCATCAAGACCCACCAAAAACAGTGGCATTTTCTTACATTCTGCTTCCTTCTGGATCATCATTGTTGTCAAATGTTTGCCTGCCCTTCACAAAACCACAGTGATCCTTATCTATCAATTTGGCAACACATTTGCCATTATTTTATCTAGTATAGACATACACACGTTATAATCAGAGTTTAAAATTGAAATTGGTGTTTATGAAGTAGGGTCTGATGGGTCTTTACTGACTTTAGGTATTATATCTGCCATAGCTTTCTTCCAAGATATTGATGCTTCCCCTCCTTTTAAAATATGGTTAAAACCATCCAGATCTTTATCACTTTCTTCCCTCCTAACTTCCAAACTTCTACAGAAATTGCCATCTGTTCCTGGAAACTTTCTTGCAGATTAATTATACGTTACAATTTTTATCTTAACTGTTAATTGTTGAGCTTCGTGTACCTCTAACCTTGGCATACTAAAGTTTTCCATAAATATTTCCGTGTGTGCACCTTCTTGATTCCATATTTCTCTGCTTTATATAAATTTTCACAAAATTTCAGAAATATCACAGATACTGCTACAAGATCTCTGGTTATTTCTTCTTGTTATAGGCTCCAACATTTGGTAATAACTCTTTCTACTTTCTGTTGTATGAGTTATGCTAAAGGTCTTTGTGTCCTGGAGTTATCAAAAATTATTTCAAAGCTTATGCATATTATCCAGATAGTCCCTAATTTCTCTTTAGTACTCTGCAGTTGTGCCTCTTCTTGGTCTGTGAGATTTCCCTTATTCTGCAATACTTCAGCTTTTGTCAGTCCCTTTAAATAATTTCTATTAATTCATAACCATATCTCTTTTTATTTTATTTCTAGCCTATTTTTAAACTGTGTTTTCATTTTATCCAACTCACTAGCTTTAACTTCTGAAGAAATTTCTGTCTTTCCTAATAACTCTCAAATATTTTCCATTACCATTCATTACATTCCTCTCTTTTTAACAGGTAGGTGGGAAAACACCAGTGTCTCATTTTTACTTCATTACCCTGCATTTTTGTCTTAGTTTTTATTGGTGCATAATGCAAAAATATTTACTGGATGTATGTGTCGAAGCTTTCATTAAATGCACATGTGCACTTAATGAAAGCACATGTTCCCGTGAAATATAATTTCGATCTTGTCTAGCCCGATTATTTTACCTTGGGGAACAATATGTAAATGTTCTCTTAAGTTCCTTTTACTGAATTCTTGTCTTCCAAGCCAACTAATTTCATAACTGTCTTAAAAATCTACCCTCTTTTGTTATATTTTCCCTTCTGGGTTCCTCAGATAAATCCTCAATGTTGCACATCAAGTTCTAGTCCCCACCTGTAAGTAAGATAAAAGCTGAGTATTTCTCCCCAGATTTTCTTAATCTCCATAATAGCAGTTTTTGTGGAATATAAATAAATGGCAGTGTAATCTTCCTCCTTTCCCAGTAGCCTTGCACTGCCACAAATCTACCATTATTACCTTTTTTCCCTCTTCTATGATTATTGGAGCTTCTCTAGCAATTAGTAGAATGACTCCCCTTTTCCTTTGTTCCCGATATTCTGCTGAATATCCATCTTAAAAAAAGTCATTGTTCCACTGTATTTGGCATTCATCAGACCTATCATTAAGTACAATGCCCCCTATGGTATGTACCTAACCAGGCATATCTAACAACTGGATTGTCCACGGAGGTTCCTCAGTAAAAGAATACAGGGCGTAAGTAACATGTCATTACATACCACCTCAAAGCCCTATCCCTGTATTTTGTCTCCTACAGGCTGCTGAATGGAGATCTATGCCTGCCATATAAGGCATGTCAGACCCCATTCTGATGGACCTCCTGCATATCCACAAAACAAACAGCACCAAAATTACCCGCTGGAGATGCAGGTATGTATCCTGTAGACTACCCCATGTCTGGAACAGGCTCCCCATCCATGTGAAGCAGAGAGTTCCTCCCTAATCCAATTCAAGTGTAACTTGGAAAATTAGATGGGAAACAGGAAATTCATCCCTGGTTTGGCACCTATGTCTCTAATGGACACAGGCAGCCTGAAAATGGTTCATCTTTGAGGCCCCTGTTTGTAAGTGTTTCATCTCCCAAACCCCTGCTTATACTTGTTATGGTATCAGAACTTGTCAGAGATTTGGGTTGCATGGCAACGCTTAAAAGGTTCCTTGTGGCCATTAGTCTAGTAGATAGCTGTGAACCTATGAACCCGTGGAATCATTTCTTTATCAGATTCACATGCTCAATTCTTTTCAAATTTGTCTCCTGCAGCATTACTACTTGCACTGTACATTTTTTAATATAATTTAATACTTGCATGTTTTTGTCTATACCTGTAAGGCAGTTTACATTCCACAATAATATATATAAAGTAGCCATTATGATAAGAATTTATTGTTCCCACCAATTATCCATCCAAGCTTTTTTGAATGTATATTTCCAACTTCTGTGTTAGATGTACACTAATGTTTGGCAGGTTGATCTTTAATATAGCTGATTCTTGTTGTCTCCATTTAAACCTATGTCACATGTTCAAGACCTTTTTCTTTTTATGAAAACCCTCAAACAAAAATAATTAACATCTTCAAAAAATTAATTTAACCTGCTAATAGGAGCTATTGCCCCAAATCAACAGCTGCACCCACAGGCATTGCATAACTTAAAATTAAAGTTTATCCATACTAAAGTGCATGTTACAGCATGTGCTCCCACCTGTACTTATTGATGTCTGTTCTTTTCTTATCCCTAATATCCTCCCAGATGTGATAAACAATTTGAATGATTGAAGAAAACATTAACTTTTAGCGTCAAGAAAAACTGCACCTTAAATACCCTGACTACATACTACTCAAATCCACTTTTACTATACAACATGTAGTTTATATCATGAAATGTTTTATACAAATCCTATTAAGAACAAAAATTGTTTAACTTACAGTTACGTTTTTCCTTTTAGTGTACTTATAAACACTAATGGCATAAAGTGGAGTATATGCTTTACGACATTTGTCAAATACTTTTTCTTGCAAAGCCGTATTTCACAAATGTCATTGATGCTTTATAATCTCCCATTTATTTGCTAATTTCATTGTTGCTGGTCTTCCTGCTAATTTCCATCTCCCAACACCAGACTCTGGTTCAAGTCTAAGGTACTCCCAATTCATTTAGTCAGCTCCTATGGTCTTTCTGTATTTCAAGCATTTTCCTTTGAAACATTGGAAAAGGTTTCATTTGCAAAGTTACTCGATGTGCTTTATTACCAGAAGAAGAAGAAGAAGCAGAATATCTTTGTTTCATAGCTCACTTTTTTGTTGAACAAACTTTTGTATTTATTCCTTAACATGTTCTGCATCAAAAATAATTTTGACCCTCAAGGAAAGAGTATTCTGAAAATAGCTGGATACAGGAACTTGAATCTCATGCCTGCCTCTCAACATTTCCTGATTAGTGGAATAAATTTACTCCTATTTTGCCTGGTATACTGTGAATAATCATTTTCCACAAGCATTGTACTGTCTCCCACTTTTAGTACTTTGACCTTCTGCCACAGTTTTGTTACAATCAACTCTTTCTGCTGGTAGGATTACATCTTTACTGTTAAAGGTCTAGGTTGCTTTCTCATGGCCAGGTTTGGAGCATACACTAGATGTACCCTTTCAGTTAACAATTCCTGCTGTGGAATATCAGTCCAGTTCTTCTTCTTCTTCTTTCAGCTTTTCCAGGTTAGGGGGTCACCACAACGGATCATCTGTCCGCTCATGATTGGCAGTGGAGTTTTACGGTGTTGAGTTGCCAGCCCGGTGCCCAACCTTCCACAGAAGGTACACACATGCACACAATCACACCTAGGGCCAATATAGAGTGTCCAATCCACCTACTGCATGTCTTTGGGATATGGGAGGAAAACGGAGCACCCGGAGGAAACCCACGCGACCACAGGGAGGATATGCAGACTCTGCACAGGAGGCACCCCAGCCAAGAATTGAACCAGAGAACCTCTTGCTGTGAGGCGGCAACACTTAACCACTGCACCACCGTGGCCGCCACAGAATATCAGTCCAGTTGTGCTTTCATAAAATGAATGCAATCTGTTCCTTCCAGCTTCTTTGGTACAGCAGAAAATGTCAGGTGTTCCCTAGATACTCTGTCCTCTAATTATATTATTCTTTGAAAAATTTCTTTTGAGCATTTTCATAATCAGCAGCCTTTTCATTTTGACCTCTGATTTTTGCAGTTTTATTACCCCATCTGAATATCTGTTTAAAGCTTTTTTTAATAAACATATTTATTAAATTATCACATATGACATTGGCACTCTTATATTTATCTAAATGAAAAACAAAATGACACAACTTTAGTTGCAAACATTATACATCACAGATAGCATTGAAACAATTGTAGTTGCAAACATTATGGATAATTTATAATTATCCAGTCATTGTCAGTTAAGCATTATGTGCCTCATTCAAATCCTGCCTGTTAAACCTCATTCCTTCTCTGCATGTACCGTTCCCACAATTCCCATTTTTTCCTATGTGGTTTGCTCCTTCCCTTTTGTAAAGATCCCAATTCTAGTTGTTTTATCTTTATTATATTTACTACTTCTAGTAATTTTTTTTTGGCAGCTACTAGAATTAGACTCAGCAAGGTCTTTAATATGTCTAGGCCATTCCAAATCCATATCATAGCTCAAAAAATCATCTCCCCAGTCAATCCACTCACCCAGCATCTCTGACAGAGTCATAAAGTCTGCCAGCTCATTACACTCCCAAAAAATATGTTCCCAGCCACCTCTTTTTGCCCGTCACATCTCCAACATGTGCTATCCACCTGAGGAAAAATTCTTTGGAGTCTACTAGGGGTATAAAAATATCTATGTAAACACTTTCGAGAAAGATCTTAAATCTTCTAGACTTGTTGCATATTTGGGAGATATACACATACCACCCATTGTCTCTTTGTGAATTGCTTATCCAGTATCTCTTCCAAATCCTATCTAAGCTCCTCTGATTGATTCTTATAATTATCATACATCTGGAGCATTCCCTGGGCCTTCACTGAAAATTGGCTTAGTTCCAAGTCAGACTTTCCCCGTAAACAAATGTTAAATAAATAAAAAAAATGCAATATTTTATATGCTTTACTAATTATTGCCTTTTTAATGACAGCTTTTGTTCTAGATTCTATTAAAAACTCTACCAGTGCTGGTGTTTCATTTGGGACCCCCCCACACTATTTCTTTCTCTTTGCCTATACTCTGATATCAATCCATGATAGGAAAGGCAATCTCTAACCTGTAGTCTAAATAAATTCTTGGCTTCTTCCAATTCTATTACCTTGCCCTTTCTAGTTATTTTCTCCCAGTATGTTTGTTCCTTTGCCACTTTTCTCCAAAAAATTCAAGCCCCCTTTTGTCTATTATTTGTATCCCTAACTACAGTCATCGCTATTGGCAGATTTTCTCCATTCTCGTGCTGGTTTAGTTCTTAGAATACTCCCTGCTATTTTATTAATATAATAGTCTGTATGATTTTTGTTGTTCCCCTTAAGAGTCTGCATCCAAAATCCCAATGTCTCCTTATTTCTTGAGCTTCCTCCCTGCATCATCATTCGTTTGCACTTTGAATTATAGTTTTTTGCTTGTGCTATGTATAAGAGCCTTAATTGTGTTGCTTTAATATAACCCCTGAAATTGGGTAATCCTAGTCTGCCTTGTTCTGTTAGAAGTCTCAGCTTATCCCCCTTGACCCTTGCTGTCTTCCCTTCCCAGATAAAATCATTCAACTCTTTAATTGCTATCCACAGCTTCTCCTCTGGTTGATAAAAATATGCCTGACCTGTGTATAAGGCTAAAGGGATAAAAACATTTTAATTGCTTGTATCTTAGTATCCATATCCATATTACAAAGTTTCCAGTTTCTCAATTTTTGTATTATGTTCTGTTTAGTCTCTTCCCACATATCCTTAGCTGCCACAACAGAGTCATTTCTAATCCATACTCCTAAATAGTTCATTTTATCATATCCCCATAAATGTGGACATTGTTGGACCAATTTGTGTGTGGGTACATAATTTACTGCTATTGCCTTTGTTTTTGCTTCATTAATTTTGTGTCCCAAGAATATATGAAACTGTCTTAAAATGCTCCACAACACTGTATGTCCCTTTCTGGTATTGTCATGTATAAAATACTATCATCTGCAAATAGAGCCAGCTTTTCCTGACTACCATACCAATTATATCCTTAAATTTCTGAGTCCCTTATTTTCTTTGCCAATGGTTCTAAGTATAATGCAAACAACAAAGGGGAAAGTGGGCAACCCTGCCTGGTTCCTCTACTCAAGCAGAAATTATCAGAGAAGACTCCATCCACTTTAATTTTTGCCTCTGATACCTCATATATACTCCTAATCAACCTTATAATTGTATCTGGGAGAGCAAATGCTTCCATTGCCCTGCTCATGAAGCCCCAGTCTACTCTGTCAAATGCTTTCTCTACATCGAGACCCATCAATAAAAGTGGTATTTTCTTACACTCTGCTTCCGTCTGGATCATCAATGTTCTGTCAATATTGTCAAATGTTTGTCTCCCCTCCACAGAACCACACTGATACATATCTATTAATTTTGCTATCACTTTTGCCATTCTTTTAGCCATTATAGACATAAACATTTTATAATTATGGTTTAGTATTGAAATGGGTGCGTATGAAGCTGGATCAGATGGAGCTTTACCCTCTTTAGGTATTACCTTTATCACCGTCTTCTTTCAGGATGCTGGTACTTTCCTCCTCTTAAAATACTGTTAAACTAAACCTTATAGATCTTGCTCCATTTTTTCCTTCCTAACTTTCAAACTTCCACAGGAATACCATATATTCGTGGGGACCTTCCTGTAGATTGGCTATACATAGCCATTTTTATCTCATCTCTTCCTATCCTGTTAGTAATTGAGCCTCATCTACCTCTAACCTTGGCATTTTCAATTCTTCCAGAAACATTTCCATTTGTAACTTTTCTTGATTTCCATATTTCTCTGCTTTACACAAACTTTCATAAAATGTCCTACATATTTCTAATACTTCTACATGATCTCTTGTTATCTTCCTTGTTATAGGTTCCCTAAGCTTTGGTAACAGCCCCTTCCACTTTCTGTAGGCTGAGTCATTGTGCTAAACATTTTTGTGCTCTAGAATTATCCAAAAAAAACAGTTGCTTAACAGCAATCTTTCTAAACTTGTGCATATTATCAAGATAATCCCTTATTTTCTGTTTAGCTTTCTGCAGTTGCTCTGTATCCTGTTCTGAGAGATTTCCCCTATTTTGCAATACTTTATTTTTCATTCCCTCTAAATAATTCACGTTACTTCTTAACCGTATCTCCCTTTCCTTTATTTCAATCCTAGTTTTAAACTCCACTTTAATTTTATCCTACTCCCTATCTATATTTTCAGAAGAAAATTCTATTTTCTCTAATAACTCCTGAATTAATTCAAAACCCATTCCTTAAATTCCTCTCTTTTCAACTGATAGGTGGGAAAGCACCAGCGTCTCATTTTTATTTCATTACCTTGCGTTTTTATTTTAGTTATTATTGGCGCATGGTATGAAATAGTTATTGGGTGTGTTTCAAAACCTTCAATTAAATGCATATCTTTCTGTGAGATATAAAATCTGTCTAGCCTAGCCCAGTTTTTTGTATCTTGGCGAATAATATGTAACTTCACAACGAACTCCTAGTACTGAATTCACATCTTCCATGCCAGACATTTTCATAAATTTCTTCAAAAATCTACCCTCCTTTGTTATATTTTCCCTTATAGGCCCCGCAGACACATCTTCACTGTTGTAAACCAAATTCCAGTTGTGACAAAAGGGGGATACTGCCAGCCCAGCTGTCTGGAATTTTGTAAATAATCATATGTCATTTGTGAATATTAACATGATCTGTATAAGATGCTTGTGTTATAAATGCATTAGAACTGTATGCCAAGTGTATATCAAACTGGTGTGTACAGGCATTTGTGTTAAGTAAGGTATTTTGTAAAGTACTGAGGTTAAAAATGGAACCACAGTGTACCCTACTGGAAAAGAACAGATATGTACATACACTATTGTAGCTGTTGAAATGTATATATTTTAACAGTGGAAACTGGAACACAGGAGTTTAACTTCAGTTCAGCAAAATTTCAGAAAAATAGCTGAAATTAAATTACTTTATGGCTACGCAATAAAATATTATATTGTTCAGTTTCAATGCAGCAAGGAGACACAGTGTCTAAAACTAGGGAGCTTTCTGCATTGTCTTTAAAGTGAAATAATTACTAGTTTTGAAATGTCAAGGAAGGTAATTATGACTTCTTGCATTTGCCAAAGATCTGAGGTCTGTGTATTTTCACAGGTAGATGCTGAATACTGCTAGCATCCAGCAGTGGGGGTTTCACTTGAGATAGTCAGATGACAAGAAATGATGTAATTCTGCAAGCTATCCCAGCAGTAATATTTGAGATATTCATTTAAGAAGTCTTTTGGAGGGACACAGCATTCTGTATTCTGTTTTGGACCTGGAAAGAACAACTAGAAGATCCATTCACCACATTTGCCTTGCTTTTAAGTAAGTTAACTAGGGTATAGTAATTCTCTTAGATACAGTCAGGAGTATAGCAAAGCTTAGTTTAGATACATTTCTTTATTTATTTGAGACTGTCCTGCAATGTTGTTTTAAATATTTCCTGTGATTTTGAATTCTGATGTCACTGTAAATATGTATTTATTATTGTTTTTGATCTTTTATTATTTAATATATTTAAATATTTAATTGTGGCTGATCTGTGTATAGATATTTAAGTTCTTAGAGTACTTTCATATTTATTTGGTGACACTGTGTAGGCCACTCCTAATAGTCTTGCTGTTGTTCAAACTACCATTTGTATTAATAGTAACATTACACAGTAAGATTGGACACCCTTTGTTAAGGGCCTTAAAGTAGCTGATAAGGAGTTGGCTAGTGGCAGTGATAACTACCTTATAGTCTGGGAAAAAGGGGGCATAGCTAGTAAACCTGTGCCAGCCTTCCTGTGTGTGTGTGTGTGTGTGTGTGTGTGTGTGTGTGTGTGTGTGTGTGTGTGTGTGTGTGTGTGTGTGTGTGTATCAAACCTCAAAAAGTGTGTGTTTCAGCTACTTGCACAGGGACATGAAGCACTGGTTGGACAGAGAGGCTGCCGGAGGTCTTGGCTTGGGCTGTCAACTGAGATCTCAACTCTGTAGCTGTGCCGTTAGGGAGTCTTATTGGGGATCTAGAGAAAGAGGGAGAAACCAGCCCTGGACTGAATGTGGTCTCTGTGTGCTCTTAAGGGAAATTGCACTTGATGCAGAGAGCTGCATATGGAAATACGGTGTGTGTACTTGTCATTCTCCCAGTGTGTGTCCCCCACTGTTGCCAGTGGTGAGGATTGAGGCTCCTTGATTACTGGTCCAGTGGTGGGACATCACATTTATTGGTGGCAGTGGTGGCATATCCCCATATTGAGATTCAGTGGTGTGGATATTGAACTCCAGTAGCCTGTAAACAGTGGTTACCAAAGAAAGTGTTTGTACTCTGAAGCAGCCACACAGTGTCATATCACAATAGTTTTATTTATTTATTTTAGCTTAGTCAGGGAGAGCGGGCAAGGATGTCAGCACAGGATTATGGCAAGCTGACAAGGAGCCAGTTGGCTGGGATGTGCCATGCTAAAGGACTGGTGCATGCCAATCTGACTGGAGCAGAAATTATTGCAGCCTTAGTCATAGCTGAATCACAGAAGAACAGCCAGGAGGACAACTGGACTGGCCTTGGGGATGTACAACTCTCAGAAAATGAACAGTTCAACCTTGCCTTAGAGGACTTCAACATCCATCTGGAGTTAAAGAGACTTGAACTGGAGGCAAAACATTTGGAAATAGAATCAGCAGAGAAACTGGCATTTTGAGGCTGAAGAAAATGCGAAACAGAAAGAAATGTAATTAGAATCAGCTGAGAGACTGAGACGTCTGGAGGCCAAAGAAACTGGGAGGCACAGTCTACACGAAAAGGAGATGCTGACTCTTCGCCAGGGTCATGGATGTAACAGGGAGGGAAATAACTGAACCCCAGAAGCAACAAAGGTCAGTACATTTCTTCCACAATTTACAGAGGAGGATAATTTTGATAGTTTTATTCATACGTTTGAAAGGGTATGTCCCCATATTGAGATTCAGTTCACTGATTATACTGTAAACAGTATAATGCTGACCAAGGGCTCTGGGCACAGTTCCTGACCTCCTTACTCCATGGTAAAGCTGTAACTGCTATTTCTAAATTTTCTAATACTGATTGCTGAAATTATAATACTGTTAAAAATTGTTTATTAGAGTGTTTTAAGTTAACACCTGAAATTTATAGAAAAAAGTTTTGTGATCATAGACACAAGGCAGATGAAAGTGTGTGTGAATATACTGCTGAATTAAGCACTTATTTTCATAGCTGGGTGAGTAAGTGTCAGGTCACCACTTTTAAAGGGCTGGTAGACCTTTTGGTGATGGAACAAGCCCTTAGCATTTTGCCTGAGGACATGAGAATATGGTTAGCTGATAGAGAATGCAATACCGCCGATGATTTGGGGAAAAAGGATAACCTATACCTAGCAAGCAGGGCATCACTGCACAGGAAAGGGATACCCAGTGCTGCACATGGGTCTAAGGGAACCCATGTGCAGCCTAAACCACCCTAACAGAGATTGCCAGTAACATGGGAAGCCACTATTTGAGGTACACAACCAGGATCAAGGGTTAAATGTTTTAAATGTAACCAGTGGGGCCATGTAGCATATAGATATCCATAGAGGAAGGTGGGGAAGAAAAGGTGGGAGAGCCAATAAGTAGGAATGACAGAATGCCAGCAGTAAGTTGTCTGGAGACAGCAAGGGTACCAAACTACCACAAGAGGTTATATCCTATCGTAATAGATGGGAAATGGGCCACTGCTAAGAGAGACATAGCCTCTGACCTAACCCTTGTGAAGCCTGCAACATTAAAAGAGGAGCACTACATGCTTGGGCAGTCTACTTCATTCAGAGCTGTAGAAGGGACCCCATTCCATATATCTTTGGCGTGGGTTCACCTTGATTGGGGGTGGTGGAAAAGGAAATAAGCAAGTAGGTGAGTTTGAGGATATCCCTGCAGGTGTCCTCATAGGGAATGATTTTGATACTGCAGTACCTTGTGTGTATGCAGTTACATGCAGTCAGGCTTGGAGACAAGCATGTGGGTCTGGTAGCCTGGGGCAGAACCAGACAGACCACACACTTGAAGCCAGGACTGGTTTGGTGTCTACTTCATAGGTTCATAGGTTCATACTAGGCTATCTGCCCTAGGGCATTTATAAGCCTAGCCAGAATGTGTTTGGCTTTCGCCACCCATTTTAAATTAATTTTGCTATGCCCTTTTTTCGAGGTTAGTATACTGTGCCTCTGTCTAACAGTGACACAGAAGTGATACCCGGGTTAAACCTGCGATCTCCCATCCACTCATCAAGATTCCTCTTGAAGAGAGTCAATGAGGGACTCTGCCTAACCTGGACTGGGATTTTATTCCAGAGTGAAGGGAGCCTCTGGGTTATGAATCTGTCCCTCCAGCATGTCCTATTTATTTCAGTGCTGAGGTTCAAGTCTCTCAAGCCCGTAGCTCGATGGGATTTGGATTTTCTGAGGTGCAGCATGTACATTAATTCCGGGTTGGACATGGCTTTATACGTCAGGCACACATCGCCCCTGAACAGGCGGTATGCCACTGAGTAGAGCTGGAGTTTCTTTAACCGAGCAGCATATGGCATCTGTTTGAGCCCTTTGATCCTCTTGGTGAGGTACTTTTGGGGCCTTTCCAGTTGCTGCAGGTGTCTGGTAAGGTACATCCCAAAAGGGGCATTGTACTCAATTATGGGCCTGATGAGGGATGAGTAAAGAGGCACGATGACCTCCCGTGATCTAGATGTGAATCCCTTCATGATTAGGTGGGCTATATAAAATGTTTTTCTAACCACTTTGGCCACGTGGTTGTCAAATGAGAGACTGCTATCAACTTGGGTTCCCCAGGTCCCTAATTACTTCTTCTGTACTTAATGGATTACCACCTATGTGGTAATTTGTGGGCACTTTGTTTTTGCCAAAAGGGATGACTACACTTTTTGGCATTTAGCTTGAGGCCATGGCTCTGGCACCAGTTGTCTGTTTCTATGAGGCCCTTTTGGAGGATGCTTGTGTCGGCTGGAGAGTCGATTATGGTGCCCAGTTTGCAGTCATCTGCGAACTTGGTCTGCCACAGTCCTTCCATGTTGGCCTGTACCTCTGAGAAATATATACCGAACAAGAGAGGTCCCAGGACTGAGCCTTGTGGGACGCCACTTGTAAATGGTTTGGAGTCTGACATGGCTCCAGCAATTCTAACCATGTGGGTTCTGTCCTTGTGCCAGTTTGAAACCCATCTAGTGACATAGGGGTTTATATTTAAGCTGGTGAGCTTATCTATAATGCCCGAGTGGGGTATTGTATCGAAGGTTTTTGCGAGGTCCCGGTAGGCTGTGTGGACCACCTTCCCCTCATCAATGGCCTTGGTGACTGTTTCAAAGAAATCAACCAGGTTTAAGAGGCAGGATCTGCCCTTAACAAAGCCGAACTGGGTAGGATCCAGTGTCTGTAGGTCCCCAATATCTTTATTTATGAGGTCCATGATGATCCTTTCCATAGCTTTGCAGACCAAGCTAGTCAGGCTTATGGGGCGATAGTTTCCAGGATCCGTTGAAGCACCACCTTTGTGGAGAGGGACCACTGTTGCTGTACACCACTCCTTGGGTACATATCCTGTAGTAAGGCTGAGATTGAACAGTAGTTTTATGTTTGGGTTTAGCTCTTCTTGGAATTCATGTAGGACAGCCGGGACACCGTCTGGTCCCATTGATGCTGTATTTTTTGCTTTGGAGAGGGCGGCTCTTACCTGAGCATCTGAGATGTCGGGGGGGGCAGCACTCTGCTGGGATAGATATTTGCCCTTTTGGTGGGGGGGGGTTTGCACTGAACCTGTCAGCTAGGATGTTGGCAATGTCTGTGGGTTCGGTGTATTTTTTGTCATTTTGGACTAATTCTGAGCATATCTCGGAATTCCCACCCAGGTTCCTAACATAACTAAAGAAAGCCTTGTGATTATCCTTAGTGTCCTGTGCAATTGTTCTCTTGAAGCTGGCCTTAGACAATTTTATGAGTGCCCGTAGTTTTTTGCTAATACTGATCAGAGATGCCTTCCCTTTTTGGGATTTTGCTCTATCATTTAGTAGCTTCCTCCTTCTATTGTATAATTTGTTTATGGATTGGGGTCCACCAGACAGGACGTCTGCCTTTGGAGGATTGGGTCTTGGTTTTATTTGGGATTGCATGATCCATGCATTCCTGAAGGTGTTCATAGAATGCATTTATAAAGGATTCTGCGGTCTGGGACGTATTTTCCACAGGCCCGGGGGCTTTGAAGGATTCCACCTCGGTTTTGAGGATTGTGAAGTTTGCTTTAGAGAAGTTTTTCACTGTGGTTTTCTGGGCAGGAGGTGGGGTCGGGATGTGAATATCCAGTGAGGTTAGTTTATGGTCTGATCTTACCAGTGAGGGATACACTTCTGGATTGGAGCATAGAGTCCCCATGTTGGTGATGATCAGGTCCATTATGTTTTCCCCTCTTGTGGGAGTGGTAACAAGTTGTTCCATAGCATTTGAGTTTATAAATTCTAGGAACCTTTGGGCTAGGGTGTTGGAGCTAGAGTAATGCTCCCAGTCTATGTTTGGGTAGTTGAAGTCGCCCAATATAATGGTGTTTGGAGAGACCTTCATATTTTCCAGTGTTCTCAGGAAGGCCGAGTGGGGTTCCTGGGTTTAGGAGGGTGGTCTGTAGCAGGCTATAAACTGGAAGGCAGTTTTACCCACTGTTAGTTGCACATGGATAGTCTCTGATGCTTCGTGCAGTGCCACCAACCTGGAGGTGTGGGTATGTTTGACGACTATTGATACTCCCCCTCCTTTTGTGGTTTGGTCCAAGTTTTGGGGCCGAAAAGCATGGTATGAGGTATAACCTGGTAGTGCTGGGGTGCTGTTGGGAGCCTTGAACCAGGTTTCTGTTACTGCACAGATATCAATGTTCTCCATGCTAAGGAGAGTTTCGAGTGCATGCATCTTGAGGTTTAGACTTGTGGCATTGAGTAGCATTACTCTTAGTTTCTTATCCCTTGTGATAGCTATGGAGGTGGGTTTGTCTTTTGAGCCTTGCCTAAAAAAGGCACTATGGGGGTAGCAAGAGCCTTTGCCAATATCCGGAAGCCCAGGGTGACAGGTGCAAGCCATCCCTAGCGAAGCATCGTGGCTTGTTGAGCATGTCATCCCAGGCTGACAGGCATTGGATCCCCTTTGAATGACACCATTACTTAAGCCAATTGTTGAAATTGATCATCTTGTCTTCATATTGTGGCATCATTCTTGGTGAAGGTAAGATGCTACTCAAGGTCAGGGTCATACCGGCCTGGGCCACATGCTCAGAGAGCTCCTCTATGTCTCTTTTCATTTAGTCCAGGGAGGTACGTCTCAGGTCATTCACACCAGCATGGACAATGACTGAGTCATATTTGTACTTGCCTTGGAGTGACCTGAGTGCTTGTGTTATGTGGCGGATCCTAGCGCCCGACAGGCAGCTTACCATGACTTTGTTCAGCTTGGTGAGCGGAATGTCAGTGTGCCTGACGACAGAGTCACCTATTGCAAGTGTATCAGGTGTGTTGTTTAGCCTTAAGGACTGTGACTGTTCGGCACACTGGCTTTGTGAGCTATGTGTTGCACGTGTTTTGTTTTGGGGTAGCGGTTGCTTGAGTGTCTGCTTTGGAGGTCTCTGCTGCTTAGGCAGATTTTTATTTAGAGCCTCCGAGTATGCTTTTGTGTGTTTGTGTTTGGTTTGCTGTCGTGGTAGGTCTATGTGAGACTGGAATTGTAGTGAGTGTCAGGGAGGGAGCTACCCTGTAGCAGTGAGACTAAGGGCAAGGCACAGCTGCTTCTAGGTACTGATGTTCCCTTGGACAGAGTGACTGCAAGGGCAGAGGTGAGTAGTAGTACCCAGGCTTGACAGTGAGGCATCGATGTCAGAGGATACCAGACTTCCTGTGGAAGTGAGCTGGGAAGGGTTACAAAGAGACGGTTGAGACAGGCTCAGCTGTCAGACCCTACATTATAAAGCTTGATGGATGTAGCCAATGAGGCACCTAATTGTCAAGGAAAAGGGGAATCTGTATACTGGGACAGAGGGTTACTGTATAGAGAATGGACCCCTGAGGGAGGGCTAGAGTGTCAGAGAATGCAGCAGTTTGTAGTGCCCAGAGCCTACCGTCTGGCACTTCTAGCCATAGACCATGACATTCCCTTTACAGGTCATATGTGCATAAAGTGTACAAAGAGACATATTATGCAGAACTTTTATTGACATGGGATTTCCAGGGATGTAACAGGGTACTGCAGGACCTGTGAGCAGTGCCAAAAGGTAGGCAAGGCAGGAGACAAGGTGAAAGCTGCTCTGATGCCTTTGCCTGTGATTGAGGAGCTGTTTCAGAGGGTAGCTATGAGTATTGTGTGGCCTCTGAGTACCCCAGGTTCCACAGGAAAGACATATATCCTAGTGGTATGATGCTACCAGGTACCTTGAGGCGGTGGCTGAGTCCTCCATTGAGGTGGAAAAGGTGGCAAATGCTTTGTTAGAGATTTTCAGCAGGGCAGGTTTCCCAAAAGAAATACTGACTGACAGAGGTGCCAGTTTCACATCAGACCTGCTGGCTTGTCTGTGCAAGCACTGTGTTGTGAAGCAACTAAAGACCACCCCCTACCATCCCCAGACTAATGGTATTGTGGAGAGGTTAAACTCCTAATGACCAGGCTACTGGCATTTGCAGACCAGTTTGAGGGAATTGGACAAATAGTTTCCCCATCTGTTTGCCAGGTGCCCCAGGAATCAACAAGCATTTCACCCTTTGAGTTGCTGTATGGGCATAGGGTGAGGGGACCTCTAGATTTGATTTGTGATGAGTGGGAGGGTGAGTGTATCCCACAAGGAGTCTGTTGTGGCATATGTCCTAAACCTCAGGACAAGGTTACGGAGCTCATGGGCTTGGGCCAGGAGAACCTGGCAGAAGCCTAACAGCAGAAAAAGGTCTGGTATGACAGGAATGGTCAAGCTAGAGAGTAGGCTGTGGGGCAGCAAGTTATGCTTCTCATTCCTGTCGGACACAACAAGCTGCAGGAAACTTTTGGAGGGACCCTTCAAAGTGGTAAGGAAGGTCAGTGATGATAACCACATGGCAGAAATGCTCGTCAGTTAGCAGGGGCACAGAATGTACCATGTTAACATGATGAAACTTTACCATGATAGAGAGGCCCTTGTTCTGAGTATTTGCAGTGGATGACAGGAGGAGTTTGAGGGGGATCTGGTGACTGATATTGTCAGTGAGGCTCGGACTGACACCTCCGTGGAAGAGGTAGTTATCCCCTACCCAGGTTAGAGAAATGTGAGCAGTGTTGCAGGAGTTTGGGGATATGTTCACTGGGAAACCAAGGTGTAGCCACCTGGTGGACGACCATGTCGATATAGAACCCCAAAGGCCTATTAAGCAGGGCCCTTATAGGGTGCATGAGAGAGTCAGACTGAGGGAGGAGATACAGGAAATGTTGGAACTAGGGATAATCCAGGAGTCCAGCAGTCCCTGTACCTACCCAGTGGTGTTGGTACCAAAGAAGGATGGCAGCACCAGGTTTTGTGTGCACTACAGGAAATTAAATAGTCACACAGAGTCAGATGCTTACCCCATGCCTAGGACAGATGAAGCCCTATAGCAGCTGGGTGGGGCTAATTATCTTGCCACTATTGATCTTACCAAGGGCTACTGTCATGTGCCCTTGACTCCCAACACTAGAGGGAGAGGTCAGCCTTTGTGACTCTTTTCAGCTTGTATGCGTTCACAAAGATGCCCTTTGGGGTGAAAAATGTCCCATTGACTTTCCAGAGGCTGGTAGATTGTGTGAGCAGGTGATTTTTGCCCTTGCTTACCTGGATGAGATTGCCATCTACAGCCATTTCTGGCAAGAGCACCTTCAGCATGTCAGGAAGGTGCTGGGCAGACTACAGAGGGCAGGGTTGACCATTAAGCCCAGTAAGTGTCAGGTGGGTATGGCAGAGGTCTCCTACATGGGACATGGAGTGGGGAGTGGTAAAACCAGGCCAGAACATGCCAAAGTGTTAGCAATTGAGACATGGCCTTCCTCTATTACCAAAAACAGGTGAGGACATTCTTAGGGACAGCAGGGTACTATTAAATGTTTGTCCCCAATTATAGTACCGTAGCTACTCCCCTGACAGACCTGACAAGGTAGTGTGGACCCCAGCATGTGAGCAAGTATTCCAGAAGCTTAAAGGAGCTTTGGGAGGACCCCCCTGTGTTAGCCAGTCCAGATTACAACAAATAATTTTATTGTGCAGGTAGATGCTTCAAACTATGGGGTGGGGGCTGTACTCAGCCAGCTAGATTTCTCCAGAGGGAGAAGAGCACCCAGTGGTATATCTTAACTATAGGCTCCAACCCATGGAGGAATGCTATGCAGCTGTAGAAAAGGGATGTCTAGTCATAGTGTAAGCACTGCAGAAACTTTAGCCTTATCTGTATGGAAGGATTTCACTGTAGTTACAGACCACAATCCCTTAGCATGGCTACAGCGAGCCAGCTAGCAAAATGTCAAGTTACTAACCAGCAGTGCCAATGCAAATGGGCTCTCAAGACAAGGGTGTAGGGTAGTGTATTCCCAGATAGACGCATCCCTCTCAAGCAATGTTTCTAAAGGGTCACTTGAAAAACTAGCTTGAGTCTTCGAGGGGTGAAGAATTGTGATGAAAGGGAGATACTGCCAGCCCAGTTATCTGAAATTTTGTAAATAATTATATATCATTTGTGAATATCAACATGAGCTATATAAGATGCTTGTGTTACAAATGTATTAGAACAGTATGTCATGTGTATAACAAACTGGACTGTACAGACATGTGTTAAAAAGGTATTTTGTGAAGTACTAAGCTTAAAAATGTAACCACAGTGTGTCCCACTGGAAAAGAACGGAAATATGCATGCACTGTTGTAGCTCTTTAAATGTATATATTTTAACAGTGGAAACTGGAGCACAGGGGGTTAACTTCACTCCAGCAAAACTTCAGAAAAATAGCTGAAATGAAATTACTTTATTGCTACACAATAAAAAAGTGATATATTTCAGTTTCACTGCAGCAAGGAGACACAATGTCTTAAACTAGGGAGCTTTCTGCATTGTCCCTAGGGTGAAATAATTACTAGTTTTGAAATGTGAAGGAAGGTAATTGTTTTATGCTTTCCAACATTTGCCAAAGATCTGAGGTCTATGTATTTTCACAGATAGATGCTAAATACTGCTAGCTTCCAGCAAGAAATGATGTCATTCTGCAAGCTATCCTAACAGTAATATTTCAGATATTCATTTAAGAAGTCTCTTAGAGAGACACAGCATTCTGTATTCTGTCCTGGACCTGACAACAACAACTAGAAGATCCATTCCCCACAACTGCCTTGCTCTTAAATAAGTTAACTAAGGTATAGCAATTCTGTTAGATGTAGTCAGGAATATAGCAAAGCCTAGTATAGATATTTTTATTTTTTTATTTGAGACTGTCCTGCAATGTTGTTTTAAATATTTCCTGTGATTTTGAACTGTGATGTCACTGTAAATATATATTTAGTATTATCTTGTTATTTTATTAATTATTATTAAATATGTTTAATCCTTTCATTGTGTATGATCTGTGTGTAGAGATATTTAAGTTCCAACAGTACTTACATATTTATTTGGTGACACTATGTAGGCTGGTCCTAATAGCCTTGCTCTTGGTCCAACTACCATTTGTATTAATAGTAATATTACACAGTAAGATTGGATACCCTTTGTTAAGGGCTGTCAAGTAGCTAATAATGAGTTGGCTGGTGGCAGTGATAACTACCTTATAGTCTGGGAAAAAAGGGGGCGTAGATAGTAAACCTGTGCCAGCCTTTCTCAGGTGTGTGTGTGTGTGTGTGTGTGTGTGTGTGTATAAATCAAACCTCAAAAAGTGTGTCAGCTACTTGGGCAGGGACATGAAGCACTGGTTGGGCAGAGGGAGTGCTGGGAGTCTTGGCTTGGCCACTCGGCTGAGATCTCAACTCTGTAGCTGTCTTATTGGGGATCTGGAGAAAGAGGGAGAAACCAGCCCTGGACTGACTGTCTCTGTGTGCACTTTTGAGAAATAGCACTTGATACAGAGAGCAGCATCTGGAAATACTGTGCATGTGCACTTGTCATCCTCCCAGTGTACTTCCACCACTGTTGCCAGTGGTGAGGATTGAGGCTCCTTGATTACTGGTCCAGTGGTGGGTTGTCACAACAGTCTCCACTATAAGTGATATTCCTTGCTGAAAACTGATCATTTCTCCCAGATTTTTCTTAAGCTCCATTACAGCAGTTTTAGATAGAATGTAAATGCATGCCTGTGTAATCGTCCTCCCTAGCCAGTAGCCCCTTAGTTCTATGCATCTTCCATTAGTATATTTTTCCATATTCTATCACTGTTGGATCTACTCTTGCAATTAATACAAGTATCCTCTTTTCCTTTCCCCTGATATTCCGCTGAAAATACATCCTGTAAACCTTTCTTTATCAAATTCACATGTTCATTTTTTCCAGCTGTGTTCCTGTAGCATAACTATTTGCACTCTACATTTTTAATATAGTTCACTACTCTTTCTTTTTTATATTTATCTATAAGATCATTCAAATTGAAAGACATTACAGACCCGTTTAAAACTTCTTCCATTTTTCAGCCAATTATTATTTGAGTCAGTATATTCCTTCAGTATTTCATTTATTTTAATCAATATAAAAATGCTCAATAAAAATATTTCGAAAAGATGAACAGCTGCAGATTTCTTCCCAGTCAGTGTTTTGTCATGTTTTGTGATTGATTCTTTTTTTGGGTTCTCTGAATTTCTTTTTTGCTGGCATCCAGGCAGTGCAGTTACTAGCCCTTTACTTAAATTTACCCAAAATGACAAATGCATTGGCTGTCTTTTCTGAGTTTTGTTTTCACACAGGGAGAGCTGAAATTAAGCTGTTACTTAGTGTGCAGCCATTTTGGAAATGCTCAGCATCTTTGGCTTCGGTGCAAAAGGCCAAGTGTTCTGTTATCACAGCAGATGGCTGGATTGCTGATGCTGCACTTCAGCGCACACACAAGCACCTCCCAGCATTGCCTGTCTGCGTAACACCGTTAATGTTTGCATGTAACACGGTCTCACCCATTAAAAGTAATGGGTTAAAATGAACTTTTCACAGAATTAATTAATGTGGCTGGCTGTATTGCTTTTATGCGTTTAAGGAATTTTATGAATTGATTGGATGTGTAAAGCACTTACCCACATGTTGCCATGGAAGAAACATGTGACTAGTTATTATTTTCCTCTGCCCAGAATGCTTTATTTACATCTGTAGTAGGTGAGAGAAACAACACACATTTAAAGGCATACAGTATATATATATATATATATATATATATATATATATATATATATATATATATATATATATACTTAAAATGCACTTCTCATCCATCTTTATAAAAAATAATTTATCTATTAGGCGCATATAACTTAAGCCTAAGTTTATATTCAGTTCCTGCCACTTTTTAAGAAGTTTAGGATAGGTATTGCCATCAGACCTCCCAACCGTTCTGAATTATTCAGTTTTTACCGAGTTTTGGGGTCCAAATGAAGGGATTTCCGATTTTTAAAAAATTTTCACGCTATCGGAGTTGACGTCATCATGTGCGCAATGATGTCAGCTCCGTCAGGCTACCAGCCAGTCGGAATTGAGCTCAAGGAGCTCACATCATCGTTTCCAGCTGGCTGAATTAAATTGCAAGCTGGCGGGAATAGCAGAGGAACTTGTATGTGGCCAGGAAGCCGAAACAGCAGGAATGCGGGAATGGCAGAGGAAACGGCAGGAATGAGGAACACGGGAATGGCAGAGGAAATGGCAGTAATGAGAAACACGGGAATGGTAGAGGAACGGCAGGAATGAGGAACACGGGAATGACAGAGGAACTTGTGTGTGGCCAGGAAGCTGAAACGGCAGAGCAGGGAATGTGAACTACTCAGGGTAAGCTGAACTCGTTATTCAGTTAAGATACTCAGGGTAAGCTGAACTTGTTATTCAAGCTTAAGCTGAACTTCGTAATTCAGTCAAGATACTCACTCTCGCTATTCAGTTAAGCAAGCTGAACTCAGTACTACTAAGATACTCAGTTAACTCACTCAGTAGTTCAAGAACTCAGTTAAGCTCGAACCAGTTAAGATAAAGAGTACTCGGGCAAGCTGAAAGATTTAAGATACTAAAGGTAAACAGGCTAAGAACCGTTATTCATTCAAGATTGCTGAAAAGCTGAAAAGCTGGAAAGTTAAGATACTCTTAAGACTCAGGTAAGCTGATTCAGTTATTCATATAAGATACTTTGACTTGGTACTTTTAAGATACTTGGGGTAATTGGGAAGCTGAACTTATTATGTTCTTAAGATACTCAGGGTAAGCTGAACTCGTTATGAACTTATTATAGGGGCTGAACTCACTGAACTCATTGTGTGTGTGTGTGTGTGTGTTCAGTGTGTGTGTGTGTGTGTGTGTGTGTGTGTGTGTGTGTGTGTGTGTGTGTGTGTGTGTGTGTGTGTGTGTGTGTGTGTGAAAATGTTGAATATAGACTTAAAAAGGTTTAAAAAAAAACTTTCCCCAGATATTGAAGGGTTAAAAATAAACAAAACACTGGTTAAAACAACTTAATAATTATGTAAAACAAATTGATATAAACTGATATAAACTGTTCTATAACAGCACAGATAACAAGAACTCGAAACATTTAAAATAAGTAAAGATTTTTAAATGAACTGAAAAACATATAGGAAAGGAATTAAACATGTTCAGACACAGCTCTCTTGTTGAGAGGTCTGGGATTATTTCAAACCAGCAGAAGTTTAAAAGCAGAGCAAAAGTTTTATAAAAGCCCTCAGAACTCAAGTCAGCAGCCAGATATACTTCTAACCTTCCTTAAAGCAATAAGAACTCATGAACTAGTCTGCCTTTCATTCCTCTAACATTAAAGAAACCAGGGTTTAATTTCAACAGGTAAAAAGGAAAACAAAGCTACTATTTACTGAGGTGGCTGAATATAGGCTTAAAGAGCTTTAAAGCTTTATAATTATGTCGTAGGGTCAAAATCAACAAAATGCCAATTAAAATGGCTTAATAATTTAAAACACAGTTAAAACCGAAAAAAACACTGTTAAAACCCACTTAAAACAGATAAGAAAGGAAACAGACTAAACATATACGGATTATTAAAAAAATTTAAAACATCACAAAGAATTGAAAATTCTTCAGTCACTTAGCTCTTTTGTTGATTGAGCTGGAATCAACTCAAATCAGTAGCAGTTTAACAGTAAAGTCAGACTTTAAGAAAGCACTTAGAACTCACCAGCCAATAGTAAAATCACTTCTAATCTGCCTCAAAACAATTTCAATGTCTGAACTAGTCTGCCTCTCACCCTCTCTTAATAATGAAATCAGGGTTTAATACCAACAATTAGAACAAAAACATAGGAAAAATGCAGCTATTTACAAGAGTTACTAAATATAAAGTTTTAAACACTTTTGCAGATGTTGTGGTGTCAGAATTAGCACAATGATTACAGCATCTAAGTAAATATATAAAATAATGATATAAAACAACTAAACATATACTGACTGCCAACAATTAATTTAAACAGATAAAAGAAAACAACTAAAGCATATACAGGCTTCCCTAAAGCATATACAGGCTTCCCCATATAATACACTTGGTGGCTAGAGGTATTTAGGCTCAAACCCTGTACCTTTGGTACAGGGTAAAAAGAGCCTACTATCCCAAGCCACCACCATTTCTGAGTAAGTTGAGAGCTATGATGAGAAGTGAGAACATTTTTTTCTGCTAACAGTTGAAAGTTATGCTCTGAGCTTTGTCCAGATTTTTTTTTTGTACTAAGAGTTGAGAGAGCTATCATGAGAAGTAAGAACATTTTTTTTGTGCTAAGAGTTTAGAGCTATGATAAGAGGTGAGCACACAATTTGTATTCCCCATATTGTTTGTGTGCTAACAGTTCAGAGATATGGTGAGTGAGAGGTGAGAACTGAATTTGTATTCCCCCATTATTGGCTTTGTTGTTTGTCCATGTTTTTTGTGTTGAGGTTAAGAGCTCTGTTGAGAAGTGAGAAATTAATTCACTAAATGATGGCTATTAAGTTTCAGTCTTCCTATTTTTCAGGCAGCTGCTGATTTGGCATAGTGGTATGTTGTTCTAACTGTAGTGCATAGAGTCCTGGGTTCAAAACCTGCCAGTGAAATGCATGATGGTAACACAACATTGTATTCTAGCAACTTTACAAAATTATACAAGCAATGTTTAAAATGTGTCCCTGGTTTTTGACCTTTTGTCCCCCCCCCAAAAAATGAAATTGAAAATAAGTGCGAGACGCTGTGCAAGATGCCTGTGGCTTACACTACTGTCATTCTATTTATAGTGTGGGTGTGGAAGCAGACTTTTATGATGGAAATGTTCTGAATTGGGCAGTTTTGTCATTATTGGTTCATGTGTTTTGTTTCATTGCTTACAGTACAGATTACTGGTAAAATGTTCAAACAATAAATTTAAAATGTGCTCTAACATGTGTGTTGTATTATACAAGGAATATAATTTAATAACGTCAGGAAGGTGTATCAAAGAACACATGTATGTTTCTTGTTTTGTGTGCAAGGGGCCAGTGATTTGAAAACAGCCCAAAGGTAATCTTTATCCACCACTGGCCAGATGCATTTTCTTTTTATGTGGTGTGGGTTTCAATGCTGTTTCAATGAATGTGAGTTTCAAGGGCAAAGAAGTTTTAATGTCAAGCCTATTTTCATTGTGAGACAGTATTGCTTTGTTTAGCAGTTGATGCCTTTTAGTGTTTCTGCATTGTTGTGCTGTAAAATGTAAAAATAAAATCCAAATCATTGCAGAAGTAAAGCAGTATGCATACATTAGTGTTTATGGTAAATGGGGCGAAATAGCCAGGTAACGGGACATTGGAATGGCTGCAGGTGGTGCCATGTTTTGGTTGTCTGTTCTTCAGTTTGCATTCCAAAGTTGGTATCCCACAATTCCATTGAAGTGGGTGGGGTTACATAATTATGTATGCAAATTAGATGTTAATCAGCATACAGATTTGTACCTATTTTTCATGGGCCTTGTCCAGATTTTTGATGTTTCCAGATTGAGAGGTATGATTGCCATACGAGGGTATATTTAAAACACGTAACCCCTGTGGTACAATAGCCAAGTCCAGATACGCATGAAAACTAAAACGTTGCCACTGCACCCTCTTATAGTTCTTTACTTTGTGTTCTAGTACTTGAATCATAGCACAAAAGTCGCTTGAATACAATGACTACTACAGGAGTGAGTAATACGACCATAATGCACCTAATGAATGAGTTCTTCACTTCTAAAGAAAGTGAATTGTGTGTAGAAATTAATGCTCTGGAGAAGCAGGTTGCAAGTTCAGTAGCATTTAATGAGAATGCTTCCCTATTTGATGCTATGTTGGGGAGGCTAAATGACTATGACAAGCAACTGGAAAATACTAAAAGGAAAAAACTGCAACGAGATATAAATGATTTCAGTAGTAGTCATATTTTCTCCTGGCTGAAACATTCTGAAAATAGTGCTTCTTTTCCTACTAATTCACGAAACAAACGAGGCTCAATGTATGATTTGGACACATTTCAGCCGTTAACCAACCAACAACAGCCATTAGTAGGAAGTGAATCCTCAGTGGACCGTACATCATCCGCCAACCAACTGGATGGAGACAGAGATGATATGGAGATGCCCTCTACGTCAGCTCAACCTGGAGAGCTTTCAGAGAAGATAGCGACTGTATTGGACTCATGAGTATGTCCAATGAAAGAGAACACACAGAATAAAGGCGCAGTGAATAACTTGTGCTCTTCCTCTTCTTTTTTTAGAAGGGAATCAGTATGTGTCGATAAATCTACCCGAGCAGATAACAGCACAGGGTCGCAACTTGTCGAGGAAGCACTCCAAATCTCGAGGCAGGGCAAGGAATGGAATAATGAGGAGCAGAGTTACAAAACAGTAGTAAGTTCCATTAATACTAACTACCGCAGTAACTGTAATATGCCGGCGGAATAGTCTTTGGTTGTTAATTTATCGAAATATATACTTTCAAATGCCAAAATATCTTTATTATCTCATGGAATTAAGTTTGTACCAGCTGATACTGATGATATAGTGAATGCTGTAACAGACTTGGACTTGTTTTCACGTAACTTGAATCAAAAAAATATTTTTAAAGATATTAATGTTCCTTTGAGTAGTCAGCACAAAAGTACTAGTATGTTTATTCCTATAAGTGATCCTGTTGTTAGTGTATTTAATAACATTTGTGAAAAACAGATTTGTGAATTTTATGATGAGAGCATTTAGGAAATTCTATAATTTAACTGTTGATGAATTTGATGCACTTAAATCTTTGCAGAAGAATGAGACTATAATAATTAAAGAAGCAGATAAAGGGGGTGCCATTGTGTTGATGAACACGTGATTACCTGGAAACAATGAATGATTTGCTTTTAGATGTGCAAACTTTTAAGTTGATTAGTAGTAAGGAAGTAAATGAAATGATTAACAAAATGAATATATCTATCTGTGATCTACAGATAATGAATGACATAGATATTGGTACTTTTCATTTTTTGAGTGTACCATATGCCTGACTATCCCTGCTCTATATGGCCTCCCAAAAATACACAAATCTGTCCATAGACCACCAATGAGACCTATAGTCTCTGGGAGGGGGTGGGTAACAGAGACTTTATCGGTTTACTTACAGGACATATTAAAAGTTTTTTTAAGACATGTACCCAGTTATATTAAGGATACCTGTGACTTTCTAACCGAGCTACACAACTGATATACTAGCAGTACTCATACCTGTTTTCTATTAGTAACCCTGGACATAAAATCACTTTTCACAGTCATTCCAAATAGATATGGGATTGAAAGTGTAAGAGACATTTTGCAGGAATATGGTCAATACTCTGCCAGACAAACTGAAACTATTGTGAACTTTTGGAACTGGTATTGGAGAATAATATTTTTACTTTTAATAAACAGGTATACCATCAAGTATCAGGAACGGCTATGGGTACTAACACATATGCTAATTTGACTTTGAGTAAATGGGAAGAAATTAATGTACATGGTGAAATAAATGCGCCACTAGTATTTTATTCTATAAGCATTTTGTGGACAATATTTTTTAGTTTGGTGAAGAGTTGAATAACTTCTTTATCTATTTGAATAATACGGTTGAATTTTTGAAATTTGAAATGAATTTCTCTGATACTAAATAAAATTTCTTGGATGTTGGCTTACAGATGACAGCTTCTGGGTTAGAAACTTGTATATATAGAAAGGATGTACAAGTGAATAAATATTTACATAAGAACAGCATGCATGCAAAAAGAACTTTTAAAGGCATTGTTAAAAGTCAATACCCGAGAGCCAGTAGGTTAAATACTAGACTGGATACTTGTGAGTTACAAATGCAGGAAATGACAAATGACTTTTTTGGCAAGGGGCTATAATGCTAATGATTTGGAAGCAGTAAAAAATGAGACAATGCAAATGAGAGACTCAAATTCAATTCAACCTTTGAGGTATCTGATGACTTATAGTAGGGTTAGTAAACCAACTGAACAAATCATTAGAAATAATTGGGACATTCTGAAAGAAATACCTGGCCATGAAAAATGGCTCCCAAATAAGCCACTGTTCACATATCGAAAGTGTAATAATTTAAAGAAACGTCTATGCAATAATAAGGACTTTGCCTTTAATAATGGGCATGTTCCTGTTTATAACAAAAAGGGAACTTTCCCATGTTACAATTGCTCATGTTGTTCTAGTATCACTCAATTTACTGAGTTTGTACACCCTATTAGTGGTAAAATATTTATTCCATTGTACTGCCACTTGTAATACCCCTTTGATTATATATTTGGCTACTTGTCAACAATGTACAGGCTTTTATGTTGGGAAATCTAGGAGAAGTTTACGTGATAGAATGTTATAACACAAGTCAGATATACGTAGGGGAGTTCTTAGTAACTCTTTGGCCCAGCATCTCCAAGAAAATGATGATGGACATCAATTTTATTTTAGAGTTATACATGTAGTATATCCAAATGTTAGACGTCATGATCTAATAAATAGAGTGGACACGAAGGAGTATGAATGGATTGTCTTCTTACAAGCAGGTAAATATCCAGGCTTGAATAAACAAATTACATTAAAGCCGATTTTGAAAGCCAAACGACAGATAAAATAAGCCCAAAGGAGGTTAAAATATGTATATTATGCATGTATAATTTTCATTACACTTTTTAGATATCTGTGCTTTTAAAATGTGATTGTGGTTTAAATTGATTCTTTTTGATAGGCTGACTGTGTCATGTGATAATTTTTTTCCTATTTAAGATTGATGGTTTTAGTAATTTTCTTGTAAAACACTGAAGGATATTTTATCCGAAAGCTTTGTTCTTATTAAAGTGACTTAACGTTGTGGAGTTTTGCTTGTTTTCTTAGTAAGAACACAATACACAAACTACATACTTAAATCAGAAATAAATCACATATAAACCAATAAACATTCAGTGAATAAATATACGTAACAATGTAACATTACATCTTTTCCTGTAGTGAATAAAGTAAATATCCATGTATCAAAAAACAATAAAAAATAATAATAAAATAATGTTTTCATTTCCTTAAACTATGTCCTTATAAAACAAGTTTTAAAGAGGCTTTTTCATTCAAACTTTAACCATAATCTGCCCTCAGCCTGATAATCCATCTAACCTCCCTATTCTCTGTCATATTCCTTATGTCTCCCTGACGCATGACTGGTTTAACCATATCAATAACTAGGAACTTGAACACGTTGCTATTGATCAGTATTCAAAATGTGTTTAGAAAGAGCATTGTTGGTAGAACATGTACAAATGTTATATAAATGTTCCCTTATGCGGTCTTTTAGCATTCGATCGGTTTTACCAATGTAGATGGAATGACATTTCAAACAGTGTGTAAACATCCTTTTTACACTCTCTATGTAAAAGCCTAAGAAGTGCCTAAAGAGGATGTTGTGTTATCCAAAAGACTCCATTGATGAAAGACAACATGTGACAAAAAATGTTACGAAAGCATGTTCGAAATGTAATTTTTGTTGCCATATAGATAGCAGTGGCTCTTTTGAACATCCAGAGACTGGATACAAGTATACTTTTAACACTGATGCAAATTCTCTTTCACAATGTTATTTTATAATATTCCCATCAAATGAATTATTTTATTGTAATCAATCAAAGGTATTGTACTGCAGAAACCTCTGATTTCTACTATTACAACTCCCTAATTTCCTTTGGATAAAGTTCATGAAGTTTCACACCCACACACACATACATACACACTGATAAGAATGAAATCTCAATTACTTAGTTCAGTCCACCTAACTAATACATCCACCCCAGTGGAATCTTGTTTACTGAAAATAAATGGAAGTATTACTCATGCGTTCTAAATGAACCCCACTTTATTACTTAAAATATTGAGTTCACACGGTTATATAATTATCTGTAGGTATTCTTCCCTTGAAACCAACTGAAAAATATGTAAAACGATGCCTGAAGAAAGTAGACTACTGGAACGCAAACAATAAATAATACACCAAAATCACTTCCAAGTAGTCCACAGCAGATGAATAAAACAGTAATTTAATAACAAAATAAAATACAGATAAGCACTTTCACAGTAAGCTTCATCAGATCTAATGCTAAATTCATCATTATAAAGCACAAAGGCTATTCAAGATAGCCAATCAAAGTGCATCTAGGAACATTAATCACCATAGCAACTTAATAAAACAGTCTTAAAGTTACAAATAAAATATAAAAAACAATATAAAAGCACATCCTGTATATTAGATGTGAATGCCAAAAAATATACACTGTAACTTTTATAAATTTTATTTCTTTTTCAAGTGTCTGGCTTTCAAAGCCAGCTGTAATGATATGCGGTCATTCAGCTCAGGGTAGCAATGTGCTCTTAATAAAAAAAATCCATTTGAGCTCTGCCTGATATGTTCTGTTTGTAAGATCCCCCTTATTGATGTTCTCATAAATCGATTCCAACATCGGAAATCTAAAAGTATGTTCCATGTCTGTGTTAATCATATGTTTTGCTACTGCACTATAACTCATACCCCTACGTGCACAGTAGAGATGGTCACAGATGCGCTCATGTAGGCACCTGTTCGTCTTGTCTACATAAAATGAGCAGCATCCATTGCACAGTGCTAAGTATACTAAATCTTTTGAGTTACAATCAGCTCGTGGTAAGTGTGAAAACTTTCTATGTACAAGATGTGTAAAACATCCAGATGTATCAATATGGGTACAAAAGGAAAAACTATTGCATCTTTTCATCCCATAGTCAGATGTAGTTTTTCCTAGTTGATTAGCAGTCTTCGGATAACATAACTTTTGTTTCAGTGACTTTTTATTTTTGTAACCAAACAGTGGTCTATCACTAACAAGCCTATATACATCCTGGTCTGTACACAATATTGACCAGTGTTTGTAGGTAATATCTCTAATTTTTCTGTCATCACTGTTATTCACTTCCATATGGTTACCCATTACCATAGAAGAAAAATATGGTTTCCCAATAGTTGTCCTTCAAAGTTTGACACTATCATGGAAATTATCAGTCTCACTTGCTCTATAGCCCCTGGAGATAAAGTTGGACTTCATTGTCTGAATTCCTTTCTCAAAATCTTCATTCCTGCTATGTAAGCGACTAGTTCGCAAACCTTGACACTTTAGCGTATTTCTAAATACCTGGAGTGGGTGCATACTCAGTTGTCTGTGATAGTCATGGTATTACTGGCATAAACTCTTAAAAATAAGAGCAAATAGCACAGAGGACTAAATCTCTGAGCTGTTAATGAGCTGCTTCGTATAACCAGGGTACAGGGTTCGATTCCTTCCACCTTCATTTATGTACTGTATGACTCTGAACAATTCAGTTAACCAGACATAGCTCTGGGTACTCCTGAAAATCAACAGTTGTGTGCACTGGGCTTGTGTATTCAACAAATAGAAGAAAAGAAAATACAGAACTGAAAAATGGTAGTGGAAATATCCAGGTGTAACCTGATGGGCCTTGGTCTCCAGCAGTCTTTCTGAAAATGAAACTAGAAACAAGAGGGTAAGCATTCATATTCTAGTAAAGATTTCCTACTCAAACATTTGAACTATCACAAGTTACTTGCATGGCTGTAGTTTGTTCATCACAGAGATTGATACTCCAGTAGTATTCCTTATACATGGGGAATACATTTGGGGGAGAGGATAGAGCAAGCAATGCAAGATGATATTGGCAAAACTCGCAATACGTTTATACTGGATATTCAACTTGTAAGGTTTAGAAAAATGTGAACTGAGAAACCACATAGCTGCCGCACAAATTTATTGAGCTGACACATTCTTGATAAGTATAGCAGTCAGGATTGCTTTCGGTGTTTTGTTATTGAACTCAGAGCAATAATACAGATGGAAACCATTAAAGGATCTGCTTAGAGACTGGTGCACTGATTTTGCCTTATATAAAGCAGACGAAGAGTTGGTCTAACTGCCTGATGTCCTGTCTTCTAATAGTGCAACATACATGCTGCAGGTGGGCATCCAGAAATTGCTGGGTTCTTCCTTGCTTATTCTAGTGGCTAGAGAAGCTGGTCAGTCTCTGAATAGCCTTGCCCGGTGCCATCTCAGAAACTGCATTGAGTATGAAAGATGAATTGTTGTCATAATGCTGATCTTATCCTTATAGAGGAACATATAGAGCTATTTGTGTATGAGGGCCTGGCACTGTTTTGACACAAATCTTGTAAAAAAATATTTTTTTTCAGGATAAGATATTTAGTAGCACAGAACCAACTGGTCTCAAAAAGAATCTGTTGCTAGTCTTTGCATCACAAAATGCAAGTCCCAGGATGATGAGGTTGTTTTTTTTTTTCTTCCGTTTCAAATAAAGTTTTCCCTTTAAATCTGCTTCTCCAAACATTCAGCTTATAAGAGTGGTTCCAGAGAGAGAGACACATTGTAGTGAGAGGAATATGCACCTTGCTTAATGGGTAAGATAGACCCACTGAAAACAATTGCTAGATGTTAGATGGCTTGATGCTCAGAGCACTGTTTTGGGCATGTATCTCTCTACAAGTAAACTGGAAGAAAAACAACTTATATTTCCTCCAAGGTAGCACACTCAGCTTTGGTGCAGAAGGCTCTGGGTTCTATTCCCAGAGCAGTTGGATGCATTGCTGACAATGCAGTGAGCATAAAGGGGGTGCTACACTTCCTTGTGTGACCTCCTTTGTTTGGCAGCTATGTAAGGCTTTTATCACCTTAAGAATCCCCTCTACTCTTATGAAGTATCTGTATTTACCATGCTTAGACCAACATGCCTTAGACTTTTCTCTGGCCATCTAGAGTAATATAAGACCTCATAATGATTTCTGAAGTCCAGATTTAGTTCTTTCCAAACTGTGAGGAGAGCATCATCATTTGAGTATCTAAAAAATATTTTCAACCCATTGCTCCTTCAGCTTATAAATTAGGACTGTGTCTTACATTTCTCCCGTTGTCCAGTAAGGCTAGTCTGTACTACAATAATGCACTAATATATTTAGAAATTTTTAATTGAACCTTTGTAAAATGTGTCACATTATAGTGCCATATGCAAGTGAAATACTCTTTCTGAAGCACACATTCCTAAATTGTAGTTCCTTTGTTTTGCTCCACTCATATTTTTTTTTACCAAAAGCATTCTTCTAATATATATATCCCCTTGCATCCGACAGTGATAGCATATGAAAAATATATGCAGAAAGGGCATTAGATTGTCAGCAAAATACTACACTTTGTCAGTGGAAGATAAGTCAGTGTTAGTTAAAGTATCAGAAGATAGGAATATACACAGGATGACAGCTGACAAAGGGGGAAATATTGTCATTATGGACACAGCTGATTATATCAGAATTTTTAATATGCTTAATGATGATTTCTGTAAAAGGGGCATGAACAGGATGTTATATATAAATGGGAATAAGGAATATGTTTAGAATACTAAACATGCATAAGAGTTCTGATAATTCCCTTTGAGGTTGAGTGGTTTCAGGAAAAGGATCAGAATTGTGTGCCATTTCTAGGTTTGTTGATAGAGTGCTGTTAAATTTACTTCAGAGGAGAGCATTCAGTGTGAGAGATACTATTGATTTTTTTAGATAAAATTATAGATATGGAAATAAAGCAAACAGATTTGTTAGTGATGGTTAATGTAACATATTTAGACATGGTTATATCCCAATAATATTGGGTTAGAGTGGATGACAAGTTTAATATCTGAAGCATTATGTAGTAGAAGTTGCTTTCCTAAATTACTCTATGAACTATAGTTTGCCGATATTATTTTTACTTTTAATAAGGAATTTTTCAGCAATTGAAAAGAGCTGCTGTTGTGTCATTATGTCACTGAATTATGCACTTGGGATCATAGTCAAAATTCAAGGTGGTTGGAGTAATCCAGCTCACTTCAGAAGTTAGTGAGGTAGATGAGGTCTTGATCTTTTTGTCATAGTTTTGGGGTTACAGATTTTTCACTTACAATAGTAGCGCAAGCCACAAATTAAATAATATATAGTAGGGAGGGCACATATAAGTATATGCCCTGCATCTGTTTTCGGTATATACAACTATCCCGGCTCAAACTACCAAATCTACTTGCTTATAATCAACTCATCTTCACCGATCAAATACTAAATAAACCAGAAAAAATACCAGTACTTCAAAATCTACTAATACACTACTCCAATAACAGGATACTGTGTTCCAGTAACAAATCCTTCCTAAATATATCCAAACCTAACAATGCAGCTGGAGTTTCCATTTACTCCAACTGCATAGCCAAAACTTGGAATTTCCACCATTAAATATCAGAACAACTACTAACACTTCCAAATTTAAAAAAAAAAAAAAAAACTCATCAAATCACACCTATCAGAATCGTGGACCTACTCTTGCACTAACCCTGGTTAGGAAACAGATGTCTTAAGGCAGCTAAGTGAACACAACCTGTTATTTCTGTATTTGAATAGTATACCCCTAGTAAGGATATATGTACTTAACTTGATTATTTTCTACCTACAATCACGGTACTGCTATTCTTTGTATCCTCTCTAGACTATGTGATTGCATCAGTGAAATGTATAACATGTATTTTCATTTTGTACTTGTATCCGACCGCGGTGGTGCAGCAGTAGTGTTGTTGCCTCACAGCAAGAGGTTATCCCGTTCAATTCTCAGCTAGTGTGCGGGGAGTGCCTTCTGTGTGGAGTCTGCATGTCCTCCCCGCGGGTCGAGTGGTGTTACAAAAGACATGCGTGAATGGGCGTGCCTTCGTTGAAGGTTGGGCATCGAGCTGGCAGCTTGGCACCATGAAAATCTACTGCCAATCATTAGTGGACTGGAGTTCCGCTGTGGTGACCCCTAACTAGGAAAAGCCAACAACAACTTGTATCTGAACGTTGTGTATGTATATTATGGTTGTTTATAAATGTGGAGCTATTCTCCCCAGGCCTCCGTTGAAAAAGGACATTTTGTTCAGTTGGACTTTCCCAGTAAACAAATGTAAAATAAATAAATCTAGCAGAGGGTCCCTGTTTTCAATTATTTTTCTACACAGATAGCATGAAGAGCCTGGGATTATTTTAATTATATTTTGTCTATCCAGTAGTTTGCACAGCGTGTTAAAGTTTTTATATTGGTAAAACTAGTATGAGACTTGGATAGATTATATAATCTTTATTAGTCCATGAAAAATAAGACTGAAGTTTATGCATTATAGAAGTATGTTTTAGTGTGTGCATACTACAAGACGTTTGTTGTTTCTGCTTTGGAAACAGCAATGGTTTTATAGGGATGATGTAGAAAGAAAAGGATGCAATGGCAAATTAAGTACATTTCCTGGTTTAAATGGAATTGCTACATATAAGGCTGCTTTGTAAAAAGAAGGAAATTTAAGGAGTTAATATGCTGTGTAGCATGTTTAATTTATTGTGTTTTATGTTACTTATTTAATTCTGTTTTGAGAAAGTGTTATCTGTGTGACTGCATTTGAATATTAGGGAAAAGGTGTTAGTCTGATGTGTAAGACGAAAGTGCTCACCCTGATTTTATGTAAGTGTATTGTTTCTAATTTGCATTTTGAGCTGTGGTTCTATATTTTCCTCTACTTTATATCAAATTTTTATCAGTTTTGAAGAATATATTTCCAAACCATTTATTGTTTCGCTTGGATTTCCTATTTGCATTTAAATTACTTTGTCAGAGAAGTCTTTTTAATGACATCCAGAGACGTGTGGAATATGGTCATTAGCAGACAATTAGACTGAGCAATGAACCCTTTTCATGTTGCATCTCAGCAGAAATACATAAATCTGAAAAATTCTTAGCATTTTTTATAAAGTAAAACAATGGCTCTGTCCTCCAATTGCACTTTTTTTCAATGCACACTTGATGTTGTAGACATGAATAAAAAGTGAGACTAAGTAGAATTATACAGCACAGATTGTAAGAAACTTTTAGTTATGTACTTACCATAACTTTAGATGTATGGGATCCATCTCGCCTACATTCTCTACAGATGGGTTCGGAGCCGATCCTCGGCTCCGACTCGGCCGCTATACAATAGAACGCAGTCTCTTATTGGCTGAGTTACCTCATATCCCAGGATGCACCACTACCACTTCCCCAGATCTTGTTTGTCCGCACTCATGCTCACAGAAACATACTATTGTTATAACATTCTCAGGTCTTTCAAGAGAGGAAAGAAGTTCAATTTCGGATCGTCTGGTCTCTCCTGGTCTACAAGGCAGGGGGAAGGAGGGTGGGTTATTAGGAATGTAGGCGAGATGGATCCCATACATCTAAAGTTATGGTAAGTACATAACTAAAAGATGTAATGATCTATCTCGCCTACATTCTCTACAGATGGGACAGCGTCCCTAGCACCTAATTCCTGGGTGGCTCACTGGAAAACACTCCTGAGAACTGTGGAACCGAAGGAAGCTCGACCCCTGGATGCCACATCTAATTTGTAGTGAGAAATAAAGGTGTGCGAAGATGACCACGTAGCAGCCGCACAAATGTCACTAATAGAGAGCTTGGAATGAAAGGCTGCCGAAGTGGCCATAGCCCTAGTAGAATGAGCTTTCACTGGAACTATAAGTTCCTTATTTGAGATGAGATAAATATGATTGATACAGTCCCTGATCCACTTGGCAATAGTGACTTTTGTGACCGCTTTGCCTAATCTACTATCTGAAAAGAACACAAACAGTTGATCTGATTTTCGTGCTTTGTGTGTCCTATCCAAATAATAACGCAATTGTCTGTGTACATCCATAGGTTCATAGGTTCATAGGTTCATACTAGGCTATCTGCCCTGGGGCAATTATAAGCCTAGCCCGATTCTGTATGGCTTACGCCACCCCTTGATTTGACTATACTGTGCCCTTTTTAAGGTTTAGTTTACTGTGCCTCTGTCTAATAGTGACACAGGAGTAATCCCTGGGACAAACCTACGATCCCCCATCCACTTATCGAGATTCTTCTTGAAGAGATTCAGTGAGGTGCTCTGCCTCACATGAACTGGAATTCTATTCCAGAGCGAAGGGAGCCTCTGGGTTATGAACCTGTCCCTCCAGCAAGTTCTATTTATTTCTGTGCTGAGGTTCAAGTCCCTCGAGCGTGTGGCTCTAAGGGATTTAGATTTACTGAGGTGGAGCATGTCCATTAATTCTGGATTTGACATAGCTTTGTATGTCAGGCATAGATCGCCTCGAAGTAGGCGGTATGCAACTGAGTAGAGCTGGAGTTTTTTTAACCGAGCAGTATATGGCATCTGTTTGAGACCCTTGATCCTCTTGGTGAGATACTTTTGGGGTCTTTCTAATTGCTGCAGGTGTCGGATAAGGTACATCCCAAAAGGGGCATTGTATTCTATGATGGGCCTGATGAGGGATGAATAAGCAGGCACGATTACCTCTCTTGATCTAGATGTGAAACCCTTCGTGATGAGGTGGGCTATGTAGAAGGTCTTTCTAACCACTTTGGCAATGTGGTTTTCAAAGGAGAGATTGCTATCAACTTGGGTCCCCAGGTCTCTAATAACTTTCTCTGTACTTAATGGGTTTCCGCCTATGTGGTAATTTGTGGGCACATTGTTTTTGCCAAAGGGTATGACTATACATTTTTTGGCATTTAGCTTTAAACCATGGCGCTGGCACCAGTTATCTGTCTCTGTGAGACCTTTTGAAGGATGTTTGTGTCAGCTGGAGAGTTGATTATGGCACCCAGTTTGCAATCGTCTGCGAACTTGGTGAGCCATAGTCCTCCCACGTTTGCCTGTACCTCGGAAAAGTATATACCGAACAAGAGTGGTCCCAGGACAGAACCCTGTGGGACGCCACTTGTGACCGGTTTTGAGTCTGACATGGCTCCAGCAACTCTCACTCTGTGGGTTCTGTCTTTGAGCCAGTTTGCGACCCATCTTGTGACATAGGGGTTTATATTTAAGCTGGATAGCTTATCTATGATGCCCGAGTGGGGTATTGTGTCAAATGCCTTGCAAGGTCCAGATAGGCTGTGTGGACTACCTTTCCTTCATCTATGGCTTTGGTGACTGTTTCAAAGAAGTCAACCAGGTTCAAAAGGCAGGATCTGCCCTTGACAAAGCCGAACTGGGTAGGATCTAGTGTCTGTAGGTCCCCAATGTCTTTGTTTATGAGCTCCATGATGATCCTCTCCATAGCCTTGCAAACTAAGCTAGTCAGGCTTATGGGGCGATAGTTTCCAGGGTCCGTAGATGCTCCACCTTTGTGGAGTGGGACCACTGTTGCTGTACGCCATTCTGTGGGCACATATCCTGTAGTGAGGCTGAGATTGTATAGCTGTTTTATTTGGGGGATTAGTTCCTCTTGTAGTTCATGTAGGACGCAACCTGGGACGCCATCTGGTCCCATGGAAGCAGTGTTTTTTGCTTTGGAGAGGGCAGCCTTCACCTGAGCATCTGAGATGTTGAAAAGTATATTCAGCTCTATTCGAATATTTAGGGAAGAAGACCGGTAGTTCTAGTGATTGTTGTAAACAAAAGTTAGAACAAACCTTTGGTATAAAAGATGGGTTTGGTCTAAGAGATACTCTATCCTTGTGAAATACCAAGTATGGTGGTTTGACACATAGGGCTTGAAGTTCTGAAACTCGTCTGGCTGAAGTAATAGCAACTAGAAGGGCAGTCTTCCAAGAAAGGAATTTTAGATCACAGGTTGCTGCCGGCTCAAAGGGAGATGAGGTTAATGCACCTAATACCACGTTAAGGTCCCACGGAGGTGCAGGTTGAGATATAGGGGTCGAGAAGCCAAGCTCCTTTAATAAAGGCTTTGCACAACTTGTTGCTCATTAAAGGAGGTTCTACACTCTCATGAAAATTGGAAATAGCCGCCAATTGCACTTTGATGGTAGACACTGAGCAACCTTGGTTGAATAGGGAAGCTAAAAACTTCAGTACTTCTGACACCGAGGCTGTCATCGGGTCTAATCCTCGGAGTTGGGCCCAAATAGCAAACCTCTTCCATTTATTGCTATATATCTTTTTAGTAGAAGTCTTGTGGGCCGAAGACAAAATGTGCATGACTTCAGGGGCGAAAAAATGGCTCCTAACTATGGTTGGAAGAGGAGTAGCCAAGCTGCTAACTTCAATGAATGGAGGGACTGATGGAGCTGTCCTGACTGATGCGTCAAAAGGTCCAGAACTTGGTCCAGGAACCAAGGACCCTCCAATGCATATTTGTGAAGAAAGGGGAACCAGACTTGTCGAGGCCAGTTTGGGGCGATTAGTATCATTTTGCTTCCCAAGCGAATCGCCTTCTGAATCACCTTGGGGAGAAGGGGAACCGGTGGAAAGGCATATAGCAGACCGGGGGGCCAAACGTGGACTAGAGCGTCCTTGGGGATCTCCCCCGGAACTGGGGTGAGAGTGAAGAAGTGCTGGCATTTCGCGTTGAGGGGACTTGCGAAGAGATCGC
Organism: Protopterus annectens; assembly: GCF_019279795.1. Lineage (NCBI taxonomy): Eukaryota > Metazoa > Chordata > Ceratodontiformes > Protopteridae > Protopterus > Protopterus annectens. The sequence continues at coordinate 1,847,723,389 of NC_056732.1, read as the reverse complement.
AACAAGGAACTCCCCATCTCGTGAAAGTCGTTTAAGGACCACTCGTGAGGGGAGAGAATAGTTCTGCTCAGTCTGTCGGCTATCACGTTGGATTTCTCCGGAATGTGCGTTGCCACTAGGAAATGCTTGGTAGCAATCGCCCAATCCCATACTTTCATGGCTTCTCTGCAAAGGGGGTAGGACCTGGTCCCTCCTTGCTTGTTTAAGTACCAGACTACCGACATGTTGTCGGACTGAATGGCAATCGTACCCTGGGGGAGGTGATCGTGCAGTGCTTGCAACGCTAAAAGCACCGCCCTCATCTCCAGGATATTGATGTGGAGAAGACTCTCGGAGTGCCACGTGCCTTGGACCGACCTGTCCAGATAATGTCCCCCCCCACCCTGTCTGAGAGGCCCGTAGTCAACGTGGCAGAGGTGAGTGGGGGAACGAAGGGTCGCCCTAGATTCAGGTTGGAGGAGAGAAGCCACCAACGAAGATCCTGTTTGCACGTGTCTGTGATCAATATGTGGTGACTGAGGGGAAGGTCTTGATAAGACCACTGGACTGATAGGAGCCACTGGAGTATCCTCATGTGCAACCTTGCCAAGGGGACCAGAAGAATGGTGGCTGCCATGGAGCCCAACAGCTGTAGGACCATTCTCGCTGGAGCACGACGTCTGAGGAGCAATGCCTGAACCTGAAGCTGGAGCGTCGCTATCCTTTCCGCAGGGAGATAGACTCGCATCTGCCTTGAGTCTATTTCTGCACCAATAAACAGAATACGCTGAGATGGCAGCAACACAGATTTTGACCAATTGAAGGTGATTCCTAAGGAGTTGCCTAGTGTGATAGTGGCTGCTAGGTTTTCCAAGAGTAGATGCCTGGAGGTGGCAGTTAGGAGCCAGTCGTCTAGGTATGGAAACACCTGGAATCCTAGACTTCTCAGGTGAGCAGTCACCACCGCCAAACATTTGGTGAACACCCTGGGGGCTGTGGTGAGACCAAAGGGCAGTGCTCGGAACTGGAAATGACTGTCTCCTAGGCTGACGCGTAAGTGTCTCCTCGACGCCTGATCTATCAGAATGTGATAGTAGGCGTCTTTGAGATCTATGGAGCACATCCAAACACCTTTCTCCAAAAGCGGAAGAATGGATTGCAAAGTGACCATCCGGAATTTGGACTTTTTCACAAATCGGTTTAGTTTGCTGAGATCCAAAATGGGTCTCAAGTCCCCCGGTCTTCTTTGGTACCAAAAAGAATCTTGAGCAAGTTCCTGATCCGGCCTGGTCTGCGGGGACAGGTTGGATGACCCCTTTTTGAAGCAGCTTTGATATTTCGTTGGCTGCAAGATCCCGTTGACTGGGTGGCGGGTCCGGGATTCTTTGGACTGGTGGAGGGGGTTGAGAAAAGGGAATGGTGTAACCTCCGGCGATGATTCGAAGCACCCATTGGTCCCGAGTAATATTTTTCCAGGCCTTTAGGTGTCTCGAAACGACCCCGACTGGCTCGGAGCTGCACAGTCGGGTACTCCTTCAGGGATGCTGGAAGGAGGAGGAGCCACGAAAGGACTCGCGGTCTCCAGTGTTGCGGGGGCCTCCGCCGCCTCTGGGACGGCGTCTCCCTGAAAAATTTCCCCCTCCTCTGCCTCTAGAAGGGGAATCGCTCTGCTGCGGCGAGTAAGGCTTTTGAGACTTACGGAACCACATTTTCCCTCCTCTTGAGCCTTGGGATAAGGTCTGAAGGAGTGGAAAACCGGCTCCACGGCAGTTAAAGTCTTACCCTCCTGTTCGCGAGTCAATGTGTCCTTTACCTTGGGTCCAAACAGTGAGGACCCATCAAAGGGGGCGTCGGCAAAGGAAGACTTAAAGGCCTCTGCAAAGTGACACAGGCGTAGACAGGCTTGTCTCCGTAGAGCAACACCTGCTCCAGCCGCTCTGCTCGCTCCTTCGGCCGCATAAGAAATGAGCCTCATGGACGAGTTAGATAATGAAGACAGGGTAGCCAACTGGGAGTTAACCGTCTGGGCCAACTGCTCAGGTAAGTTACCAGAGAGGGTATCCGAAAGCTCCTTGATCAGATCCCTCTGTAGTCTGGTGAAATGTGTCAAGTAATTCAGAGACCTTAAAGTAAAGGCCGCTGAAGAAAGGGTACGCTTGCCGTACCGATCCATGCTCCTAGACTCTTTATTAGGAGGATGGACGGACGTCGAAGCCTCTGCCACATCTTGTTGGGTGGCAGATGCCACCACCATAGCATCTACAGCCACGCCTTTCGATAGAAAGTCCTTATCCGGGGGGGCCGAAAGGAATTTATTGGGACGAGCTGGCACCGGTTCAACAGAATCCGGGTGTTCCCACGCCCTTCGAGAGATCAAATCCAGAAGCTCATCGAAGGGCGGAGACACCCAGGAGGCGGAGGGCTGAGCCCCGAAGGCCTTGAGGAAAACCGACTCCTCAGCAGAAGGGGGTTTGGACTGCCAGTCGCCTCGTTGCTTGAGGATCTCCAAGATGTCCGCAAAGGAGACATCTTCCGAGGAAGACTTTGGGGACCCCTCCGCATCATCGAGGTCGGTATCCGAGGTGAGAGACTCATCAGGGGAGTCGATGTGTTTCCTCTTACACTGTTTCTTCCTGGGAGGTTCCTCCGAAAGCGTGTCGGAGGGACCTCCAGGAAGAAGGGAACCCCCAGTGGGGGTAACCTCAGGCCCAGGGGCCCTGCTGTCGTGAGACAGGGGGATTGCAAAGGCACCAGTCTCCATGCCCAAGGAAGGTGGTGGTGAAATGGTAGAAGTGGCCACAGAGGATTTGGCCAAGGCACTCCTCATGGCCTCGAAGGCTGGACCCCCAGAGTCCTGGGATGGTTCAACCCGAGGCCATTAACGGCAGTCGGATCCCCTGCAGCCGACGCCGAGAAGGAGGCTCGGAACCGAAGGATCGGGTCAAGCGCCCCGGGCCGACAGAGGAGGTCCGCGTGCGAACCCCGACCCAAGGGACGGGGTTGAGTTAGAGTCGGAACCGACCCGATAACCTCCACCGGTTCCACTAACACCGACTCCAACGGCGCCGGCTGTTGCAGGAGGAATCGATGTAGCAGGATGGGAGATCGGCTCCAGAGCCAACTGGGCTGGAGCCGAGATCAACTTGCAAAGACTGGAGACTGAAAAAGCCTTTGAAGCACCCTGTCTAAGTCCGAATCGGACATCCTCGACGATCGAGAAGAGACCGACTGGTCCGAGTCGACTTCTCCGCCGGCTCCGAAAGACTGGGGGACCGGCTGCGTAATGGTTCGAGAAGTATCAGCGCCGAGGGAGACTCCACTACAACTGCAATTTCCCTCGGAGCCGATGTGGGCTTCGGCACCGAAGGGGAAGAGTCTGAAAGGGCAACCCCATCGGTTCCGAAGGCAGTGGAGCCGATGGAGATGACTCGCCTCGACGCCCGAGCTCGACTCGAAACCAGAGGAGTCGGCTGGAGACATCGAGGCAGACCGTTCCGCCCTCGGCTCCGAAGTCCGTGGAGCCGACGGAGAAGCCTGCCGAGACTTTTTTGCTGCCGGATCCGACGGGCTGGTCGGAGCCAAAGACTTTTTCTTCCTCGAAGGTGAAGAAGAAGAAGATAGGGCTTCCTCAAAGGAAGGGGTAATAAGCCCTTTCAAGATCAACTTATTTTTCCTCTCTTGGAGGACGCGAGAGGAAAAGGCATGGCAAACGCTACAGGATTCCTGTAGATGCTTCGGGCCCAAACAGTAAACACATAAAGAATGGTCGTCCGTAATGGACATTTTATAGCTACATTTAGAACATTTTTTAAAACCTGAAGGTCTATGTTCTTTAGACATGGCTATATAAACAATAAACACTGATTACCAAAAACAAAGTTAGCACAAAGACAACCTAGACTCTAATTAAAACGCCTAGGATAGGGCTAGGCCCCTCTAACTCAAACGGGACCGTTAATTACCACAAAAAAACACAATTTACCACAAGAAAATATCAAAAACCAATCACACAACAACAAGTAGCTGTTAAAACAGCTTGAAAGTAAGTTTGACCAAAAATTCAGACAGAAAAATTTCTGACTAAAAGATACTTAGCTCAGCCAAGTCCGAGACCACGTCTATGCTTGAAAAGCGGCAAACGAGATCTGGGGAAGTGGTAGTGGTGCATCCTGGGATATGAGGTAACTCAGCCAATAAGAGACTGCGTTCTATTGTATAGAAGCCGGAGTCGGAGCCGAGGATCGGCTCCGAACCCATCTGTAGAGAATGTAGGCAAGATAGGATCACATTACATCTGTGATTCTCATCATAAAGTCCATTTTCTCATTTTTACATGGGGTGGGGATGTCAGAAAAGCATTACTCAAAGTCACCAAATCACCTTGAGCCGATGTTTACACTGGCAGGTGGCTAGGTATTTGAATAGTATACCCCTAGTAAGGATATATGTACTTAACTTGATTATTTTCTACCTACAGTCATGGTACTGCTATTCTTTGTATCCTGTCTAGACTATGTGATTGCATCAGTGAAATGTATAACGTGTATTTTCATTTTGTACTTGTATCCGACCGCGGTGGTGCAGCAGTAGCGTTGTTGCCTCACAGCAAGAGGTTCTCCCGTTCAATGCTCAGCTAGTGTGCGGGGAGTGCCTTCTGTGTGGAGTCTGCATGTCCTTCCCGCGGGTCGAGTGGTGTTCCAAAAGACATGCGTGAATGGGCGTGCCTTCGTTGAAGGTTGGGCATCGAGCTGGCAGCTTGGCACCATGAAAATCTAATGCCAGTCATTAGTGGATTGGAGTTCCGCTGTGGCGACCCCTAACTAGGAAAAGCCAACAACAACTTGTATCTGAACGTTGTGTATGTATATTATGGTTGTTTATAAATGTGGAGCTATTCTCCCCAGGCCTCCGTTGAAAAAGGACATTTTGTTCAGTTGGACTTTCCCAGTAAACAAATGTAAAATAAATAAATCTAGCAGAGGGTCCCTGTTTTCAATTATTTTTCTACACAGATAGCATGAAGAGCCTGGGATTATTTTAATTATATTTTGTCTATCCAGTAGTTTGCACAGCGTGTTAAAGTTTTTATATTGGTAAAACTTGTATGAGACTTGGATAGTCCATAAAAAATAAGACTGAAGTTTATGCATTATAGAAGTATGTTTTAGTGTGTGCATACTGCAAGACGTTTGTTGTTTCTGCTTTGGAAACAGCAATGGTTTTATAGGGATGATGTAGAAAAAAAAGGATGCAATGGCAAATTAAGTACATTTCCTGGTTTAAATGGAATTGCTACATATAAGGCTGCTTTGTAAAAAGAAGGAAATTTAAGGAGTTAATATGCTGTGTAGCATGTTTAATTTATTGTGTTTTATGTTACTTATTTAATTCTGTTTTGAGAAAGTGTTATCTATGTGACTGCATTTGAATATTAGGGAAAAGGTGTTAGTCTGATGTGTAAGACGAAAGTGCTCACCCTGATTTTATGTAAGTGTATTGTTTCTAATTTGCATTTTGAGCTGTGGTTCTATATTTTCCTCTACTTTATATCAAATTTTTATCAGTTTTGAAGAATATATTTCCAAACCATTTATTGTTTCGCTTGGATTTCCTATTTGCATTTAAATTACTTTGTCAGAGAAGTCTTCTTAATGACATCCAGAGACGTGTGGAATCTGGTCATTAGCAGACAATTAGACTGAGCAATGAACCCTTTTCATGTTGCATCTCAGCAGAAATGCATAAATCTGAAAAATTCTTAGCATTTTTTATAAAGTAAAATAATGGCTCTGTCCTCCAATTGCACTTTTTTTCAATGCACACTTGATGTTGTAGACATGGATAAAAAGTGAGACTAAGTAGAATTATACAGCACAGATTGTAAGAAACTGTGATTCTCATCATAAAGTCCATTTTCTCATTTTTACATGGGGGTGGGGATGTCAGAAAAGCATTACTGAAAGTCACCAAATCACCTTGAGCCGATGTTTACACTGGCAGGTGGCTAGCACTGACGCAGAATATTTCAAGAAGATGTTTACAAATTTGTTTGTTTCTTCCTCCTGCTCTCATTTCCCTCACTATGCTATATTTTTATTCCCTACTTGTCCAGCATAATAGTTTTAGCAAACATGCTAGTTACCGATAACAAAATTTGTGTGCATAGTGTTTGTATTTTGGCTCATCAGTTGCATTTAACACATTATTTACTGTTTTTGCAAGACTACTGAGGGCCTAATTATTAACTTTTCAAGAGAGGGTATACATTCTTACTTATTTATTTATTATTTACATTTGTTTATCGTGTAAATGTCCGACTGGGCAAAAGTGCCTGTTTTCAGTGGAGACCTGGGGAGAAAAGCTCCAACTTCACCCCCCTCTCACCCCCTAAATGGCCCATCTCAATACCAGAAGATTGACAAATTCTGGTAATAACGGCCACACTGGTAAAAAACGCACACTCCAAAGCTAAGAATACAGCATTCATGGGACCAGATGACATCCCTGGCTGTGTACTACATGAACTACAAAATGAACTGGCACCTCACCTAAGTGTCATGTTTAATCATACCCTCACCTCAGGCTTCATGCCCACTGAGTGGCGCACAGCTACAGTTATCTCACTCCACAAGGGGGGATCCACCTTGGATCCCGGGAACTACCGCCCCCATCAGTCTGACGAGCCTGATCTGTAAGGCCATGGAACAAATTATCATGAAACTTATAAACAAAGACATTGGCAACCTTCAAACACTGGACCCCACCCAATTTGGGTTCATGAAGGGCTGATCTTGTCTCCTGAACCTGATTGACTTCTTCAAATCAGTCTCCAGAGCCATGGGCGAGAGTAAGGCAGTCCACACAGCCTATATGGACCTTGCCAAGGCCTTTGACACCATCCCCCACTCTGGAATCATAGATAAACTTACTAAGCTGGGCATTAATCCCTACGTCACTCAATGCGTTGCCAACTGGCTTACTGACAGAACCCACACTGTAACAGTAGCTGACTCCAAATCCAGCTCCAGACAAGTGGAGTACCTCAGGGTTCAGTCCTGGGACCTCTCTTGTTTGGCATCTACTTCTCTGAAGTACAGGCCAACACTAAGGGATTCTGGCTAACAAAGTTCACAGATGACTGCAAACTGGGAGCCATTATTGAATCCCCACATTATGTGGATACTCTACAAAAGGGCCTTACAGAAACAGATGCTTGGTGCCAGAGCCATGGGCTCAAGCTCAATGCCAATAAATGTATAGTTATCCCCTTTGGGAGAAAACAAGTACCCGTGAATTACCACATAGGTGGCAGTACACTAAACACCGAAAGTGTGATAAGAGACTTAAGGACACAGGTGGACAGTGGTCTCAACTTCAATAACCACATCACCACAACAGTTAGGAAATCCTTCTGTGTGGCACACCTCATCACTAAGGGCTTTTCATCCAGAAAAAAGGAGGTCATTGTCCCACTGTACTCATCCCTCATTAGACCCATTATAGAATACAACACCCCATTTGGTATGTATCTCTCAAGACATCTGCAACAACTGGAAAGGCCGCAGAAATACCTCTCTAAAAGAATCACAGGCCTAAAGCAGATGCCGAATGCTGACCGCCTTAAAAAGCTCCAGCTATACTCTGTCGCATAATGTCTACTCCAAGGCAATCTATGCTTAACATACAAGGCCATGTTAAACCCAGAGCTGTTGGACATGCTACACTTAAAGAAATCCCAATTCCTCAGAGCCACACACTCCAGGGATCTAAACCTTGTCATCACAATAAACAAAACATGCTGGAGGGATAGGTTCCTGACCCAGAAACTCCCCAGACTCTGGAATAGACTGCCCATACATGTCAAGCAGAGCACCTCATTGACCCTCTTCAAAAGGAACCTTGATGATTGGATGGGAGAAAGGAAATTCACCCCGGGGATCACGTCAGTCGCCCTGCTAGACAGGGGTCCAGGGAATAAATAGCCAGGGAATAGTTATAGCTAGGCTTGTATAGGCCCTAAGGCTGATAGCCTAGTACAAACCTATGGACCTATATACAACATAGTTATACAGCATGAAAAGATGATATTAGTACAAAAACATCTTACTGTAGGTTCTAAGGAATAAATGTATCATAAAGTATTTCGGCTTTTCCCGGTTAGGGGTTTCCACAGCGGAACTCTGGTCTGCTCATGATTGGCAGTGGATTTTTACGGTGCTGAGTTGCCAGCCCGACGCCCAACCTTCAATGAAGGCACACCCATTCACACTCGCACCGACCTGCATGTCTTTAGCATTATTCGACCGTGGGGAGGACATGTAGACTCCACACAGAAGACGCTCCAGTCGAGAATTGAATGGGAGAACCTCTTGCTATGAGGCGACAATGCTAACCCCTGCACCACAGCAGCCCTGAATAAATGCATCATATGCACGCATCATACTTCAAATACAAAGCACTTTTGATCAATTAAATACACACTTTTTTTAGGATCAAATGACTAAGGAGGTATCAAATGAATATCAAATGAATAAAGAGGTATCAAATGACTAAGGAGGTATAAAGCAGACAAGCAGGAATATAGTGTAGAAAAAACAGGTTAGTCTGGGGGTGAACAGGAGCAAGTCCAGTGGGTTAAGAAATAGTGTTTTAGCGTATGCTTGAAATCATGTGTGTTATTAATGGCTAATATATGTTGGGGGAGAAAGTTCCAGTATTTAGAGATTATGCAACTGTATAAAGAGTCACCGTATGAGTTATGGGATTTGTTAACTTTGAGTAGTGCCTAGTCAGCTGACCTGAGAGATTTAAGGTTTGTATATGGTTGGACAAGAACTGGACAGTTATCTGGTTTATACATAACTGAGTGGGTGATTAATAGTTTATTAAGTATAAGTAAGTTTGGGAGTTCTACCCAGTTAACCTGATGGAGGGCAATACAGTGATGTGTTTTATGAGGGTGGTTAGATGTAAACCTGGCAATCTTATTGTAGCAGGATTCAAGGGTATTAATTTCTGTTTTGCGAAGGTTGGTAAATATCTGTGAAAGGTGGCATCATCTGCATATTGTATGACATTGGCTGAGCGGAGGTCATTAGTAAAAATAGTAAAGAGCAGAGGCCCAAGTATTAAGCCCGGGGGGGGACTCCTACTAATACAGGAAGTTGGGGAGAGAGTTTGTTATCCCAAAAGGTAGCCTGCTTATGATTTGAGAGGTAGCTATGAAACCAGCTTAGTGCTTCATGGCAGAGATTGTAAGAGGCCAGTTTATTTAATAAGATCTGATGAGATACGGTGTCAAAGGCTTTTGACATATCAAGGAAGGGTGCAGAAACAAGTTGGCTATTGTTTTTCAGTTGATGGATAGAGTTGGTAAAAGTTATGAGGGCTGTATTAGTACTGTGCTTGGGCCGAAAGCCATGTTGTGTACAGGACAAGAGGTCGTGCTTCAGGAAGTGGCCTTATATTTGTTTGTGGATACACTTCTCTAGTATCTTAGCTAGGGGTGAGAGAATGGCTCTTGGTCTGAAGTTAGAAATATCTTTGGAAGGTCCTCCTTTATGAAGTGGGATGATATAGGATATTTTCCAGAGGTGGGGTACAAATTGTTCGGATATAGAACGGTTGATTAAAATGGATATAGGGTAGGCAATGGAAAGGGCAGCTAGTTTCAAAAAGTCTTCAGGTAGCTGATCAGCGGTAAGAGTGCACGGGTTTAACCTTTGTAAGTAGGTTTTGTATGAAACTTGTTTGGATGGGCTCAAATACAAGATGGGGGGGGGTTGCTGGTTAGGTGAGGTGGGTATAGAAGGAGGAGAGCTAGTAGCATTGTTTAGAAGAGAGGTTACTGAGGTAATGAAGTGGTTATTGAACTGAGTGGTGATGCATTTTGTGTTACTAGTTGTTGAGACTGGGGTAGTGGGCTTTCCTGGTTTAAGAAGGTGGTTCACCGATTGCCAAAATTTAGTTGACAAGATTGAAAGTATTTTCTTTTATCTAGTTTGATTTGTCTCTTGGCCTGATTTCGGAGTTTTCGGAAAAATCTTAGAAATGCATTGCTTCTATTAGAGCGATAACATGACCATGCTCTGTCTCTTTCCTTGAGTAATTAAAGTGTTCCTTTTGCTAACCAGGGGAATAATTTGTTTTTTGTATGAATTTTCCTAAGTTCCTTACTTACTGGAATGGATGGAGCAAAGGGTGGGACTTTGGTCATTTTTTCTTTGCCTTTCACAGTAATGGCAGTCATAGATTCGAATACTGCGAAATCTAGGGCTCCAATATCACATTGGGGACATGCCAGATAACCAAAAATTTTATATATAAAAGACTTGTAATGACCTACACAGGGAAGACTGCATTTTGACTATTGTCAGTGGCAGACATGAGCCAGGATGCCCAACATTGCAAGAACTAAGGTAATATGGCACATGGTATTGTTTTATGACACTGTATCCCTATGTCCCTTCATCTGTGCCATTTATGAATTTTTATTTTTTTGCAGAGATTCACAGTGGTATGCTGCACTTTATTATATTATTGGTCACTTCACAATATCTAGGGCATTCCCATGTATACAAAGGCCCACGGTAGTAATCATGTTTTGCATTTTTTCCCTCGGTAGTATCTACGGACACTCTTGCATTTCAGCACTGGTAAAAATTTACATAGTTCTTAAGATGTTGATTTTACTTTTTGTCCATGTTCGCAAACTGACTCTGAGCAAGTCACTTCATTAGATACAACTCTTGTTTGGAGCCACTAAGCTTAACTACTTAATAGATGAATAAAAATAAGAAATATGACAGGCCTTCATCTTTTATTTGTACATAGTAGCACTATATTATGTAAACTGCCTTTACTACTCCCATCATGAACAATCTGTTGCATTTGTGCTGCAGCTAAATTAAAACATACAGTCTAATTTTGTAATGTCAAACCGCTCCAAAATGTGCCATCTGGAATGAGAAACTTTTTTCTTAGTGTGTTTGTTTTAGCTGCAGCCTGACAGAAGTTAAATATTTAAAGCCACAATGCTGGAAATCAGTGAAGCTAAAGCATGATAACTGTTGAAACGTAGGAAATACTATTTTCTCTTATTGTAATAGTAATAAACCTAGCAAGTTATTGCCTGGAAAAAAGTAATATATTTTACATTTCTAGGAACACCTAGATGAAACGGCTAGGCTTGAAATGACCTCTGGGTCGATAGCCTACTAATCTCCTATGATCCTATGAACACGAGTGATGCTATTACAAGAAACTTGGAGGTAGATATGAAGAATTCCTACATTGTATAAACAATATAGTGATGGCAAGTATATCATATATATTTTGCATATACAAAAAAATAAACAGCAGACCAATTAGCATTGTTAAGTGTAGTTAGAAGGAACAGTAATTGATGACAAGAAGGTAGGATAGGTTTTTTTTGTGCACTCACTAGTGAAATTTTACACACGTGTTCAGTGATTGCTGCAGTTATATTCTGCTCATTGTATTCTGACACTTTATTTTTTCTTTTAAGTCAACAGTAATACAGATTTCCTTGAGATCCAGAGTCTGCAGTCTACAAACAGGAAACACCATGAATCTGAAAATGGCAAAGATCTCAGAGATATGCCGTCCATCAGATGGCAACACCTGGTACAGACTAAAACCAGACACCTGAACTGTTTGAAAAGTAATGAGGACTTAATCAAGAAAATTAAACCAGGAGTGCGTGCAGAAGAACGGAAGTGCAAGCCATTTAATGACAGCAACGTGCCATTTCCTGATAGCAGCGATTTAACTGCTGATGTAAGTCATGGTGGAAAAAGAGAAAAGGATACCTTAGCAACACATAAGCACACACCTGGCAGAGATAAACTATATAAGTGTACTACATGTGACAAGAGTTTTACAAGTGAAAAAGGTTTAGCAGTACATAAAAATATTCACACTCGTGACAGATGTTCTGTACAAAAGTCAAGCATGAATCACCATAAACTAGCCCACAGTGGAAAATCATATAAATGTGACACCTGTGATGCAGAATTTGGAGATAAGAGAAGTCTGGTGGAGCATCAGAGTGTTCACACGGGACAAAAACCCTATAAATGCACCATGTGTGATAAGAGATTTATACAGAAGGGTAACATGATGACCCATATGAGTATCCACACTGGGCAGAAACCTTTTAAATGCAATATGTGTGATAAAAGTTTTAGACTGAAGGGAAATATGTTAAGTCATCAGAAGACTCACAGTGGGCAGAAGCCCTATAAATGTACCGCATGTGACAAAGGTTTTGCTGATAAGAGAAAATTGGCGGTGCATGAGAGTGTTCACACTGGGCAAAAACCCTATAAATGTAACCTGTGTGATAAGACGTTTAGACTGAAGGGTAATATGGCACGTCATCAGAAGGTCCACATTGGGCAAGAACCCTATAAATGTACCATATGTAATAAGACTTTTAGACACAAAAATTCAATGATTAGACATCAGAGTGTCCACACCGGGCAGAAACCGTATATGTGTAGCACATGTAATAAGGGTTTTGTTGATAAGTCAAGTCTAGTGGTTCATCAGAGTGTGCACACGGGGCAGAAACCATATAAATGCACCATCTGTGATAAAACTTTTAGACTGAAAGGTAGCTTGGTAAACCATCAGAGTGTACACACTGGGCACAAACCCTATAAATGTACTGTATGTGACAAGACTTTTGTAGATAAGAGATGTCTGACAGCACACCAGAGTGTCCACACGGGGCATAAACTCTATAAATGTGTCACATGCGAAAAAGGTTTTACAAGTAAGAGAAGTCTAGCAGTTCACCAGATTGTTCACACAGGGCAAAAGCCGTATAAATGCACAATGTGTGATAAGAGCTTCATCCAGAAGGTTAACATGCTGAGCCATCAAAGGATTCACAGTGCGCATAAACCTTTTAAATGCATGATGTGTGATAAGAGCTTTAGGTACAAAAGCAATATGGTAACACATCAGTATATTCACACTGAGCATAAACCTTACAAATGCACAATGTGCGATAAAAGTTTTAAATTCAAAAGCAGTATAGTAACACATCAGTATATTCACACTGGGCAAAAACCGTATAAATGCACGATGTGTGATAAGAGTTTCAGACTGAAGAGTAATATGAAAAGTCACCAAAGAGTTCATACTGGGCAGAAGCCGTATAAATGTACCACATGTGATAAGCGTTTTAGATATAGGAGTGGTTTAAATAGGCATCAGAGAATCCACACCGTGCAGAAAGCTGATGTTTGGCAAACATCAGTGATTAAAGCAAAACTGATTTCATGAACTTTAATTACAACTTGACTTATAAATGAACTCTGTTACTGTCACATTATTAAGAAGAGCAATTAAAGGCAATGCACAGACCTTGTAAGTGTAGAAAGCTCCTAAATGGAAAACTCCAAGCCCAGATGCAGTACCTAACTTCTGTGTAAAAGTATTAACATTGTTGCATGAAGGCTTAACCATAAGAACTACTTATCTTCGCATGCCTAACAGCAGGAAAAACAATATTCATCCTTAAGAGTGAACCTGCAAGCAGTCTAAAAACTATATACCAATAACTCACCTTCCAATCATGTATAAACCATTTACTGGAATTGATGCTGACAGAGTTAATAGGCATTTAGAAGAGAGCTCAGTCATGGCAACAGAACAAAAGATAAAAGAAAGTCATATGGAACAAAGGATAATTTGTTGTTAAATAAAGTCATAATGGTGAATTGCAAAAAGGGAAGAATCTAAGTATGGCGTGGATAGATTGCAAAAAAGTATTTGACAGCATTCCATATTCATGGATAAAAGAGTGCTTACAAATGTATAAGATGCACCCTACACTGATTGATTGCATTACAGTGACCATGAAACAGCGGCAAAATACTTTGCAGCTAAGCCATGATAAAGGACAAAGTATTATCCCAGGGATAAAAATGCAAAGGGGAATATTCCAGGGTGATTGTTTGTTACAGCTGCTCTTTCATCTTGCCCGTAACCCATTAAGCTGTCTACTTAACAGATTAGATCATGGTTACAATTTGACTCACAGACAACAACAAAATGCAAGGATTTCTCATTTTCTTGTGGATGATTTAAAACACTATAGCTCATCAGATAGCTGAAAGCACAACTGGAAGTCATCAAAACTCTCTCAGGTGAAACTAGAATGTCATTTGGTCTTGATAAATGTGCAAAAACAACATTTAAAGCAGGAAAGCTGCAGCACCAAGAACATATCAGTCCGGGACAGGAATGTGATGTCAAGGAAATTGAGCAGGAGGGAGTGTTTAAATATTTAGGAATTGATTAAGCATCAACAGTAAAACAAGAGTAAGTGAGAACAAACTCAGTAAGGAATATTTTAAAAGGCATAAATTAATACTAAAACAGCCCTGACTGCTATAAATAAAGTCCAGGCTATAAACCAATTTGCACTTCCTGTTCTAAATTACAGTTTTGGAGTGATTAGTCCCAAAAGGTATTGGATTAGTTGGACAGGAAAACAAGAAAAATGCTTCATGCTTCTCAAATGATGTATAAAAATCAGAATTTACCAAGATTGTATATTCCTTGTTCTGTTAGCCGCGGTGGTGCAGTGGTAGCATTGTTGCCTCACAGCAAAAGGTTTTCCCATTTGATTCTCAGCTGGAGCGCCTTCTGTGTGGAGTCTGCATGTCCTCCTCGCAGTCGAGTGGCATTTGAAAGACATGCGTAAAATGGGCATGACACCTCGGCACCCGTAAAAAAAAATCTACTGCCAATCATTAGCGGACTGGAGTTTTGCTGTGGCGACCCCTAACCGGGAAAAGGCGAAAGAACAACAACGTATATTTCTTGTTCTGAAGGTGGTATGGGCCTCCTTGAAATTGATTACGTGTAGATGTTTGCAGTCGTAGGACTGCATACATATCTGCTGGCCTCACCAGATCCAAACATACTGAAAGTTTTGAAACATGAAGAAAACAAATTTAAGATGACTTCCTTGCTTAGTTTAGCAAAGGCATATTGATGTCAAGCAGGAATGGTAACCAAAACAGAAGTAGACAAAAGTCAGGCAGAGGCCGAATGTGCCAAAAAATGAAAGAATATAAATAGGTTCCATGATTAATACTAGGCTAGCTGCTGTTGTGGGCCATTTTAAGCCTAGCAAATTAACGCATATAAGAATCAAACCCTACACATTGTTTCTGTAGGGCAAATATCTTAACCATCATGCCAACCTCCCTCTGGAAGGAAACGGATCTGATGGGAAAGGAAGAAATGTGGAAAAGGCATAAATATAACTGCAAGTACGGAAAACTCTGGGAACAACCTCATGTTGATCAGGATCTGATGCAGGAATGGTTAAGGAGAGGTGAATTTAAACCAAAAGATGAAAGGTTAATATTAGCAGCCCAGGATAGTGGACAATGTACATGTTGGGTTAGAAAAGGCTTTGAACATGTGGGAGAAATGAATAAATGCAGGTTCTATAAAAAAGAACTGGAAACAGTCGCATATTTTCTTGCTAAACATCATACACTAATGGCAAAGGGCGTGTACACTAAAAGGCTTAATAATGTGGCAAGACTGTTGCATTGGGGATTGTGCAAACTTCATAATACTGAAGTAGCTGAAAAACACTGGAAGCATGAGCCACAAAGCATTATAGAGAATGAAGTTTGTATCTCATGGGGTCACCCTTAAGCAACAGTTAAAAAAATGCATGTGAGAAAAACAGATATAGTAGTTCATGAAAAGAAGACAAAAGTAGCATTGATCATTGAAATTGTTACACCCAGTGATTACACTGTCTTACGTACAATGAGGCACAAAGCCATAATAAAATACGAGGATCTTCAGGCAGAATTAAGGGCAATGTAGAAGAAAGATACCCAGACAGTTCCAACAGTAGTAGGAGCAATAGGTCTCATAAAAAAGAATTTACAGTCTTATTTAGATATGCTACCAATACATTGAACTCCATATGAATTGCAGAAGGAGTCACTTCTGGGCACACTGCAGGTGTTGCAAAGAGCACTTTTGGCTAACATCAAAGACTGAAACAATACTAATTTCACAAACATTATTCATACTTTGACTTAGGAATGGGGTCCATTCCCATCCTGCTGTTAGAAACCAAAAAGACTTGGAGAAATTCAACCCTACAGAAAGAAGACATCTGGGAAACATCAGTGAATTAAAGCAGTGCGGATATTGTGAACTTTAATTATGGCTTGACTTATGAATGGAGTCCATTCCTGTCATGGTATTAAGAAATGATAACTGCAAGACATTAAAGAAAGTGGCCTTGTAAACGTACTGCATGTGACAAATGTTTTATAGACAAGAGAAGTCTTAAGTGTCCATAGTGGGCTGATTTCCTGAACCTTAATTGTAACCTGACATTTCTAACAAATTAAATGTCTTATAGAGCAATGCTTGTGAGACTGAACACATAATTCTGACATAACTATAAAAACATCATGACTGTTCTAAGCCATAAACAAAACAAGACCAGGATGACATATTTATTCAGGTTAGCAGAAGTTTTTAGGAAGCATGTATGCATGTCCAGTAATAGACCAAAAATAAGTAAAAAATAACAGAAAGTGTAAGAAATCAAGAAGAATGAGAGCAAAAAGAAAAAAGAAAGTCCGCAGTTTCAGGGAAAGTAGAAATAACTGCTGAAACAATCGTATCATGATCAGTAGATATGCAGTGTCTTAGGCAGGGCTATGTTAAATATTCAAACACTTAAATGTCCAAATCACTAAAGATCGACCTTTAGTGATCAAACATTTAAATGTTCGAATATTTAAAAAAAATAAAAAAAAAAATAAAGGGTGTAAGCAGGGGGGCTACCCCCACACCCCCCGCTACTGAAATATGCCAACTCCAAGATCGCGCTACAGTGTAGGAAATGAGAAATTTTCCATTTCCGCACTGTAGTACACTGAAGTGCGATCTCAGAGTTAGTATATTTAAGTAGCGGGGGGTGTGAGGGGCACAGCCCCCCCCCCACGTGGGAGGTGCAGGGGGTTGCCCTCCTGCTTACACCCTCTACATTTTCTTTTTTTTTTTTTTGTAAATATTATTTTTTTATATGTTTGAACATGTAATTGTTCGATCACTAATGGTCGATCATTAGTGGTTCGAACAATTAAGCGTTCGAACATATAACATAGACCCTGTTAGGCAAGGTGAATCTACATCACAAGAAAAAGTAATGGCAGCTCAAGACAGTGGATTATATATGCTGTGGTTGGCAAAATATATAGAAAAGGTAGGAAATACAGGAAAATGCAGTTTTTGCAGGAAGGTACCAGTAACACCTGTGCACAGCTTGTTGCAGGCTGTAATACAATTTTATTTATTTAGTTAATTATTTAACATTTCTTTACCAGGAAAGTCTGACTTGGACTGAGACAATTTTCAGAGGAGGCCCGTGGAGAAATGCTCCAGAAGCATGTCTTTGTAACATGGGATGAAACCAGAGAACCCACAGGAAACCCACATAAACACAGGGAGGACAAGCAGACTCCACACAAAAGGCACCCCAACAGAAAATCGAACAGGAGAACTGTGAGGTGACAATGCAAACTGCTGCACCACTGTGATGTCCTACTGCTGGGAGTTTGCATACTGAAAGGCACAAAACTGTGGCAATGTTATACTGGAGACTGTGTAAATACTATAACATACAGGTAGGTGAGAGTCATTGGAAATAAGCACCATAAAGGATTACCAAAACTAAAGGAGTAATGATCACTTTTGATCATCCGGTATCAATAGATATGAAGGTAGAAACAAGAAAGCCAGATACTGTATTCAAAGAGAAATGGGTAAGAATAGTATTGATTGTTGAAATTGCTACAGCCAGTAGCTGTAATGTCTTACATACTGAAACAAAAAAGTTATAAATATCAAGATAAGCAAGCAGAAACTAGAGCAATGTAGAATAAGGCACTCGGATGGCGCCAATGTTCCTAGGAGTAATGGAACTAATAAATATTTCCAAACATATTCAGAAATGCTAAAAACACAGATGCCTTCATATGAACTATAGAAAAAGGCAGTTCTGGGTGCACTGCAGGTGTTAAGAAGAGCACTCTTGGCAAACACCAAAGGTGATTTTTGTAAACTTTAAGTATGGGGTGATCTAATAAGGTTGGTACTTGCCCCATTTTGAATGGGGCAGTCATGGAAGGACTTATTCCACTCCGCTGCTAGCATTAACTATAAGCACAGAAGGAAACGTCCCAGTTTGTCCCAGTTTACCAGTAAACGTTTCCTTTCCTGCTCACAGTTTGTGCAGGAAAAAAAAATAAGGTTTACTTTACTTTCCCTTTTTTTTTTTTTTTTTTTTTTTTTTTTTTTTTTTAAAAGAGACAGCCTCCTAACTCTTGATGATGGATATGGTGGGGACCTAATACAGTTTCAGCGAACAGGTATTGGTCTGTTATTTGCTTCACTGCTCTCCATTAGGTCCATTTATGAAATTCACTGTAGTGATTGACTGAATTTCATTTAGAGAAGGACAAGAATTGGGAGAATCATTATATAAGTTGCTGGTGTGGCAACTTAGTTTAAGTCCTTCTGAATGTTTCTGTTATCTCTTTGTGAGAAATATTTTTAGAAACACTTTTTAACTGACATGCTCTTCTGAATGTGTTATTGTCTGAATTGGTTGACTGGGTCTGCTGCTACAGTGCATTCAACTTCACAAAAGATCTGAGATGTTTCCAGCTCTTCTTGATGGTTGCTATGCTGTGGGGGCTGGAATAGAGTGACTGAGTGCCTGACTGTAGAGGGCCGACAGCCCAGTGACAATCCAGGTATCTGAGAGGGTCAGGAAATGTAGGAGGATGTAGGAATACTGGGCAATTTATGTATTTGTATTAACTTCTAAAAAATGCACATGCATATTGCTGCATCATAATAATTGGATTTGCAATTTGGAAATGAAAGAAAGGGACAGAGAGTGACACAAGGATAGAAAGAGAAAGACTAAAAGAGTTATTACAACAAATGGTTTTGCATCAACATTCAATATCCATTTTCTGAACAATAACAAGATAACAAGTATGAAACTCTCTAACGTCTGGCATTATAGACTGGTTGTAATCCTCAGTAATTTATCAGAAAATCAAAAAAAAAAAAATAGGAGGTAAAATCATGGGTGGTCTGCAAAGTGAAGGATTGGATGTGTGAGAAATAACAATAGAATGACACAAGTTTGGTGATGTAATAGTCTGCTGGAGAGAAAAGTTAGAATGAATTTTGCTTCAGAGTTATTAAACTTGGCATTATTGATTGACTGTCATCCTCAGTGAAAAAAAAATCAAAATTCAGGTGAGATGTTATGCAAAATCAGTCAGAGGCAGTTGATAGCAGTGATTACAGAAGCAGACCAAGAAGCTTCCTAATCCCTTAGCAGTTGTAATGTTCTGCTACAGAGGACTAGAGCTCAGTAGCAAGATGCTAGGCAACGTAACCTAATGATCCACAGGAAAATACTATGAGTAAGTGTTTGATTTTATGGTATCTTGAAACATAGATGTCAAGAAATTAATCTTTTAGATGAAGTGAAACTCAGTGCCATTCCTTTGTGAATCAAAAAGTGCTTGTGGTCAGATTGCAACTCTTGTGGCTACTGAATGTCATACTGAGCAGAGTAATGGGAAACTTTGTTGGGCGTCCTAAGACTGTCAGGCAGAATGTGTCACATACTCCATCTGAAGGTCATATTATGTAATCTAATCTAACATTCTGCTCTGTATAGAGGATTATTATTAGGTGTATGTCTGACCATAAGCAGTGCAGTTCATGTTTCTGATTTGGCTGTCAAGACCTTCAGCTTACAGAGAAAGTTTGAGAAGTGAATCTTCCTTTCAACACCTGGACAAAATTTTTGCAGTACTAGAAATGTTTTGTATATGTAAGACATTGTGTTGGTGATGGTTGGGGTTTGAATGATTTCTGTATACAGGTGAACTGTTATAGTCAGGGGGAGTTTAGTTAGCTGTATAATTTCATATAATGTAAGTAAATACGATTTGTTAATATATTTATATATCCCTTTGTGTGTTTTCTGTTCATTGTTGATATGCTTGGTTTACTCATTGCTGTTCATTAAGGGTTTACATCTTTAGGGATGACCTGCATTTCTCAGACATGTACTAACGTTCTACTGCTGGGAATGCTATAAGATAAAAGGAAGTTACTAGGCTGTTGGCCCTGATGCCCTTACAGCCTAGCCAATAATTTATCCCATGTTCCAACAAGTCAGCACCCTATGCCACTGTCCAGCAGTGACACAGGTGGAAGCCTAGGGGTATATTTTCTGTTCCCCATCCAGTTATCCAGGTTGCACTTAAAAAGGGTTAGTGCGTCACTCTGTTTGATGTGGAGAGGGAGTCTACTCCACAAAAGGGGGAGTCTCTGGGAAACAAATCTGTCCCATCAACAAGTCCTATTGATGTCACAGACCAGGTTAAGGACACATATGTGGTTTACTCGAGTGGAGCTTGACTTGCAGTCTCATCAGGGCGGGGTCTGAGATTACTTTATATAACAGAGGTCACCTCTGAGGAGTCTGTAGGAGACTGAGTAGAGGGACAGGGCATTTAGCCTATCTGTGTATGGTAGATGTATCAGGCCCTGGATTCTCCTGGTGAGGAACCTCTATGGTCTCTCCAGTTGCTGCATGTGCTTTGTGAGATACATGCCAAAAGGGGTACTGTACTCAATAATGGGTCTTATAAGGGGAGAATGCAGGGATGTTATGACCACCTTGTCCCTGGACGAGATACCCTTAATAATGAGGTGGACCAAGTAGAAAGCTTTCTGTACAACGGAGGCAATATGGTGGTCAAAAGTCAGTTTGCTGTGAACCTGGGTGCCCAAGTCCCTCACGATTTATTGCTTGGTTAGGACCATATTATTAATGTGATAATTTGTGAGGATGCCACTCTCCCCAAAGAGGATGATGATGCATTCAGTTTGAGGCCATGTTTCTGGCACCAGTCATTTGTTTGGGTGAGACCCTCTTGGAGGATTCCCACATCACTAGGGGAATTGATGATGGCACCCAGCTTGTAGTCATCTGCACACTTGGTCAGCCATATCCCACTGGTTTTGGCCTGCACCTCAGAAAAGTGTATCACAAATAGCAGAGGTCACAAGACCAATCCCTGAGGTACATCACTTGTTACAGATCTACTGCTTGAGGTGGCTTCCCCTATTTTGATAAGGTGGTTTCTGTCAGTAAGCCGGTTTGCTACCCATCTGGTAATCTGGTAACATATGGATTGATGTCTAGTTGAGAGAGTTTATCTATTATACCTGAGTGGGGAATAATATGGAAGGCTTTGGCTAGGTAAAGGCAGGCGGTGTGCACATTCTTCCCCTCGTCCATGGCCTTGGTGACTGTCTCAAAGTCGTCGATCAAATTTAACAGGCATGACCTCCCCTTGACGAAACCAAATTGTGTGGGATCGAGTGTCTGGAGGTTGCCGATGTCCATAATAATCTGCTCCATGGCCTTGTAGATCAGGCTAGTTAGGCTGATAGGTCTATAATTTCCTGATCAGTGGACATGCCATCTTTGTGCAAAGGGATGACAGTGGGTGTCCTCCACTCAGCTGGGATGAAGATGGTACTCAGGCTTTGGTTGAATAGGGTGCCTAACGGTGCTGCAAGTTCCTGTTTAAGTTCATGTAGGATGCAGCCTGAGATGTTATTGGGTCCCGTGGAGGCTGTATTTTTTGCCTTTGAAAGGGCAGTTATAACTTGCTCTCTAGAGATAAGGGGAGTGGAGGCATGTACTGGAGATGTCTTGTTTTACTGATGAGGACAGAGGGGTGATGTTTTCACTGAACCTGTTTGCCAGTAGGTTGGCTATATCTACAGCATTTGTGTATGTGGTGTCCTTGACCACCATTTCTGAGCAGATCTGGGTGCTTCCCTTGAAGTTATAGACATATGTGAAGAAGGCCTTATGATTGTCTTTAGTACATGTGCCCAGTTTGGACTCGAAGTTTGCTTTGGAGGGTTTCACTAGAGCTCTTATTTGCTTGGCTAATGAGAGATAGCGTCCAGTTAGGCACCAGCTCCATGCTCTTGGACACCAATTATTCCTTTTATTATGGAGTTTATTTATTGCAGATGTCCACCAGACAGATTTACTCTTCCTTGAGGAGAATGATTTTGTCCTGTCAGGTATTTCTGATTCCATGCAGCTATATAAATGCTGATATAGTACTTTGGTGTTGGTTTGGACATATGTGCCAGTTCCTGTGTTGAGAGAGGGGGCTGTGAAGCTGTTTATACCTTCCCTCAGGAGGTTGTAATCAGTTTTGGAGAAGTTTTTTTTGTTTGACCCTCACTTGTGGGGGGGGGGGTCAGGGAAGATGTTGACTTCACAAGTGACCGCTTTGTGGATGGATCATAATGGGAATGATGACACTGTAGGGATGCTGCACTGGTTACTCATGTTGGTTAATACCAAGTCCAGGATATTTTCACCTCTTGTGGAGGTGTCGACCAACTAGTCCAAGGCATGTGTACTGACAAAATCAAGGGCATTTGTGTTTTGGCATAAGTATTTCTTCCATTCTATGGTTGGATAGTTAAAGTCACCCAGGATCAGGGTAAAGGGTTAAATCTTGATGGATCCGAAGAGGTCCAGATAGGTGGAGTGGGCATCTTGAGTCAAAGCTGGCAGCCTATAGCTGTGATTTGAATAGGGGTCTTGTCAATTAACTGCACTTGGGAGTGTTTCCTGTGCATCATACTGTTTGACCAGCCAGGAGGTGTGTATGTCTTTTATATATACTGCAGTTCCACCTCGTTTTGCTTTGCTGCCCATGGTTTGGGGTCTGAACGTATGATAGGATGAGTAACCTGTTATGGCTGTGGTGCTCTCCACAGCTTTGAACCAGGTTTCTGTGACTACACAAATGTCATCATCTTCCAGGGTTAAAAATGCTTGCAATTAGTGCAGTTTCATGTTTAGACTCCTAGCGTTTAACAGCATGACCTTTAATTTATGTTTTGATGAAATTTTCATGGTGGTAGTTTTGACCTCATGGCATTGCCTAAAAAAGGCACAATAGGGGAGGCAAGAGCCTTTTCCAGGAGCCTGAAGCCCAAGGGAAACAGATTTAGGCCATCTCTTGCAAAGCATTGTGGTTTGTCATTCATGCCATCCCAGGCTGTCAGGTACTGGATCCCCATAGAATGACACCAGAAACTAAGCCAGTTGTTAAAGTTAATCATTTTCTGTGTGTATTGAGGCATCATTCTAGGTGAGGATAGAATGCTGCTTAAGGCTAGGAACATACCTGCCTGTGGCACATATTCATTGAGCTCGATCATGTCTCTCTTCATATAGTCCAGGGAGGTGCATCTCAAGTCATTCACGCCATCATGGACTATGACAGTGTCCTAACAGTACCTGCTGAGAGACTTGAGTGCATGAGTGATATGGTGGATTCTGGCACCGGGCAAACAACTAACTGTGACTTTCTCTTTTTCCAGCCTGGTGAGGGTCACATCTGTGTGTCTCACAATGGAGTCACCAATGACTAATATGTTGGGTTTATATTTAGGCCTTAGTGGCTGTGAGACACAGTTATATGGTGTGGTGGGTAGTGGAGTTTGTGTTTTTGCCTTGGAGGTCTTTTTTGTTTAGGTATATTTGTGTTGAGGACCTCTGCATATGTTTGGGTGTGTTGTGTAGGTGTGGGTAGTGTTTGAGGTGGGGTGTTTGTGTTGACAACCTTCTCACTGCCAGATGTGCTGGCTTGTGGGGGTGAGAGCAGTGACACTAGGTGCTTGATGTAATTGCAGCTGTCACAAATTGTGTTCCTAGGTGGTAGGAGTAGAGGGTTGTCCTTCTACATGAGGCAGTTGCTACAGTGTCTCAGGGTGCCCATATCAACCAGACTGGCAGGAGAAAATATAGGAAATTGTCCATCCATATTTGTCAGAAACTGAGGAGAGAACCAGAGAGAGCTAAGAGGGTAAAGGGAAGAAGGTATAAGAGTAGTACTATTAGGTGATCACACAAGTGCTACTAAGGAAAAATTTGTAGCTGGAATACCTCAAAACGAGTTAAAACCCATGCAGCTGATGCTCTGGATGCAACAAACCTGTATCTAGACTATGCTACCAATTTAAGGCTACGAACACAGTAAAAAAACTCACAAAGAAGCACAAATTAACCACTTACAGTCAGAAGAACAGAATTCACAGTGTAAAAAGATACAGTTAAACAGTAATGAATTGCAGTAGATAGCAATGAAATATAGTTAATCGGTAGATTGCTTTAAAACAGTAGCTCACAGTCACAACAGTAAAAGCTCAAATAAAACAGCAATTCAGTAGAATACTGTCATCAATTTTAATAAGGCTGCTGACTAGCAGTAATAAATATGGCAAAATAAATGCAGTTGAACTCCTAAGCACAAGCAGTAAAATGAAGTTGAAGTAGGAAGAGGCACAATTTTTTTTGAGAAAGTGAGGAGACAGAAGATAATTTAAGGTTGATCAGCGCTAAAGGGGTGGGCGTTAACTTATCTCACTGTACACAGTAGAATGAGGTGATGTAATGGGACTGGGGGAGTGTCCAATATCAAATTTATGGTAGAAGTGGGCAACTCAAAGCCACCAACCTTTAATACCACAATAACAACTGGCCAGGTGGGTGGGATACACAAGTTCAGAACACAGGTAAGGACTGAATTCACTAAGTCTAAAAAGTTGCACAGTTTAAGCAGATATACAGCAAGTGATTTTAGTAAAACAGAAGTGCAGAAAACAGTTGAAAATAAGCACTTATCTTTTTTTCCAAACACAGCAATGGCAGAAGGCCTATCTCACTGCAGCTTTTAGCAAACAAATACAAACTGGGTTAAACACTGGCTATTTAAGGCAGAGAAACAGAAAGTGGCCAAATTATCCAATCAAAAAACACAGACTTGCAGTAATGTTGCTAGCCAGATCAGACTAGTCTGAGCAGCTAGGCCTCTCTAGACAAAAGATTTCACTACAAGCTCCAAAGGTTACAAACAGTAATAGATATTCAGTTCTATGCTAGTGCTTTTCAAGTACTGCAACAAGTAAAAAGAACAAACAAAAAAGGAGAAAGTTCAGAACACAGGTAAGGATTGAATTTACTAAGTCTAAAAAACAGTTGCACAGTTTAAGCATATATCCAGCAAGTGATTTTAGTAAAACAAGTACAGAAAACAGTTGAAAATAAGCACTTATCTTTTTCCAAACTCACAGCAGAGCAATGGCAGAAGGCCTATTTCACTGCAGCTTTTAGCAAACAAGTCAGCTCTTCCGTTGTATTGTTATGGTATACATTGCAGATGGCACAACTCTGTACTAACATGTTCTGTTTGTGGTGACAATGACATCACTGGCCCCCACATAGCTATTGCACTTTGCACTCTATCGATCCAGCTATATCATCCTGTAAGTATTTATCATCTCATTTTGCTGAGAATTATTGCTGTCTTGAATATTAAACCATGTCGCATTTTATTTCTTCATTGATATATATTTTTTCCTTAATCAGGATTTTTGTTAAGGTAATTGTAAAATGAAAATTTCAGGGAAAGAAAGGTCTAAAATGCAGTACAGAGCATCTAGAATCCAATGCTTTGTGGGACCTAGTAGCACCAGCCCCTTGCTAAATGCATTTGTTTTTTTTCTGACAATTATTTATAGTACAGTTTGCCACACCCACTGTGACGTTTTATGTTTGACCACACTACTTGTGTTCCACTTTGTAGATGTGAAAAGATGCCAACCTGTTTAGGAATGGTGTCCGTCCTGCCACTATATTAAAATAACAAATCACTTAGAAAACTAAAGAAAAGCAGAAACTATATAAGTGGGATAAGAATTTTGAACATAAAAGTTCCGTAAATAGATATAAAAGTATCCACACTGGAAAGATTGAAGCAAAACTGTTTTTGTAGTCTTTAATTATGTCTTGACTTAGGAATGGAGTCCATTCCTGTCAGTGTGCTAAAAAATAAACAGAGAAATTAAATGATAAATACAGTAATTAGGACTTTTAAGAGAAATTAATGTGATATAACAGAAGTAAACAGGATATGCTATTGTGCGGCTAAACTAATAATGAATAAAGTGTTACTACAAAAATGTAGTGTAATTAAGGAAAAGATAAGAAGAATGTGTCCATGAAAACATCGAATAGAGAAAAATGTAAAGCAACTTAAAATGAGAAGTATAGCTGTTGTATAGCTCATCGGATATAACTGCAAGTGGTTAAAACTTTCTCAGGTGTTACAAGAATGAGATTTGGTTTTGATAAATGAGCAAAAGCAACATTTAAAGCAGGAAAGTTGCAGCACCAATAAAATATAAATCGAGGACAGGAATATGATATAGGGAAACGTGAGCAGGAAGAGCTGTATAAATATTTGGAATTGATTACGTGTAAATCTGTGATAGTGGGACTGCATACATATCTGCTGATCTCATCAGATCCAAACGTAGTGAAAGTTTTACAACACGAGGAGAGGAAGTCTAAGATGACCTCTCTGCTTAGTTTAGCAGAAGCATTCAGGTGGCAAGTGGTAATGGAACCCAAACTAGAAGCAGACAAAAATCAGACAGCAATTGAATGTGCCAAAAAACAAAAGAAAGAATATAAGGTGAAGGATCAGATGAGAAGGAGAGAAATATAGAAAAGTAATAAATACAGTGGCAAACCCGCGGTGGTGGTGCTGCGGTAGCGTTGTCGCCTCACAGTAAGATGCTGTCCGGTTCAATTCTCAGCTAGAGCGTCATCTGCGTGGAGACATGCGTGAATGGGCGTACCTTTGTTGAAGGTTGTGCATCAGGGCTGGTAACTCTGCACGTAAAAATCAACTACCAATCATTAGCGGACCGGAGTTCCGCTGTGGCGACCCCTAACTGGGAAAAGCCATAAGACACAAACAAATAAATACAGTGGCAAGTACAGAGATCTCCTGGAACTGCCTCATGTTGTTAAGGATTTGATGCAGGAATGGTTAAGGAGAAACGGGGTGAAACCAAGGAATGAAAGGTTAATAATGACAGCAAAGGATAGTGGACTACACACATGTTGCTTTATAAATTCCATTGAACATGGAGAAACAGATGCATCTTGTTGCTTGGCGTGATATACTCATGGCAGCAGGCCTTTATATAATGTAGCAAGACTGTTGCATTGGGGATTATGCAATAATATAAAAGTAGCTGAGAAGCATTGGAAACATGAACCACAAAGCACTCTATAGAATGATGATGTTTACATCACATGAGACCACCCATTACCAACAATTCAAAAAAAAAAAAAAATAGATGTGAGAATACCGGATACAGTAGTCCATGAAAAAAAAGACAAAAGTAGCATTGATCATTATAATTTCTACACCTTGCTTGTACATTGTCTCACGTATAGAGAGAGAGAGACACACAAAGTGATAAAGCATCAAGATTTTCAGGCAGATACAAGAACAATGTGGAAGAAAGATACCCAGGCAGTTCCAATAGCAGTAGGAGCAATAGGTCTCATAAAAAAATAATTCACAGTCGTATATAGATATGCTACCACTACAAGTAAATCCATATGAAATACAGAAGGAGTCAATTCTGGGCACATTGTAAGTGCTACGAAGAGCACTTTTGGCTAACATCAATGTTTGAAACAATACTAATTTCATGAATTTTAATCATACTCTGACTTCAGAATGGGGTCCATTCCTGCCATGGTATTATGAACACATAACACTCGGAGTAATTAAATTGAAAGCCTGAAGCAAAACTATTTTTGTAATCTTTAATTATGCCTTCAGTTAGGAATGGAATCAATTCCTGTCAGTGTGTTAAAAATTAAACACAAATCAGAACTTTAAAGAGAAATTTCATGTGCTATAACAGAAATAAATAAGACATATTATTGTGCAGCTAAGCTAGTAATGGATACAGTGTTACCACAAAAATGTAGTATAATAAGGAAAAGTCATGAAACAAGCAGCATGTAACCATGGAAGCACTGAATGGAGAAAACTATAAAGCAACTAAAAAAGAAGTATTACTGTTGGAAAATACAGTAACTGAAACAAATCATCAAGAATCTAGAAAAATAGTCATGTTTAAACAGCTTCCAACATCAACACAAACCAGAAGGTATGCAGATAAATAGAAATGTACAAACTACACAATTCATTGATGACACAAAAAAGTTTTATAGAGAACTGGGATATTAAGCAAAAAGAATAGAAACACCACAGAAAAAAGAAATATTTTGTTGAAGTATTTATGAAGACTCTGTTGAACGTAATATAGATGCTAAATGGATATAAGAAAAAATAAACAGTAAGAAGCTCCATGTTGATGTGAAATTAAATGAAATGAAATTTATAAAATAAGGTGAAACAGACAAATGTAGGTGCTGTTAAAAACTGTAAATGGTTGCACATCTCATTGGCAGGTGTGATGCACTCCAGGCTCAGGCTCTATACACTGAAAGACACAATAATGTGGCAAGGCTGTTTCACTGGGAATTGTACAAAACACTTAAAGTAGCTGAAAAGCATTGGAATCATGAAGCACAAAGTGTTATAAAGAATGATGAAGTTTGCTTCACTTGAGATCACCTATTACAAACAGTTCAAAAAAGATGCAAGTAAACCAGATATAGTAGTTCAAAGAAAAACAAAAGTAACATTGATCATTGAAATTGTTTTACCCAGCAATTACAGTGAGACACAATGTCATAAAATAGCAGGATTTATAAACAGAAATAGTTGTGGAGAAAAGATAAGCGAACAGCTCAAGTTGTAGCGAGGGGTGACAGGAGTGATAAAGATAACAGAATCGACTATATTATCAATACGTTACCCCAAATGAAATGCAGAAGGGGGCAATTCGAGGTTCATTGTGAGTGCTGACAACACTTTCTTGGCTAACATCAAAGACTGAAACAGTACTGATTTCATAAACGTTAATAATGCCCTGACTTAGGAATGGGGTCTATTCCTATCAAAGTATGTAAAAATAAGAATTTGGAGAAATTAAACCAAGAAAAATTGTACCAGAACTTTTTCTGTGATCTTTAATTAGGCATTGGCTTAGGAATGGAGTTCATTCCTGTCAAGCTGTTTAAAAAATCTAAACACTTAGAGAAATGAGACAAGACCAAAACCTTATAAAGACACCATGTCTGGGAAGACCTTTTAGGCACAAAAGCAAAGCATCTGGCAATCCACCCTGGGTAGAATCCCTTTAAGTACACCATGTATGATATGAGTTTTAGACAGAAAAGTATTATGAATAGGTACTTTTTAAACAATGAATATTGAAGCAGAATTGATTTCATCATCATTAACTATGCCCTGACATAGGAGTGGAGTCCATTTAAGTCACAATATTAAAAAAAATAATAATAACTAAACACTTGGAAAATTAAAAAGGTAGAAACCATATACATGCATCAGTTGGCAATGGTTTGACAGATAAAATGTGAAAGCTTCTGATGCTTTAATCCAAACTACTGCATCAGATGGATTCAGCAGCTTCTGCGTTTCCAGTGTTTTCCAAGGTTTATTCTGCATTTCATGTTGCTCATAAAGTCTCCCCTATACAATTGTGCTGAGGCTCTTTGGAAATGACTGGACTACTCCCTTGTCATTCCTTTTTCACTGAATTCTGTTTCAGTTCTAGCTACGCTATCTGTCACTCTTTGTGAGCTAGCCTTCATTTTCTTTTCTCTCTGCAATGGTTTGTCAACTGTTCTGTCTGCTTGAGGTTTGGCTCCTCTCTCCATCTCTGTGTCTGAGTTAGCCAGCCAGCCCCTTATCCCTGACATCTTTGATGTGGTAGTCTTTTGTTTCCATTCTATTCACTGTGATCTAATGTAATGAGTTACTCTTTTAGTGCTCTTCTACACTGCTCCTTCTTACTCATCTTCATGTTCTTCTGATAGGATTATAGGATCATAGGAGTTACAAGGCAACTGAACAGCGAGGCCATTTCCACATTGCCAATATCTCCATCAAGTCTTGCCTTCCTTTTAAATGAGGTACAGGCCAGTCATACCAGGGCTGTTATATTTTACTCATGTACAATAGCCTATCAGCTATGTCTCACATTGACTTCCAGTTCTAATTTCCATCACTGAGGTAGCCTGTTAGCTGCTATTCTTACCTCACTTTGTGTTTTTGAAATAACCTGTCAGCTACTGTCTTTCATCAGTGCCAGAGTCACTGTCCTTCAGTAGCATGTCAGAGGTAGCCTGTTAGTTACCTTCTGGTCACTTCTTTCATATTCTCTTTTAATTCCCGTCTGCACATCAGTTCTGGTTCCAGTTTCCATTATCTCAGAGACAGTCTGTTTATATGAGTTCCAATTTCCATCAGTGTGTCAGAGAATGCTATTTAACTTAACACTCACACATGCGTGCTCTCTTTCTATTTATCCACCTACCACTGGCTTAATTCACTGCCTTGGCAGGATTTTTAAATGGGACACTGGTCCAGCCTTTGTCTCCCAGTCACTTTGCCACATACCATCCACTATTTCATGAGCTCCTATGAATTACAAGGCAAAGGGAGTCCAGAGGTAATTTCCACCTTACCAATACCCTTTCACATGTGGTACCTTATGCTTCCAGGAGGGCAAAACAGGTTAGTCCAGGAGTGAATTTGAGTGCTCATCCAATTGTCAAGGTTCATATTAAGGGAGGCAAGGGTGTCATTCTGTTTTGTATACAAACAGTTTATTCAACAGATGAGGTAAATATTGGATAATAGATCTATCTATTTAAAGAGGTAAATTGAAATCCTTGAGTATATGTGGAACTTTTTTGTCTCTGTGGAGGTGTAAGATTTCAACAATCACTGGATCCTTAATAGTATGAAATTTTAGAAATAGAGCACAAAGAAAATATAGAGATAAAGCTTCAAGTAGCTAAGTGACTCTAGACTTGTAGTCTTTTTAGTTAAGAACCTCTGGGATCTTTCTAACTATGCTGAGACTGGATAGATGCATACCAAAAGAGGCATTGTACTCTATAGTTGGTCCAATCAGAACAGCGTATTGAGGGGTTAATTTACTTTGACCTATGTGAGATAACTTTAGGTATTAGTTTGGCTAAATGGAGGAGTTCACTGACCACATTTGCTATGTGGTGGTCAGAGAAGAGGTGATTATCAATGAAGATGCTAGCATCCCTGGAGTGGAGTACTGTCTGTTCTGTAAGTTATAGATGAGAGTTGTTCTCCAAATGTAACTACTATATTTGTTTGCATTTGGTTTTAGCCCTTTCACAATACACTAATGGTTTGAAATGTTTAGTCTTTATAGTGATTTAATGTCATGGCAGATTGGATGACAACACCCAGCTTACAGTCATCAACAAATTTCATCATCTGTGGGTCCAGGTTTGTGGTCATAGAAGTGCAATGATAAAAAAGTGGAAGTCTAATCATAAACCATGAGGTTCCCAAGCTATCCCACTAATCACCTTTTTGTATTCTGATGTGGCATTGGCAACTTTAACTAGGTGGTAGTTCTAGTCTTCATCTATGTTGATATCCACCTTACAACATAAGGGTCTACATTTTTACATCTTTTGGGATATTTACAATACCTGCATGGAGATAGTAGTGAAGGCCTTGGACAAATTTAGGTAGGTTGCTTGAACAGAATGGCCATTATCCGCAGCTTCAGTTACATTTTCAAAGAAGTTTACTAAATAAAGTTAACATGGGCTATCTTTATCAAAACCTGATTAGTCACAGTCTAGAATAAGATGTCTTTATGTCAAAGTTTATTAGGTCAGGTATAATATGTTCTGTGACCTTGCAAATTAGGCTTGTTAGGCTGATGGGGCTGTATTTGCTTAGGTCTGAATTTTGAGACATGGTACTGCAATGCAGCTTCTCAAAGGTGTTCTACCCTAATTCAGACTTTGCAGTTAAAGCCCCATCAGCCTAACAAGCTTTATTTGCAGCATTTTTTTTTAAATCTTTGAATCTTATGTGTTCACTGTTGGGGTGTTAGATGTTTTAAAAGAGAAAATATCTGATTTGTAATCAGATTTAACCAGAAACTATACTATACTGGTGGTACAGATGGGGATCAGTGTTGGTCAGGACAAAGTTATAACCTTAGTAGGCGAGTTTATATATTTTTGAAGGTAATTGTTAATGTCAAGGAATCTTAAGGTATACCAAGCTTTTGGGGCATCCAGTTAATGGATATATAATAGAAATTCTGTAGCAGAATGATTTTAATGGATATACAATTGAAGTCATCCAATATAAAAGAATTTTTTTAGGGGAAATTCAGTCAATGCAGTTAGACATTTTTTCATAGTCATCTGAGGACATGAAGGACATCATATAACAAACTATAAATTAATAAGTTGCTTTGTTTAGGCTAATTTGGAGATTTGGTTTGTTGTCATAGTGAGTTTCTCAAGAGATGATAGTGTCTCTGCCAAATGTTGATATTCCCCTGCAGGGAGTGTTGTCTTTACAATGAAACAAAGCTTCTGTTGCAACACAAATATGAATGTGTTCAAGTTGCAGAAGAACCTCAGGGTCCAGCAATTTAAGACACGAGCCATTCATCTGAGGTCTAAATTGAAAATTTCTGTAGCTATGTCTGTCCAGTTTTGCCTGAAAATTCTGTATAGAAGTAGCAAAGTTTTTCACCAGTATGCACAACTTATGGAGCAAAAGATTTAGGCATCATTTGCAAATCAAGTTTGGCTGTTGACCATCTTGTCCCAAGCTGATATATAGGTTCATAGATTCTTACTAAGCTTATGGTCATCTAGGACATTGAGAAATTCTGCCACATCACTGAATACTAGTGGAAGACTAACTATGTCTCCCATTAAAGTAGAATTTCTCCACATATCCCAGTGAAAATCTGTGATCACCCATCCAGTTATCAGGACTGGTTTCAAATGTTGCTGAGAAAGTACTGTGCTTTATAGGTAAGGTCAGCATGTCACAGGAAGGGGGAATACGTTGGGTTAGGTGTTTGCTTTCTACTGGCTATATACAAGTGAAGAAGTTAAAAAAGTGCTAGGTCATTAATTATACAGAAGGCTAAGCAGAGATTACCTCCCAGAAATCTGTGTGATACTGAATAGAGGAACAGGATTTTTAGTCTGAATTTATCTAAGGGTATAGAGGACAGAGATATTTTTGGTGAGGAAACACTGAAGCCACTCAAACTATTTTTTGGAGCTTAGTGAGGTGCATTATATTCTGTGATGAGCCTAATAAGGGCTGAGTAACGTGACATTCTAGCATCGAGAAGGACTTTCTAACACCACCAAGATGCAGTGATCAAAGGACAGTCTGTTACCAACATTTGTATCCAAATTCCTGACTGTATCAAATTTAAGTAGAATGTTATCTAGGTGGTAAGCAGTAGACTACACCCCACTCCTCCTCAGACTAACACCACTTAGATGTCAGTTCTTTTTTTTCTGTATTTGGGCATCATTCTTTGTGAAGGTAAGACTCCATTCAGGACCAAAATCTTGCCTTCATTTAACACACGTATAGCAAGATCCAATGTGTCCCTTTGAGTTGAGTGCCTCAGATCATTCACACCTTCATGAGGCACTGCTAGGTCATATTCATGTTTATGTGGTGCAAGAGACTCAAGAAATCTTGTAACGTAGCAGATCCTGGCGCTAAAGATAGAGCTCTTAACCTATCGTTGTCTGGCCTGATGAGTATGTATGATGGTGGAGTCCTGTATTACTAGAATAGTTCTGTTAGTACACAAAAACTATCTTAAGCTTTACAGTCTGTTACTGAGTGACTCCTTAATATATGTGAGAGCCTTAATGGTTTACTGCTGAGGCCTTTTCGTTCTG
Organism: Protopterus annectens; assembly: GCF_019279795.1. Classification (NCBI taxonomy): domain Eukaryota; kingdom Metazoa; phylum Chordata; order Ceratodontiformes; family Protopteridae; genus Protopterus; species Protopterus annectens. Next base: position 1,847,689,491 of record NC_056732.1, on the reverse strand, counting down.
ATTAGAGATGGTTTGGTAATGATTTCTTAACAGCATCAGCATATTTTTAGGCAGAGGCGTGGATTTATATTTTGGTGCCTACCACCTTTTAGGTGAGAGTGTACCCTCAAGGTGTGATAGATACTTGCACTTCTTACAAGTCATATTATGTGGGTCTACTAGTACCACATTGTCGGTAAGCATTAGGCAGTTCCCACACTGCCTAGGAATACTGAGTGCTGTGAGGCTGCCAGCAAAAGGTATAAAGGTACACTGAGCTTCTGTGTTGGCTATTAAATACACCAGGACTGATAATTTAATGCAGATTAATGCATTGTTAATGAATATGGCTAGCACAAGCAGAACAGTACACAATTTCAGCATAGATCAGACATATAGTTAGCAAGATGCTCAGTAGCTAGAGAAAGTGTGACAAAAGGTTGGCTCAATGCCCCCGAGCTACTTAGTAAAACTAGGTCAAATGACAGGTAGTGCTATCTAACACTGGAACATGTAAGAAGGCTTAGAGTTCAGCCCTGTGCAGGCAAGCACAAGGGGTATTAACTATTTCAAGGTCTGGAAGTTAGCTAAGAGGATTAAGGAGCTATTTCCTGTGGTCCAGTTGTGCAAGGTTTGATTCCATCAGCCTCTATTGCTTGTGTCACTCTGACCAAATCATTTAACCAGACATTACTTCTTGGCTGGGTCTGAAAATGGTACATGGACATCAGTGCTCTACCCTAGAAAACAAAAATAAGTAAAGAATAACTATGACTACTGATATTTAAATCACTTGTTTCTGCAGGGTACTCTTCTCCAAAATCTGATGCACTATGTAAATGTTCTTGAGGCCTGTTTAGGCATTTAGGCCCCATAATGGAGTCATATGTACAGTAGTTGCAGTGGTATGCAAGTTATAGTAGCCCAGCAGAGTAGGAAACCAACCTGTACAATGTTTCACATTTTAAAACAAGTGCCAGCCTCTGGTTATTAAAAACACATTATTACAATACACAGAACCGAAAAAAGAGCAATAAGCTGTATTCTCTCTTTTCACAAGAGAAATTATTTGCAAATTCAAAAAAATGAAAGACACACATGAACTTAACACAGCACAGCAATAATTTTAACGAGACAACCATGACATTAATGCAGCACAGTAATAATTTTAATGAAAGACACCCATGACATTAGTACAGCACAGTTTGTCTTTCGGCTTTTCCCGGTTAGGGGTCGCCACAGCAGAACTCCGGTCCGCTAATGATTGGCGGTAGATTTTCACGAACACCAAGGTGCCAGCTCAACGTCCATCCTTCAACGAAGGCAAGCCCATTTATGCATGTCTTTTGAACGCCACCAAACCGCGGGGAGGACATGCAGACTCCACACAGAAGGCACTCCCCGCACTCCAGCCGAGAATCAAATGGGAGAACCTCTTGCTGTGAGGTAACAACGCTACCGCTGCACCACCGTGGCATCTAGTACAGCACAGTAATAATTGTAATGAAGGACACCAATGACATTAATGCAGCACAGTAATAGTTTTAATGAAAGACACCTATGACATTAGTACAACACAGTAATAATTTTAATGAAAGCCACCCATGACATTAATACAGCACAGTAATAATTATAATGAAAGACACCCATGACATTAATGCAGCACAGTAATAATTTTACTGAGATACCCATGACATTAATGCAGCACAGTAATAATTTTACTGAGACACCCATGACATTAATACAGCACAGTAATAATTTTAATGACAGACGCCCATGACATTAATACAGCACAGTAATAATTGTAATGAAAGACACCTATGACATTAATACAGCACAGTAATAATTTTAAGACCAACAAAGAAATGCAAAAATCACTTGCTTTGATATCCTTTATGAGTATCAACACTCCTCCTCCTTTAGTGTTTCGGTCGAGGTTAGGTGGCTGAAAGGTGCGGTAAGAATTGTAGCCTGGTAATGCAGGGGTGCTCTCTGGAGCCTTAAACCAGGTCTCTGTCACTGCACAGATGTCGATGTTCTCCATCTTAAGGAGTGCCTCGAGTAAGTGCATTTTGAGGTTTAGACTTCTAGCATTGAGTAGCATTACCCTTCGATTTCGCTTGTTTGTATCTACTATGGTGGTGTGTTTGATGTTTGAGCCTTTCCTAAAAAAAGCACTATAGGGGTGGCAAGAGCCTTAGCCAGTATCCAGAATCTCAGAGGCACCAGGTGCAGGTCATCTCTGGCAAAGCATCGTGGCCTGTCGATCATGTTGTCCCAGGCAGACAGATACTGGATCTCCTTAGAATGACACCAGAAGCTTAGCCAATTGTTGAAGTCAGTCATTTTGTCTTTGTACTGTGGTATCATTCTGGGTGATGGCAGGATGCTACTCAGGGCTAGTGTCATACTTGCCTGGGCCACATGGTCAGAGAGCTCCTCCATGTCTCTTTTCATGTAGTCCAGGGAGGTACATCTCAGGTCATTCACTCCTACATGGATAATGATGGAGTCATATTTGTATTTGTTGTGGAGTGACCTGAGTGTGTGCGTTATATGGCAGATCCAGGCAGCTGACAGTAACTTTCTCCTTGTTTAGCCTGGTGAGAGGGACATCAGTGTGCCTGACTATAGCGTCGCCTATGACTAGTGGGTACGTTGTTTTGCCTTATAGGCTGAGGTTGAGTGGCACACTGATTTTGTGGGCTATGTGTCATTCAGGTAGTGTTGGGGGTGGTGGTTGCTTATGTTTCTGCTTTGGAGGTCTCTGTTGTTTGGGCAGGTTTTTGACAGCCTTCGCAAATGTAGGTGTGTATTTTGTGTTACTATGTGTGGGTTTGGGTGGTGAAGGTTTTGATGGACTATGTGTTGAATGTGGTATGCTGTTTACCTTCTCCTCTTAACTGTGTAGTTCAGTCTTGGCTGGAGAGAGCTTGGCTTCCATTTTGGCTATATAAGTGCATCTCTCACAGGTTGTTGGGTGGTAGGAGGAGAGGGTTGTCAGTGTACATGAGGCAATTGCTACATTGCCCCAAGATGCCCAGATTCATCAGGTGGACAGGAGAAAACACCAGAAGCTGACCCTTAGACATGCCTGGTTAGTGCTTATTAATTTAAGTACTAAAAACTGTTTTCCTCTTGATAAGTGAGGAAAGTTGAGTGCTGCAGTAATTTGTAGATTATTTAGTGCTTGCAATGAGTTTTGGACAAGTGCTGAGCACAAAGAAACAGTTTTGAGTGCTAAAACTGGACAGCTGGCTAGTTCTAAGGGAAAATCTGAAGAGCAGACTTTCTGGCACTGGGAATAGTTTAACCATAGTTAAATGGCACTGCACGGTGCTCAAAACTGCACAAACAAAGATGAAAGGGGTAGAAATAGCCCCAAATGGCCAATAAAACTACAGATTCTGAACTGGAACCACTCCTCCAGTGACAGATAGGCTGCTCAAAGCTCACCACTTTCACTGATGAACAGAGAAGCTTCCCTCTATCTTAGTAAAGTCTGGGCAGCACAGAAACTACAAAACAGCCCAGAATTCAGCAAAATCTGAAAACCGGACTCGATTGGTTAAAGAAAGGTGGGAAACGAGTAGAGAGATAGGATTTTTCTGATAGCCTTCAGGACGAGGTAGTTTTTGCTCCTGCAAGTCCTTTCTTATTATCTTTAAAGGAAACAAAAAGCTGGTCAGACTTTCTGTATTCTTTTTTTCTGTGCAAGTAGAAGCGCAGCTGTCTATGGACATCAAGCTCATGGAGCATGTATTCTGCCTTATTGCCATATTTGGGAAAAAAACACTGGCAGATCTATAGACTGGTTTAGATTGAACTCTGAACATACTTTTGGGAGAAAGGAAGGATTTGTGCACAGAGAAACTCTGTTATCATAAAATATCATGTATGCGTGTTTGAATGACAAAGCCTGCAACTCTGAAACTCTTCTGGCTGATGTAATTGCTACTAGAATGCAGTTTTCTACGATAGAAATTTTAGGTCACAAGATACTGATGGTTCGAATGGAGGAAGAATTATACGTGACAAAACAAAATTGATTCCATGGTGGAAGGGGTAATTTTATGGGTGGTCTTAAGTTCATGCCTCTCAAAAAGGCCTTTGATAGTTTATGAGACATATTTAGGCCCTCATCGCCAATGTGGAAATTAGAGTGTTCTGCTAATTGGACTCTAATAGTCGCTGCAGCTGTCCCTTATAAGTTAAATAGCTTAGCCAAGAACTCTAAAATAGATGAAAGTGGTGCTGGGTAAGGGTCAATTTGATTCTGTGAAACCCAAATTGAGAACTTTTCCATTTACTAATATACAGTTTTCTCGTAGACATCTTATGGGAATAAATCAGGATATTTCAGACTTCTGGGGTAAAACTGTGTAGTCTGGCTATATTTGGAACTGGAACAGCAATGCTGTCAATTTCAGGGAGTAGAGAGATGGATGGAGAGCCCCCGACAAATGGGTCAGAAGGTCTGGCATGATGTCCAGAATCCAAGGCTCTTCCTGGAGATGAGGCTTCAAAAAGGGGAACCAGATTTAACAAGGCCAGTAAGGGGCTATCAGAATTAGGTTCCTTCCCAGAGCATTGGCTTTCTGAAGAATCTTGGGTATTAGGAGAAAGGGAGGACAGGTGTAGGAGTTCTGGAGGCCAATAATGTACGAGTGCATCCCTTGGGGACTCCCCCACTGGGAGAATTAGGGCAAAATAGCTGCTGCATTTTGTGTTCATGGCCATGGTGAAGAGGTCGCAGCAGGGCTGGCACCATTTGTGAAAAATAATTTCTGCTACTTCTTTCTTTAGGGACCACTCATGTGGCATCAGTATTGATCTGCTTAGCTTGTCCGTTATAATGTTGGATTTCCCCAGGATATGTGTTGCTACTAGAAAGTGCTGGGAGGATGTCGCCCACTGTCACACTCTTTGGGCCTCTTGACAAAGGGGGTAAGATCTGATTCCTCCTTATTTGTTTATGTACCACACGACAATTGTTCCTATTGGGAGAGAGTACTGGAGTGCTTGCAATGCCATTAACACCACTCTCATCTTTAGTACATTGATATGGAAATGAGCCTCATAGTCCTGCCAAGTGCCTTGGACTGTTCTTTCCTGATAATGCCCCTCTACCCTTTCTGGGAAGTGTCCATGGTCACTGCGGCTACCGGCTTGGGGGGAAAAAGATTAAGCTTCCATTACCTGGTCAGAGTGAGTCCACCAGTGGAGCTCTTTTCTGCAGTATTCCGTCAGTGTTATGTAGTGGGACATGGTGAGTTCCTCTATGAACCATTGTGTGAATAGGAGCTAATGGAAGATTCTCAAGTGTAGTCTTGCCAGAGGAATTACATTTATTGCTTCTGCCATTGTCCTCAATACCTTTAGAACTATCTTCACTTGAACTTTGGTTTTGAAGAGAAAAACTGAAACTTGAAGTCGAAGAGTTTGCATCCTGTCTGACAGAAGTCTGACTATCATTGTTCTGGTATCTAATTCTGCACCTATAAAAGTGATATGTTGAGATGACAATAAGGCAGACTTTTTGTAATTTACTTAAGTCCCTAGCAGAGCACAGAGTTCTGGAGTAGTGTCTCTTGCCTGAATGAGTAGATGCTTGGTGGTGTTGGTGGTGGTTAGGAGCCAGTCGTCCAGATATAGAAACACCCAGAATCCTAAACGCCTCAGGTGAGCCATGACTACTGCCATGCATTTGGTGAACAATCTGGGGGCTGTACTGAGACCAAAGGGCAGAGCCTGAAACTGGAAGTGACTGGCTCCCAGCTGAAAGCACAGGTGACTCTCCTGGATGGCCTGTCCATTTTTTATGTTGTAGTATGCATCCTGGAGGTCTATAGAGTATATCCAATTGTCTTTCCCTAAAAAGGGAAGTATTGACTGTAATGTGACAATCTGGAATTTTCTCTTTTTTACTGATTTGTTTAGTTGGCTGAGATCCAGAATGGGTCTCCAGTCCCCTATTTTCTTTGGAATTTAAAAGAGCCTTGAGTAAGTTCCGGATCCTTTCTGGTCTGTGGGGACTGGTTGGATGATTCTTTTTTGTAGCAACTTTTGAATTTCTAAGGTTGCTTGTTCCCTGTGACTGGGTGGAATGTCTGGGATTCTTTTCAATATTAGTGGTGGTACTAAAAAGTGGAGCGAACAGCCTCTGGATATTATGCTTTGTACCCACTTGGCTTTTGTTATTTTTAGCTAGGTTTGAGGGTGCAAAGATAAGCGACCCCCCGGACTGCCTTTAGAGGGGGACATTCAGGTCTCCTTTCAGGAGTGCTGAAAGGGTTTACCAAGCAAAGATTCATAGTCACCCTGATGGGACCCCCTCTGCCCCGTTGTTGGTGTCTTCCATCAGTACCTCCTCCTCTGCTCCTGGAGAAAGGTTCACCCTGTGTGTCTTGAAAGGCCCTCTAGGATTTTCAGAACCACATTTTTCCTCCCTTTTGACCCTTGGGATAGGGTCTAGAAGGTGTGGAAAATGAACTCTGGTGGCAGAAAGAGTCTTTCCTTGTTCACACCTGGTTAGAGTTTCTTTAACTTTAGGCTCAAACAAGGATGAGCCATGAAAGGGGGTATTGATAAAGGATGACTTGAAATGTTCCACAAAACTATATAAGCACATCCAGGAATGTTGCCTAAGGGCAGTTCTGGAACCCACTGACCTGCTCACTCCATCAGCTGCATAGAAAACTAGCCTCATGGATGAGTTAACTACTGAATTGAGGCTGGCAAGCTGTGAAGATACCTTATCTGCTAACCCAGCAGCTGCAGTACCCTGTAGAGTATCTCAAAGCTCTTTTAGATCTCTCTGTAACCTCATAAAATGTGTAAGGTAATTCAGCGACCTAAGAGTGAAGGCCACTGAAGAGAACATGTGCTTTCCATACCAGTCCATTGTATGTGACTCTTTGTTCGGGGGGATGGACTGATGTGGAAGTCTGTGATAGTTCCTTTTTGGTGGCTGCCACCACCACCACCATAGCATCCACAGGAACTCCCTGTGTTACGAAGGTTTTGTCATCTGGTGAGGTAATGAATTTGTTAGGCCTCCTCAGGACAGGTCAGGTTCCACTGTGTCTGGAGACTCCCATGGCTTTCAATAAACTAACTGCATAAGTTCGTTGAAAGGTAGAGACACCCAGGTGGATGAAGGTCGAGACCCAAAAGCCTTCAGGTACACAGACTCCTCATCAGAAGGGGTGATGGTCTTCAAGCTGCCTCTCTGTTTAAGGATTTCCAAGATGTCTGCAAAAGACATCCTCAGAGGGTGAAGGTGGGGAACCTTCTGATTCCTTGAGGTCCGTATCTGAAGTGAATGACTCCTCTGGGGAGTCTAGATGTTTCCTCTTACACAGTCCCTTTTGAGGGACCTCTTCAGAAGGGTACTCCTGTGAGGTTTTGGAATAGTGGGGCTTGCCCAATGGGGCATCCTGAGATTTAGGGTCTCTACGCTTTTGTGGAATCATCTGTTCAGAGATGGATACCGGTACTTTGGGGGAAGGAATGGTTGGATCCAACAGTGGGGACAGAGCCCTCCTCATAGCTGTGAAAGCCCCATACCCATGGCCTGAAGAGGATCCCTGTTCCAAGGAATTGGCAGGTCTCCCCGGTGCCATAAGAGATGGCTCCAAAGCCGAGGTAGGGGTCGAGCTCACCTGAGCCGAAGCTCTGAGAGCAAGTTCAGAACCGAAAGGGTTTCAGCCCAACTGTCCTTCCTGGACCAGACCAGTGAATGTCGGCTCCTAGATACCCCAGATGGCACCGAGATAGTCAGAGCAGTCAGAACCGATAAGCCTGATACAGGTCTCTGCTCCGATGGTTCCACCACTATGATTTCTATGCATTCTGCTCCAAAACCACCAGTGGGGTCGGAGGAGGAATTGAAGACAAGAGAATGTGCCCTTCTGGGTCAGTTCCAACAGAAGTTTGGGCAGCGCCGGTGTTTTAAGCAGTCTCTACACCACACAATCCGCATCATAATTGGAAAAACTTCTGGAGGATGGAGCAGATGCTACGGATTGTAATAGAGGTGACTTAAGGTTCAGAGAGACAGGTTCCAAAATTGAATTGCCATCGGATCAAACACAGATGGAGCCGAGGCAGATCATCTGTCATAATCAGATTCTTTTGTCACTGTCGGGGACATCCTAGGAACTTTGGAGGATGGCTCCGACTTCTCAGAAGAGGTTGATGAGGTTCTTTTGGAGGTTTTGTTATAGGCTGGTGATCTAGAGGAACTTTGATCCTTTTCTAGTGCCTATGAAAAGGAAGATGTTATCAAGCCTTTCAATATTAGTTTATTTTTCCTCTCATGGAGGACCCTGGAACTAAATCATATGGCACAGGATTCTTGTAAGTGAACTGCCCCCAGACAGTATGCGCGCTCTGTATGTCCATCAGTAAAGGACATTTTTTGAAACCAGAAGGTTTTACATCTTTTTGTTGCTTAGACATCTTCAGACAACACTCACACAACACTTACCCTCTAACTTAAATGTGTGTGGCTCTCTAACTTAAATGAGCCCTATATTTACTTTAATTAGAGAAAAAGGGATAGCGCAAGCGAGCGTGCACACACACACACACACACACTTTAGAATGTTAAGTTGAGGTGAAGGATACTGCTACGGTAATTCCACAACACAGAAAAATGTTTTTCTTAAAAAATAAGAAATGAACACAGCAATTCTTTATAAATAGAAAATGAAAACAGTGAACCAGTAAATCCACAGAAAAGCTCACACCAGGTGTAATGCAGCAGATGAAAATATAATCCAAATACAAACGTAATGCAGCAAACAGCAGTAATGCAACAAGGAGATATAAATCCAACTTTGAACTCAAAGTTTAATCTAAATTCAAAATGTAAGCACTTTTGTCCCTTAACACATTAATACAGGAACTTCATCAGACAAAGTACTTTACATTCAGCCTCCTTTTAAAAGATAAAACTAGTGACCTCACTTCCTATCTTCCATTCACATACAAAAATGTTTTTTGTTCTTAAAGGGCCCACTGTTTTTTAAAAATGCAAGTACACTACAGTAAAAGACTATGGCAAGGATTCAGGAAGCCTCCGTGTAAGAGTTATAACTCTTACACGGAGGCTGCAGTTAAACGGAGTGATGTCAGCATGCTTTGCATATTCATGAGAGCATGCTGAATCACACCTAAGTCTAACACGGTCCGTGTAAGACAGTAGGGGGCGTGTCCGTAGGCCGAGCCCTGCAAGCGGACACGCCCCCAGAAGTGTAAAAGTGCCCAAAGTAAACACCCACAACAGAGTCCACGGAAATGTGAATAAACACAACACAACACATGCCCCACAGACTATGAACATAAAATATATAAATGAACATGTTATATTTTTTTTTTTAAATTGTAAAGATGTTTAACCATGAGTGCTGTCGTTTGCTGGCGTGCCGTAAGCGCAGCTACAGTTAGCAGTCAGTGGGAAAGCATATAAGAACTAAATATGCAAAATAAGCCAGGAAGCAATAGCGTAGCGGTAGAGATGTTGGCTGAAGAGCAGGCAGTCATGGTTCGAGCCCCACAACACCAATTTTTTTTTTTGCAAAATAAGCAGGAAACAAGTCCCTGACAAATATGTACACATAAAACCACAATTTATGTAAAATGTAATGAAATAGCCCATTTATATTGAAGAAATGTGAGGTAACAAAAGAATAAAAAATGCCAGATGTGCTCATAGCTGAGCTACAGTTTAACAGAGTGCATCTGCCCGTAGATGAGCAGTGTTTTAACTGGTGCAAAATGACTGCCCATAGCTGAGCAGTGGTCTAACCCGCTAAATCTATGTGCCCCTAACTGAGCTTAGCGTAATATGCATGCCGATAGCCAAATGAGGCTTAAACCAGCATACCCCATTTGCGCGGAGCTGCGCACCGCGCAAACAAGCTAACCGACGGGCAACGTTGAGCAAGCCGTATCAAAACTGCCTTTACACAGACACACCCATCAGCATGTCTAGACAGTCATGAAAAATAAAAAGCAGTGGCCAGGTTCGAACCCAGGATGCTATACACCATAGTCAAGGTACAGAACCACTAAGCCATGACAGCAGTACCTTTAAATGCAATAATAGCTAATATATAGGAATGAATACAAACTAGAGCATGACAATGCAGGTTTACTGAAGTTGATACAATTCCAAAATGGCCAATCACAGATATGTGCGGGAAAAACGGACTATATAAACCCCATAGGCGGGAATACACAACATAAACGATTGTAGAACTGACCTGCAGGCAGAATGACAGGAGTAGGAGAGGGTAGTTGCTTTCAAGCACAGAGGTGGGGTGTTGAGGAGTCCAGGTACATGGTCTGGCTCCTAGTCCATAATCATGAGGCCCAACTCATGCAGGGCCAGGTCCTCTGGGGAGCATACAGGGCCGAGGCGTGGGACTGGTTGGCTCATGATCTCACCAGTGCCACAGGGATTCCAAGGACTGGTGAGCAGGTCCGTCACCACCATGCGGATCTGAAGAGACACAAGCAGGACCAACTGAACCTTTGGCTCCAGGAGGCCCGGCAAACACCCAACGCCCCACTACTGAGTAAGTAACATTTAATTATGTATGTAAGAAATTAAACTAGCTGATATTATGGAGATGTGCATTCCAATATTACTTCATTTATATTACAGCTGCAGGTGTCCGTTCTGCGAACCGCAGAGCCTATGGCGATAGGCTGGTGCGGTTGCGCCACCAGGCAGGTCAGTAATCCACTACCAGTAACTGTAAAGAAATATAAAAGTATGACAGTCAGCAAGAGTGCAGTGTAGTCAGTAAGGAATAAAATGTGCAAGTAACAGTGTGAAAGTGTCTGCAAGTATTGCTTGATTACAAAAGTGTGTTTCAGCCTGTAAGTTAAACCGAAAAATGAAACTGTCTGACATATATTCTGAAATAAAAATGCCCTACCTGTAAGAAAATAGTACACAACCTGCAGCAGGCTGAAAAGTATAGTTGCAGAAGATGATGAAATCACATGTGTGAAATATATCCCTGTGGAAATACTGAAACATGACAGAAGTGAGACTGCTGGAAAGGATTGTAATAACTACAGGTAAAACATGTCAATAAAGCCTAGAAGTAAGTACCATCCTGAATAGTAAAATGAAAGCAAGTGAGAGAGTGTGAGAAAGTGTCATGAATCCAGCAATACAGTAGTAATAACCCCTGAATAAAGTATACTGCAGTCAAGACAGAATGAAATGCATGTGAGATTCAAAACCAAACAGCGAAATCTGTTCAAAGTGTTGCTGCATCTGGAATGTGTATCCCAAAATCTGGATATGTTGCTCTCAGTCTGCAATATGCAGATAGGATGATTGTCTGATATACCAAACATCCACACTTGTCTACTGCTATATAAAGCAAATGTAGCAGGATGATGTAGCTGAACAAAGCTAGATATGAATGTGTATGAAGAAGAATAAAATGTATATTGATGTTGCAGTAACAGTCCTATCACCAAGTTGAAATAGTTATCATATAGGAAACTGTAGTTAGAACAGTAGTGTGTATATAACTGTAGCTATTAGAAATGTACAGCATATGTATTGTTATTCGAAGGTGTTAATATTGCTTTCTTTACCCCACCCTATAACCACATATAACCCATTCCACGTGAAAATGGTATGTGCAATCACAATTAACACCCCTGGACGTTTGTCCTGTTGGGTCATATATATTTGCATGTCCGTTGATGCATCTGCCCTGTTCATACATCCACACCTGATGGCCTGTTGCCATCAATTAACCCTGCATGTTGTTGGACTGTGTATTTCTGTTCAAATTATGCATGTGTTATGCACGCTGTTCAATGGTGTGAATATCTGGGTGTTTGGTTAATGGGAATACTAATGCATGCTGTTACAACTAATTGTGAATGGTATTATATGTCACTAACCCAAACTGTCATGACATAATGCAAAACGTAGGATGACAGGGAAGGCGGGTTCCAGCGGACCCACCTCTCCCACCTCAGCTGGCGAGTGCACCTGGCACTAGTGCCGAGTCCGGACCCTCCTCCGGTGGCCCTGTGCCACCTGCAGGTGGAAGTACTGCAGGGGATGGGGCTCGCCCCCCCTCTGCAAGTGTGGCTGGAGGAGAACCACCACTCACCCTCCGTAGCATCCGGACTGTGGTGCGTAGGGAGATTCAGGACTCTGTTCTCGAGCCCCTCGCCAGCTCGAGGCACGGTGGCGCAACTAACGGGCATGCCTGTTGCCCGCCTACACAGCCCCAGCAGCACAGCCCGTCCTGGGCAGTGAAGGAACAGTGACAACTGCCTATGGGTGGGGATATCAGTTCCACTGTTGCCATCTGTGGGCTCATGGGCTCTGAATATCCAAACCTCCGTCCCGTCAATTGTGTAACCCCCACACGTGTCATACACCGCCCTGTATGCGTCTTGTTTGTCTTGTCTGTTTACCTACCCAACCTACCTCCCCAGCTGTACTGACTTCCTTCACCTGACATACCACTCTCACCTGAAAAAAAAAAAGGGCACTCTGTACCCACAAAAAAATTACGCCCCATACATAGCTTCCCATTCCGCACACATGTCCGCTGGACATGGAACCTATCAATTACAATTGGCTGTACAACAAGTATTATTGTTGTCCTGACACCTCTCTCAGGGGTGGAAGGTTTCAAATGTCACACCAAATTACATACATATGCACAGCTGTTGCTGATGAAGAAATGGGCAGCTATGGGCCTTACCTACATCCCTCCTGCACATCCCAAGCTTGTTTCCCTACTGTCTTACCCTCTTTGTGACCCCTTTTTCACCACTTTCCTGTCTCCCCATTTTCATTTCTTTCAAAGAAAATAGCGCGGGTGTGCGCAAGAGTAAGCACGTTTAAGCGGTTGTAAGCGGGTGTGCGCTTGTGTGCGCGGAGCTAAACGCCAGTGCGCATGCGTGAGCTCCGCGCAAACCAGCGCTAACCCGGTTACAACTGCTTAAAAGTGCCTTAGTCACTTTGATTGACAGGTCTTGTAGTCAGTTCAGAAGCAAAATAAAATCCCACTGGCAGTCCCGAACCCAGGACCTTGGAAACAGTAGTCTGCATGACTTACCACTAAGCCATGACTCTTATACAAGAACATTGTGCTAAAATAAATATATCATGTAATAGTAGGAATGAATGTAAAGGGAATATAGATGTGTAGTACACAAAGCATGCCATTTAGAATTACTATCAAAACTAGTGGATTTCCATAATAGTAGTGTGTGAACAGAAACAGCCATGCTAGTTGGTAGCTAGTAGGTAATAATGTCACTATAGCACCTTACAAGCCACACACATACTCACAGCAGGATAATCACTGCCCATACCCCACAACCTCTTACAGGAACACATCTGGACCGAGTAATAAAATATGTGGAGCAAAGGCCCAAAACCAGTTACAACAAACGCAGACAGTTCAGAGAGTAACAGGGTCTGCATTCTGTGGGATGTTTGGAAGGGTATGAAGTCTGAAACTTGAATGTGTGTCACCATATTCTGACTTGAGCCCAGAGTGATTTGCCAGAAAAAGGTGTGCATGAGATATTGACCAAAATATGAGGCAGCAATGTGGACAACCTGCAAATATCTGTACACATGATGGGTCTGACACCACCATATTTGAATAGTTAAGAGCCTAGACATAGCAACAGTGAATGACTTACAGGGATTCCCCACAGACTCCATGTGAAATGTACAAACAGTAGGCAGAAAGGTGTAACACATGCAATGGTAACTATGGAGTCCTGAAAGTATTCACCACTTGCATGGCAGAAAAAGTGTAGTAATACATATGCTCATGCTAACCCACAGTCACAACTGCAGCATACCAGACATTTTAATGGGTGTACCCCACTGATATGTACCATTCCATGAGGCAGATAACAGATGAACCTGAAAGTCTCTGGGGCCTGCTCAGAAGCATACTCAAATACCCTAATAGATGTCAAGGCCCACACCATGGCCAGACCACACTGCATGCTGTAACACCCTAGCAGATATAGCAAGCATTCCAAGGTGTGAATGTACATGGAAAATAGGAAAGGTACAGCAGCACACTACAGGCAGGACACCTAGCAGGCATACAAATAGTGACTGTAAAGGGCAAATATTGAAGCCTTAGCAACAAAGTGCAAGCAAAAGTGAAAGGAAAGCACACACACACACACACACACACACACACACACACACACACACACATTAACAGTAGTAGTAGTTGTAGGTGTCCGTGTACATACACAGTTAGTACAGGAAACTGGAGAAATGAATGGAGGAATGTTAATCTACAACACAGCTGGAAATATGAGAGAGATACCAACCTTTACACTCACAGAACATTGTCCACAGCATAACAGCATGATCCCTGCCCTTAAAATCTGAAAGGGCTACACCTATCTCACATACCTTTTTATAGCACTGTTCTGAAATCACAGTGAGAACTGCAATCAGTACACAACTGGCTGCATGCAATTAGCAAATGCTGGCTAACAATTGGTGCAGAGGCCATCACATGGGCATATGCAGATACCTACAAAAGTATGCTGTACTCCCAGTCCACACATGCAATACTTTCATTGCACCCTGAGAAGGACGTGAGAGACAGACAGACAGACAGAGAGAGAGACAGAGAAAATTGCAATTAAGCAGACACAAACAAATTGTTCAGCAACAGCCACCTGAAAGCTGACAACTGGGAAGTGGAGCAGCAGGACAGAGAACCAGATGGCAACACAAGCAGCTGTGACAAACACAGGTAATGTAAAGTAATACTATAAACGTCTACATACTGTGAACCCTCCATATGTGTCATTGGTCTGTATCCATATGTATATGAAGATGTGTAAAGGGCAGGGGACATACAGCAACTATCAGTGAAGGCTGTACATATATTTGTATGTGAGAGCATCTATGTGCACATATCAATGTTGGTTGATTGTAGGTTGTAGTGCCATGTACAAAGTAGGTTTCACAGTTATGTATGTTTAGCAGTATGTTAGTGTGTGTATACAGTATGGTAGACAAACATGTTGATATACCTTCTATCATATGGATACGTATGTATGTCAACATATGTATGTGTATATATATATATATATATATATATATATATATATATATATATATATATATATGATATGCATATATGTATACATACATAGAGAGAGAGATGTAGGAATACATAGACAGATGTAGATAGAATATTGTACAAACATATATATGTAATGCACACATACAGATATAGATATATGTAGATACATATACATAGACAGACTGATCTGACTATCTACAGGTATGACTGTATATGACGACCTTCAACACACCCTGTCCCACCCCCTCTGTCACTCTCACCCCCTCTGTGTCCACCTCTCCACATCTATAGCAATATATGTACATCAATATATATATGTGTATATGTATACAGACATATATATATATATATATATATATATATATATATACATATAGATATATCTATATACATATATATATATATATATATATATATATAGAGAGAGAGAGAGATGTATATAAATTCTGAGTGAGGCACATGTGTACAGATGTATTGCGACAGGTGCCTGGTGACAAAGGCATGGAGTGAACACCAGTGTCAAAACCAGAGTACCATACCACATTTCAAATCACCTACACCAGTAACCACCAGATATGTGATTGGCTACCCACCACTGCATGTGTCAGGGGTGAACAGGGTCATAAATGTGTACAATAGTGGCCCCAATGATATTCACAGTGGCACACTATCCCTGGAATACCTGCACATGGTATTTGTCAGCGAACATGGTGTGTCAGCTATGGACATGTAGGTCGGTGTACCCCTCCACACCACATAATGGATGCCATGGTATGGACCTCACATGACAGCTACAGATATGGAGAAGGACACAGTGACATGTACAACACTGTGACAATGCACTCAAACACATTACCAATGCACAGTGACTGACAACACCACAGAGTACACATATACTACCCACATAGAGGTTACCACTCCCGGATTTACATATGTAAGTCACACCCATGACAGATGTCCAACAACCATAGTAACACCTCACACCATCCACAACCTAAATGACTGCTGTGTGTCGTCCGTGCCACTGCAATAGAGTGCACATGTGGAGGTACAAGTTCCTACCTACAGATAAGACATACCCTGCAATAAACCACACAGTGTTAAGAAGCAAGACTCCCCATGAGTACATGTCACACATACCCCTGCTGAATGTTAGTCAGATAGGTAATATGCCATATGAGTCACCCTGTGTAACTGTGTGACAGCAGCAGGTACCATCACACCACATGTGTCACAATGATCAGGGTAGCAGAACAGTACGCTGCTGTAGTCCCAGGGGCAATAGCATATTGTATAGTATTGTATTGTAATGTAATGTATTGTGTTATATTGTATTGGTATGTTGAGGTGCCTCCTTCGTGGAGTGGAACCACTGCTGCTGTGCCAGTGTACAGGTACATATCCTGTAGTCAGGCTAGTGTTACATAGCACTTCTATATGTGTGTTTAGCTCCTGTCAGAGTTTATGTAGCATGCAACTGGGGATACCATCAGGTCCCATTCATGTTGTGTATTCTGCTGTCCTGAGGGTGGCTCTCACCTGGACATCTGTGATGACAGGGAGGTTACAGTCAGCTGGGATAACTATGTCTTATTTTGGGGAGAAGGCGGGGTGACACCTGCACTGAACCTGTCTGCCACAATGTTGTCAATATCTGTGGTGTCAGTGAAATATTTGTTGTTGTGTACTAACTATGGGCATAGAGGATGGATCCTGACCAGGTTGCTAACATAACTGAAGAAGGCCTTCTGGTTATCTGTAGTGTCCCTCTTGATTTCCCTCTCAAAGTTGCCCATGGATGTTTGTATGATGGAAAATAGATCCTTACTAGTGCTGCTCAGACATGCCCTCCCTTTATGGAATTATGCTCTGTCTTGCAGTAGCTTCCATCTTCTGTAATACAATCTGTCTATGGCTGGGGTCCACCAGACAGGATGTCCCTTTGTGGAGAGTGTCTTGGTCATATATGGGATTGCATGATCCATGCATTCTCGGAGATGTCTGTAGAAAGCAATTGTGTAGGGGTCAGCATTGTGGGTTGTATCTGCCACTGGCCCAGTGGGCTGAAAGGATACCATGTCACTGTTACAAAGTGTAAAGTTTGCATCTGTAATGTTATTCACTATAGTCGTTTGTGCTGGTGGTGGAGGTGGGATATGTATATCCAGGGCAATCAGTGTGTGGTCAGCTCACAGTAGTTGATGATGTAGGCCATACAGTACCTAGATACAAACCCCAGAGTGAGGAGGTGCTCTTGACCTGAATCAGTGTTCTGACTGCTGGGGTTTGGTAGTATGTCATATGGAGTGTGCCAGGTACTGTTGCACAGTTGCTGGCTGAGCACTGATACCTGGCCATTTACATGTGTATCCACCAATAGACAGACAGATGCTATATATGTGAGATATGTTGTATCATAACAGTCGAATAGCATGTGTAGTATGTGTGCCAAATTCTGCTGACATATATTGCTGATATCAGGTTATTTTCTTTCTCAGGTACATGGCCCACCAGCGGAATCCCACTTACTCCACAGCTGAGGATGAGGAGATACACCAGAGCCTGGTGCGGGATTATGCAATACTCTTTTCCCGCACCAGCCAGAATCAGCAGGAGAGGGCTGCACTGTGGCAAGACCTTGTCCGTCGGGTAAATGACATAGGCACGCATAATAGGACATATGAGCAGGTATGACATCACTGCAGTGATTTAATCAGACATGTCCGTCAGCGTCGTCGGATATCCACAGGCAACAGGTCGCCACAGGTGGTGGGGTGGCTACACATCCCCACTCACCAGACTGGAGGGACTACTCATGAGTGTAGTGGCTCCAGTCCGCCAGCAACAACAACAGCAGCAGACATGCATTATGATGGAGGCTGGAGCCACGCAGCAGCAAGACAGTGAACGTGCAGGTAATATGCCATATCTATAGTTGACTGTTGTGTACACTGGTAGTTAATGCATGTGTGAGGTGTGTCCTTGGTTTGTAGCTGTCACCATAGTATTTAATGTGCAAGTGTGATATCCTCAATATTAGCAGCTGACCTGTGAAAGGCGACTGTTGTACTACTGACCTGTATCATACTCAGTAACAATGGCACAGTTGTGCCCACTGACATTAGTTTCTTCACGTCTGCAGGTCCCTCTGGTATAACAGCAATGCAGCCTAGCCATGCTGGTGAGTGTGTATTAACAATTCCTGTAATAGTGTTGATAGTAATAGTACTATTTGGCTCACTTAGTAGTGCTCTTTGTATGCATGTAGGTGTGTCTGTGTCTGTGTGTTGATATCATGCATACTGAGTACTGTACAATTGTGTGAAACTGTGTGCATGTGTGCACCTGTGCATGTGTGCACGTGTGCATGTGTGCATGTGTGCACCTGTGCATGTGTGCATGTGTGCACCTGTGCATGTGTGCATGTGCGCACCTGTGCATGTGTACATGTGTGCACCTGTGCATGTGTGCATGTGTGCACCTGTGCATGTGTGCATGTGTGCATGTGTGCATCACTGGTAATGTGTAGACATTGTAAACTGTGTTTCCTGTTTCCCTCCCACAGGTTCTGGTGCTGCTCTGGTGTCATGTAGCAGGGAACCTGAATCAGGTGCGGTGGGTACTGATAATGATGACATCTGTGTAATGGCACAGGAAGGTATGCCAGGGTCCGCCATTGGTCAGCCGATTGACAGTACACAGCTGTCGACCCCATCAATGTGCACAGTTATCCTGCCAATACACCCTTTGTCACCAATGTCCCTAGGTGATGGACAGCATACAGTGGGCATTGACCAGGGTAATGTGGTATCTGTGGCACATGCCTCCCCACACAGCAGCCATGGGCATGGCCCAGAGATGGTACCACACAGACAGATGTCCAGGGGTTCTCGTGGGAGCATCCGTGGGCGTACTGCCCCTGTCAGGCGTGCCCACAGAGGTCTTACAACCTCAGCTATGTTTCAGGCTGTCATGCAGGCACAGTCACGTATGGAGCGGTACACCAGACAGGGTCTGAGGGAGCTGACAGCATGTCGCACAGCCATGACTGACAGTATGCGTGACATTGCGGCTGCCATCCGTGATTTCACCGATGTCATAGACAGACGTTGTGGGGACATATTAGACCGGTTCCACAACTACATGTCCATGAGCCAGGGCGATGGTGGGCGGTTGAGGCATCGTCGTGGCCGTATGCCAGCAACAGCAGCAGCTGGCAGTCGTCGCGGACGACAACAGGGCCGCGGCCGCTCCCGTAGTGCCAGCAGCAGCCCCAGCAATGCTGGGTCTGTGCTGTCATCAGACCGCCCCAGGAGACCACGTGCACGTGGCTCTGGCCAGGCCCGACAGGGATCTGTGTCCAGTCAGCGAACACCTGCTTCTGATGACAGTACCCAGTCTGGGTTTGTACGGATACGGTCCGTAGCACCCTGCAAGGCACAGGTACCGTGTCCGTGGCCAGAGACACTGATCTGTATGACCTGGCAGGTACAGTCTGTGGCTGTCCACAAACACCAGTATATGGCAGCCATGAGGTGGAACTGTGTGCATCCATACACACATGCAAATTGACAACACCTAGGGCTACATACACGCACACACTGCATCAACATTGCCCCACCTTCTACTGCTGTCCCTCACCAACACACATACACATACATGTCAATCGGTGGTATCGGTGGCTGACTCAGGCATACCAAGTTCACACCCTGTGCATATGATGAAACTGTGCCACCTCCTGCAATCTGTAACAACTGTGCAGGTACAGGTTAACATGTTGCTGATACACAGGGTGACCACATAGATGTGTAGTAATAGTATCATGTTGTTAACAGTACTGTGTGCTGAATTAATTGTGGGTATATCACAGCATGCCTGATGCAGTAAGTGTGTGATTGTCATGTACTGTTGTCTACACCCATGGTAAGTACCATAGTGTATCATCTGCACATGTTGGCATACTGGTGGTAATGATGTCAACAGAAGGCTACATACATAGGTAGCACAGGGGATAAGGTAATGAATGTAGTAATACCAGATGATGGACATGTAAATTGCAAGTGGCATGTTGCCCACACTGGACTCTGCAATGCAGATGTTTGAGGATGTTGATATGTGTGCAGTACTACACGACTGGTACAGGACACACAGGAGCACCCTAGCACTGCATGCTCACATCTCATACCATGCTAGACAGCCCCAACACACAAAACTAACTGTCACAGGAGGGAGAGTCCCCATATATGTCAGGGATACTGTGGTGGCAGGCCAGGTAGCATACATCCTACTAAGTATGGAATCACTGAGTGAAGGCTCAGTGTCTGTTATTGACATGTGTATTACTGCAGGTATGAGCACATGGGTTTCCATCCAGTTATTGTACATCCTGACAGTACATGGTCTGTACACTTGTGTGCGCTGAGACTGGACCCTAGCCATCTGACCCGTGTATTTCCATGTACATGTGCATAGTGCCTGCATATTTGCAGTGTTACCTACTGGAAGTGGTACAGCTTGTTTGTTGTACAATGGACTACATGCAGCCCTGTTTACTGTAGCTTTGTTTGCATGCATGTTTGCTTGCAATTACCCTGGAATACTGATCACACCTGCAATGCATAGTTATAGAGCTTCTGTGGACTCCTAGTGCCATCTGCATAGCTTACTATATGTATGTCCATGTCCCACTTGACAGGATGTCACTGTTTGTCCTGTTCACATGTACATTGCCTGTGACACAGTGCATATGACTTACCTGGCATGTGTCCATGTGAGCAGTCATATATGCTACTGCTAACTAATCACAGGCACTACACCTTCACATATTCATCTTCTGTTGAACTACCTGCTTCGCTAGGGACGGCCTGCACCTGTCCCCCTGGGCTTTCAGATATTGGCAAAGGCTCTTGCTACCCCCATAGTGCCTATGTTAGGCAAGGCTCAAATGACAAACCCACCTTCATAGGTATCACAAGGGATAAGAAACTAAGAGTAATGCTACCCAACGCCAGAAGTCTAAACCTCCAGATGCATGCACCCGAAACTCTCCTTGGCATGAAGAACATCGATATCTGTGCAGTAACAGATGCCTGGTTCAGGGCTACTGAGAGCACACCAGCACTACCAGGTTTAACCTGGTTGATTTCTTTGAAACAGTCACCAAGGCCATTGACAAGGGGAAGGTGGTTCACACAGCCTACCTGGACCTCGCAAATGCCTTCACAACAATACCCCACTTGGGCATTCTAGAGAAGCACACCAGCTTAAATATAAGCCCCTATGTCACTAGATGGATTGCACACTGGCTCAAGGACAGAACCCACATGGTTAGAATTGCTGGAGCCATGCCAGACTCCAAACCAGTTACGAGTTGTGTCCCACAAGGCTCAGTCCTGGGACCTCTCTTGTTTGGTATATATTTATTGGAGGTACAGGCCAACACGGACGGACTGTGGCTGACCAAATATGCAGATGACTGCGAACTGGCCACCATAATCGACTCTCCAGCCGACACAAGCATCTTCCAAAGGGGCATCATAGAAACAGACAACTTGTGCCAGAGCCATGGCCTTCAGCTGAACAGTGTTTAGAAAGGGAAATGTGCATCCTGTAGTCTGTTCACCTAGTTGCCAAAGGGACATTTCCTCACACACACTAACCCCCCTCAGCCAAAAACACACACTTGCCATTTGCAGGATTCAAACCCCTATCTGACTATGTTATGACACCAGAGACGGACGCATTAGCAGAGTGTGCTATTCGCATTACTGGGAGGTTTCCCTTCTCTTGCTTTACTTATAGGGTGCTGACATCATCAGTGTTTAGAAAGGGAAATGTGCATCCTGTAGTCTGTTCTCCTAGTTGCCAAAAGGGACATTTCCTTCACACACAATTGCACACACACACTTGCCATTTGCAGGATTCAAACCCCTACCTAACTATGTTATGACACTTGAGATGGACACATTAGCAGAGTGCGCTATTCACATTACTGGGAGGTTTCTCTTCTCCTGCTATACTTATAGAGTGCTGACATCATCAGTGTTTAGAAAGGGGAATGTGCATCCTGTAGTCTGTTCACCTAGTTGCCAAAAGGGACATTTTCCTCACACACACTAACCCCCCTCAGCCAAAAACACACATTTGCAGGATTCAAACCCTATCTGACTATGTTATGACACTCGAGATGGACGCATTAGCAGAGTGTGCTATTCGCATTACTGGGAGGTTTCCCTTCTCTTGCTGTACTTATAGGGTGCTGACATCATCAGTGTTTAGAAAGGGAAATGTGCATCCTGTAGTCTGTTCTCCTAGTTGCCAAAAGGGACATTTTCCTCACACACACTAACCCCCCTCAGCCAAAAACACACACTTGCCATTTGCAGGATTCAAACCCCTATCTGACTATGTTATGACACTTGAGACGGACGCATTAGCAGAGTGTGCTATTCGCATTACTGGGAGGTTTCCCTTCTTTTGCTGTACTTATAGGGTGCTGACATCATCAGTGTTTAGAAAGGGAAATGTGCATCCTGTAGTCTGTTCTCCTAGTTGCCAAAAGGGACATTTCCTTCACACACAATTGCACACACACTAACCCCCTTCAGCCAAACACACACACTTGCCATTTGCAGGATTCAAACCCCTACCTAACTATGTTATGACACTTGAGACGGACGCATTAGCAGAGTGCACTATTCGCATTACTGGGAGGTTTCCCTTCTCTTGCTATACTTATAGAGTGCTGACATCATCTGTGTTTAGAAAGGGGAATGTGCATCCTGTAGTGTGTTTTCCCAGTTGCCAAAAGGGACATTTTTCTCCCACAGACTTACACACACACCAACCCCACTCACACACACACACACTGAGCATTTGCAGGATTCAAACCCCTACCTAACTATGTTATGACACTTGAGACGGACGCATTAGCAGAACGCGCTATTCGCATTACTGGGAGGTTTCTTTTCTCCTGCTGTACTTATAGGGTGCTGACATCATCGGTGTTTAGAAAGGGAATGTGCATCCTGTGGGGAGGCAGACACCAAGCACACTCTGGCTAAGCTGTCATTCCCTAGGGCAAACAGCCTAGTGTTGACCTCTACACCCATATGTTTAATTGTCAAATGCACATTATTTGTTGCTGATAGACTGTTTGCACATCTTTATTGCCATAGCATTCCCTGTTTGTATGACCAACTTGTGCATCTGTGGAAGATGTTTGCATATGGGAGGGATCCACTATATCATATGTCTCTGTAGTCATTTAACTGTGTGCACTGGGCAGACTGCTGTAATGTGGTTGGTTCCTGGAATAACACGTAAAAATACCAGATATGTGTGTCCAACTGCTAAACTGAGATTTGGCCTAAGTGTGTGAGCATGCCCAGTTCAGCCTTCCCATGGCATGTTGTCTGACATATGTCTCATTTATCAAAGTGTGTGAGCATGCCTAGTGTGAGCATTCCATATGTTGAACTCTGCAGCCCACCACATTTGTGGATGAGTGTGAACTTCAACAAATATCACCCGTTTATGGTTGTGTGTCATGTTGTGTAGTTACTGTACAACTGCTTTGTGTGTGAACACAATAGGATTATACTGTGCCTGCAGTGTTTGCATGGGATAATTTGCATACAGTTGTCAACATCCTTTCACACTGACCTAACACTGTAGTACTGTATAGTGTACTGGTAGTACTTTGACTGTGGTGGACAGTATCCTGGGCTTTAGTGCTATCACTGCTTTACATTTCGATAGTGAGCACAACAGCCTGGTTAGGGGCCAGTTGTGTACATCTGACCATGTTGCATTCTGTTCAGATATGAACTACTTAAACCAGGCTTGTCCAACATTGGTAGTGTATTCCACAACATAGGTGTACATTTGCAAACACTAGCGATGTGCCCTAGTCCATGTCTAATGCTAGTTGGAGAGTGTGTTTGTCCTTCAACACACATTGTAAGTGGAGTTTGCCATGACATATGTCATGGTTAGTATACTGTGCCTCTGTCTACCTGTGACATGACAGTGATACCCAGGATAAAGCTACCATCTCCCATCCACTCATCAAGATTCCTATTGAGGAAAATTGATAAGTGACTCTATGGGTAGCCTGTACTGGGAGTTCACTCATGGGTGGGGGTGGCTTCTGTGTTATGGATCATGCAGTACAGCTTGTCCTATGTAAGTCAGTGCTGGGGTTTAGGTCTCTCATGTGCATAGCTCACTGCCATTCAGATTGTACAAGGTGCAGCATGTTTATTGATACCAGCAACACAGGCAACACATGGCATCTGTGCAAGCTCTTTGATACTCCTGGTGAGGTACTGTTGGGGACTTTACGGTTGATGGAGGTGTCTGCTCAGGTACATCCCACAGGGGCTATTGTAGTCAATTGTACCGCTGATGAAGGATGACTGCAGAGCCACAATGACCTCCCCTTATCTAGATCTGACAACCTTCATGATTAGGTGGGTATATGGTATGTTTCTGTAAACACTATAGCACATGTTTGTCCAATGCAGGATATCTATCACCTTGTGTCCCCAGGTCTCTCATTACATGTTAACTACGTAATGGGTTAACACCTATGTGGTAATTGGTGGGCACTTACTGTATATCCACGGGGGTTGACTATACACTTTTCTTCAATTAGCTTGCTGACATGGCTATGGCACCAGTTGTCTGTTTCTATGTGGCCCTTTTGTGGGATGCTTGTGTCAGCTGGTGGGTCATATATGGTGAGCAGTTTGTAGTCCTCTGCAAACATGTTCAGACACAGTCCTTCCATGTTTGCCTGTACCTATGGGACATATATACCAGACGAGGGAATGATCCCAGGACCAAGCCTTGTGGGATGCCAGTTATATCTGGTTTGTAGTCTGACATGGCTGCAGCATGTCTGACCATGTCTGTTCTGTCCTTGGTCTGGTTTGCAACCCCTCTACTGACATAAGGGTTTATATTTAAGCTGGTGAGCTTATCTATAATGAACACGTAGGGTATTGTATAGAAGCCTTTGCAAGGTCCAGCTACGCTGTGTGGACCACATTGCCCTCATCAATGACCTTAGTGACTGTTTCAATTGAGTCAAACATGTTTAGGGGCAGGATCTGCACTTAAGAAAGCCACACTGGGTAGGGTCCGGTGTCAGTAGGTCCCCAATATCTTTATGTCTGTGGTACATGCTGATCCTTTCCATAGCTGTGCAGACCGAGCTTCTCAGGATTCTGGGGTAGTAGTTTTCAGTATCCATTCAGGCAACACCTTTGTTGAGAAGGACCACTGTTGTTGTACACTGCTCTTTGGGTACATATTCTGTGGTAAGGCTGACATTGAGCAGTAGTGTGATTTGGCATTCCATTCATCTTGGAGTCCATGTTGCACTCAGCCCAGGACACCATCTCATACCATTGCTGCTGTGTGTTTTGCTTTGTAGATGCTGGCTGTTACCTCAGCATCTGCAATGTCAGGGGCCAGCAGTCTGCTGGGATAGTTATTCTGCATTCTGGGGGTTGCACTGCACCTGTCAGGATGTATGTTGGCAATATGTGTGTGTGTTTGTGATATTTGTGTGATTCAGAGCATATCTGTGAATTCCCAACACGGTTCCTACCATCAGTTGTGAAAGCCTTGGGATTATCCTTAGTGTCCTGTACAATTTGTATCTTCATAGGTTCATAGGTTCATACTAGGCTATCCACCCTAGGGCATTTGTTAGCCTAGCAAGAGTGTGTGTGGCTTTTGCCACGCCTTGCTATGTGAATATTATGGCCATTTATGATTTGCTTTGCTGTGCCTCTGTCTGGACATGACACAGTGAAGACCCCCAGTGTAACTCTACAATCATCCATCCACTTGGCAAGATTCCTGTTGAAGAGTGTCAGTGAGGGGCTCTGCCTAACATGGAGTGGGATTCTGGTCCAGGGTGTGGGGAGCCTCTGGATTATGTATCTGTCCCACCAGCACATCCTATTTCATTATTTCTTGAGGCTGACATCTCTCACTCTCACATCTCCAATGGCTTTGAGTTTTCTGGGGTGGAGCATGTCCATTACTCCTGTGTTGGGCATGGCCTTCTACAACAGGCATGCAATGCCTCTGTGTAGGCAGTATGTGACTGCATTCAGCTGGGGTGTCTACAGCCAGGCAGCATATGACATATATTTGAGACCCTTTATCCTCTTGGTGAGGTACCATTGAGGTCTTTCTAACTGCTGCAGGTGTCAGGTAAGGTACATCCCATATGAGGCATTGTACTAGATTATGGGTGTGATAAGAGAACAGTATAGGGGCACAATGACCTCTGTTGATGTAGATGTGAATCCTTTCCTGATACGGTGTCAAATGTAGACAGTCTTCCTAGCCACATTGGCAATGTGAGTGTCACATAACAGGTTACTGTCCACTTGTGTCCCTAGGTCCCTGATTACTCCTTCCATACATAATGGTTTACCACCTATGTGGTAATTTGTGGTACCTTGTTTGGTATTTGGTGGGACATTCATACTGTCCAGTGTCTTCAGGACGGCTGGGTGGGGTTCCTGTGTGTGAGAGTGTGGTCTGTAGCATGCTACAGGCTGTACAGCAGTCTTGCCTACAGTTAGTTGCACATGGGTGGACTCCAATGCCTTGTGCATTGTCAGTTACCTGGACGTATGGGTGTCTGTGCTGAATATGGATACTCACCCTCCTTTTATGTTTTGTTCCAGGTTTTGGGGCCATGACACATGATATGTGGTATAACCTGGTAGTGCTGGTGTGCTGTCAGGAGGCTTGCAGCAGGTTTCTGTCACTGCACAGACATCGATGTTCTCCATACTGGGGATGGCCTTGGGAGCATGCATATTGGGGTTTACACATCTGGCATTGGTCAGCATTACCCTTATGTTTCTTTCCACTTATGTTTTCTAGGGTGGTGGGTTAGTCTTTTCAGCCTTGCCTACAAAAGGCTCTATGGAGGTGGCAAAGGCCTTATCCAATATCCAGATGCCCAGGGTGCAAGCCATCCCAAGAACAGCTGCGTGGCTTTTCAAGCATGACATCCCAAGCAGACAGACATTGGATCCCCTTGGAATGACACCAGTAAGTGTGCCACTTGCTATGACTGATCATTCCGTGTTTGTACTGTGGCATTATTCTTGGTAAGGGTAGGATGCTGCAAACGGTGAGTGTCATACCGGCCTGGACTACATAATCAGAGAGCTCATCTATGTCTCTTTTCATGTAGTCTAGGGAGGTACATCTCAGGTCATTCACACCAGCATGGACTATAACTGCATCATATTTCTACTTGCTTTGGAGTGACCTGCATACTTCTGTTATGTGGTATTGTGGCAGCCTACAGGCAGCTTACTGTACCCTTTCCCTTGTTCAGTCTGGTGTGTGGGACAGCAGTGTATCTGACTATGGAGTCACCTATTACAACTGTATCAGGCATGTTGTTTCTCCTTCTGGCCTGTGACTGTTTGGCACACCAGCTTTGTGTACTATGTGTTGCATGTGCTATGTTTGGAGGTTGTTTGATTGGGTGTCTGCTTTAGAGGCCTCTGTTGGTGTGCTGTGTTTGTAATTTGTGCCTCCGGGAATGTTTTTCTGTGTTTATGTGTTTGGTTTGCAGTTGTGATAGGTCTATGTGGGACTGTGTTTGTGGTGTGTGTGGTTACCTTCTCCTCCTGACTAGTTTTGGGAGTACTGAGTTGAGGGAGCTCAGCCTCCAGTTTGGATAGATGGTTGCATCTCTCACATATATTTGTATTTCTTGGGTGGAGTTGGGGTTGTCTGTGTACTTGGGGCAGGTGTAACATTGCCTCAGGATTCACAGATTCAACTTGTTGTGGCTGGCCTTAGTGGATTGTATGTGTGGACAGATTTTATTGCCATACTACTGATCAGTGCTTACTTCATTGTTTATGTTTGCTCTATCATGTAGTAGCTTCCTCATTCTCTTGCATGGTTTGGTTATGGCTGGTGTCCACCATGCCAGATGCCTGCGTGTATGGCATTGTGTCT
Organism: Protopterus annectens; assembly: GCF_019279795.1. Classification (NCBI taxonomy): domain Eukaryota; kingdom Metazoa; phylum Chordata; order Ceratodontiformes; family Protopteridae; genus Protopterus; species Protopterus annectens. Next base: position 1,847,661,361 of record NC_056732.1, on the reverse strand, counting down.
TGTTTTAATTTAGGATTGCATAATCCAAGCATTCCTGGCAGTGTTCATGGAATGGCTGTATTACAGGTTCTGAGGTGTGGCCCATATTTTGCACCTGCACAGGACCTTTAATGGATTCCACATCAGTTTGGAGGAGTGCAAATATTGCTTTACACATGTTTTCCACTGTGGTTTTCTGGCCAGGGACTGTGGTCAGGATTTGTATATCCAGTGTGATTACTCTATGGTCTGGTTTTACCAGTGAGCAATATACTTCTCGTCTTGCCATCCAGTACCCATGTTGCTGATTATCACATCCAGTATGCTTACCCCTCTTGTGGGAGTGGTACGTTGTTCCTGGGCCTTTTGGTTTATGGATTCTATGAACTTTTGTCCTACACTGTTGGAGCTAGTATAATGCTCCCAGTCTATGTCTGGGTATTTTCAGTCACCCAATATAATGTGGTTTGGAAGACTTGATATATTCATGTATTCCAGCATAGGCCAGGTGCAGTTCCTGGTGTTGGGACAGTAGTCTGTAGCAGGCTATAAACTGGGGGGCAGTTTTAGCCACTGTTATTTGACCATGGCTAGTCCATGCTGCTTCTTGTTGTGGTACCAACATGGGGGTGTGGTTATCCTTGACAATTCTTGCTAGTCACCCTCCTTTTGTAGCTTGTTCCATGTTTTGAGGCTGTACAGCACAGTATGAGGTGTAACCTGGTAGTGTTAGGGTGCTGTTGTGAGCCTTGACTCAGTTTTCTGTTACAGCACAGATATCAACATTCTCCATACTGGGTGAGTTTAGACTGCATGCATCTTGCTGTTTCGACTTACCCCTTATCTTATTCTTATACCTTCTGATACCTATGGAGATAGGTTTGTGTTTCGAGCCTTACCTATTCAGGGCACACTGTGGGTAACAACAGCCTTTGCTAGTATCCATACGGCCTGCACTGATAGGTGCACGCCAGTCCTAGCAGGTGGAGCATCATGTCATGCTCAGCATGTCATCCCAGACTGGCACATATTGGATCCCCTTTGACTAACTGCGATACTTCAGTCAATTATTGCACTTGATCATCTCATTGTCATATTGTGGCATGATGCTTGGTGAGGGTAGGATGTTAGTCAGGGTCCTCAGGTGTGCATATAGTACATGGTGTTACATTACTTAACACATGGCATTCATGCCTCAGATGGTGCTGCAGGGCTGCCTCTGTCGGATGCGCATATTACACTTCCCTGTACATGTTTGTGAGCAGGTCATGTCATTGTAGGCATCCATGTTATTATTTGAGTGAGTCAGAGGGGTATCATTCCCAGGGTTCCTACTGAGCCAGTGTATGTGCTATGCGTTGCCTCTTTGCCAAGGCCAGGGCATACTGGGCACGCCTCCTTCTGCCTACTGGGGCAGGCTCAGGTTGTTCCTCCTCCGAGTCACGCTCTGCCTGTGATGGCCTTGGCAATGGTGGGGGGCTGTTTGGCCCGGCCCTATGCTGGTCCTGCTGCAGCTGTTTTCGCAAGATCATATTATGTAGCATAGCACATACCATGACAATTTGGGTACATGTAGTTGGGGTGTACTGCAAGGCTCCACCAGATGTGTCCAGACACCGGAACCGTGACTTGAGCAGCCCAAACACATGCTCTATTACATTACGTGTTTGTGCGTGTGCCTCATTATGGCGTTCCTGTTCAGGTGTGTGTGCATTTCTGATGGGTGTCATCAGCCACGGCTCCAGTGCATAACCTGCATCCCCCACTAGGTGTCCTTGCGGGATGTCCCCATTGGCAAATGTCTGGTACAGCTGGTCAAATGCCAGATGTGGGAATCATGGTAGCTCCCAGGACAGCCAGCACACACATTCATTATTATGCCCTGGGCATCACACACGACCTGGCAGTTGATGGAGGGGAAGCCCTTGCGGTTGATGTATGCCCTACCCGCTCACTGGCTGGTGCTTTGATGCGTATGTGCGTGCAGTCTATTGCACCCACTACCTCAGGGTATTCCGCTATTTGCTGGAAGAGACGCATATTGCTGGCCAATACCTCACGGGCATTGGGGAAATATACATGATCACCGACATGTGCTGACATGGCATCCAGGAACTGGTGCAGTACCCTGGAGGCTGATGCCTGTGATATCCCCATCATATCACCAGTTGGTCTCTGGAAGGTACCTGTTGCTAGTATTCTTAGGCCAACGCATACCTTGGTTTCCACTGGGATGGGTTCCCCTCTGTTGGTTCTGTGTGTGAGGCGTGGCCTGCACAGCTCCACTATTTGCTGCAGGAGGCCTCTGTCCACTCTATAGCGCTCTACTATCTCCAGCTCATGTAACCTGTGGTAGGTGACCCTGGGCCTGTACACTCTTCTCCGTCTCCTCACTGTGGGTTGTCTGGCACCATCTGCATTGTCACCACCCTCAGCAAGTCGCCTATGTCTCATTATGACAGCTATGGCAGCCCCTAACATTTCTGCTCTGAGTTCAGCTTTTTCAGTTTTCACTTCTAATAACTTACTCCTGTCTTGCAATGTCTCTTGAGAGAAACATCCTGCACTGCTGTTTGCAGAGTTTTAAGTGCTGGGCTGGGCTACTATTCTGCCTGTGTAATTGCCTGCTTCTAATTGTTTTCACCTGCTAGCTCCAGCAGTATTCCCTGCTAGCTTCCTACTAAATCTGTTGCTTCCTTTTTCCTCTCTGTTTCCTCAGGGAGGAGCCGTGTGCAAACCAGCAGAAACACGCTCACAGTGGCTTACATGCGCGCACACATGCTTACATGGTTTAGAATCTGCTTATTTGGATTAAAACGCGTGCACACCCGCGCAAACAGTGTTAAACATCTCCCAACATGCTCCCCCATGCTCAATCTGCCTTACACGTGCACACACTGCCTTACTCGCGCTTCATGGCGCGCACACGTGCGCATGCACGCCCATCAAGAAACTTTGGTGTAGGCAACAGTGTACACCTTCCATTTCTTGACTTTCTCATGCTTATCTAGTGGCACACCTGTTTCCATGATATCTGTCTGACATCTGTCATGTAACTCTGACCTCCAATGAACTGCATTTCTTTCTACCATTCCCCCCTGTGATGTCACCTATCTCCTACTCTGTTCCTCCCCTTCTGTAACTCTTACACTACTCAGACTGTGCTCATTTGCTATGTGACAGTGGAATTCAGTATCCTAACACTCATTTGCATCAGATTGCCTACTAATGCTTAGTTACATCTCTTAGACTCAGCTTCCCCCCTTAGCAACCACTACACGGTGGCCATGTTGGTTTTGGTCTGCTGGTCCCTGCATTGACATTCCATGTATTGCATAAAACCCACATTTGTGGGTTTATAACCTTCGTTTTTATGTTTTATACAGCGCAGCCCGTTTGCGCGGGGCTGCGCTGGGTTTAAACATCGCCGAAAAAAAAAATTATATTTTTAATATATTTGCATCAAGTTACCTTGCCAATGGCCACATATTTGGCCATTGGCATGCTGCCTGACACATATGCACCCTTTATTTGGAGCTGACATGGCTCCGTTGTGGTTTTTGCAGAAACGTACTCAGTTGTCAACTGAGTACATTTCTGCAGCTAAAACGGCTCTTACACAGGCTGTTTTGGGCTTCTTGGATCGCTAATCATCCTCATTTGCATGCTATTCGGCTGCAAGTGAGGTGATTAGCTTATCCACGCCCACTCCGTGTAAGAGACGTTTTAGCTGGTTTCTTACACGGACTTTGGGCTGTTCCTGGATCGCGAAGGCTGCATGGAGTCTTACACTACTCTTAGACTCCATGCAAGCCTTCGTGAATCCTGCCCTACATGTATAAAGTCACGTAAATAATGCCATGCAATGCAGGTACAACACAGTAAAAGACTACATATGTAAAATCACATAAATTATACCATAGTTTGCCATGTAAACATAAAAAAACAGTTATTCTAAAATCTTAAAGTGCACGAAGAGTATGAAAACAATCAAACTCTAACCTGCTGAACACGTTAATAAATAATTTGGATGTTAAATACAGAACATTTAATATTTACTCTATCTTTTCAAAGCTTTAATAAACTGGAAATTGACTGGCTATCATTCAAGCCTGGCCAATGAATGCAGTCTAGTCTGATTTTCCAACTTCGGCTTTCTCCAGTAAATAAGGCCATGCTCCACCTCTGGCTGAGGGAGATATTGATTCTAATATAACAAACTTAAATTTGTGTTCATTGTATTGCCCTGTATGTTTAGCAAGTGTGTTGAGTGGACATTGATCCCTGATATTCCTAAGGTGTTCACTTATTCTATTTTTGAGTTTGCGCTCTGTTTTTCCAATGTAAAAGCACAGACATAGTTCACAAAAGGCACAATAAACCACTCTTTCAGTGCTACAAGAAAATCTGTTCCTAATTTTTCTTTTTATTCCATTAATGTTTACTTCATTAACCTCTAAGATATAGGAACAACATTTACAGGACCTCTTTATCAATGGTCTCATCACTTTAGAAGAACATTGATTTTTAACCACGGACTTTCCAATTACACCTACTATTTTTGGGGTTCCAAAGATACATAAGGACATACACCAACCCCCTTTCTGCCCTATTGTCGATGCTAGAGGTTCTATAACACATTCACTGCCAAAATTCTTAGATTTGCAGTTATTGTATTTACATAATTTTATACATGTAGTCTTTAACTGTACTTGCATTTTTAAAAAAACAGTGGTCCCTTTAAGAGCAAAAAACTTTTTTGTATGTGAATGGAAGAGAGGAAGTTAGGTCACTAGTGAATGGAAGAGAGGAAGTGTGGTCACTAGTTTTATCTTTTACAAGGAGGCTGAATGTAAAGTACTTTGATGAAGTTCCTGTATTAATGTGTTAAGGGACTAAAGCACTTACGTTTTGAATTTGGATTAAACTTGGAGTTCAAAGTTGGATTTATCTCTGCTTGCTGTATTACTGCTGTTTGCTGCATTATATTTGTATTTGGATTATATTTTCGGCTGCTGCCTTACACCTGGTGTGAGCTTTTCTGTGAATTCTTTATAAATGTACAACTACTAGTAAGCACACAATAAATGTAACAATATCTAAATTCTACAATACTATAGAAAAACACACTGCAAACAGGATAGGGACTTGGTTTAAATTCTATAATACTATAATGAAAAAAGCCTAACAAACAATGGCAAAAACAAGTATGGTCTCACAAAAAAAAAAAAAAAGAAAGAGTGAACTAGAGGAATATACATCTACCTATCTAAATATCCTAAACTAAGAATAAGAGTTAACTTCAAAATTTAACTATCAAAACTGTAATAAAATGTAAAGAAGAGATTAACACTTAGCCAGAGTTGTGGTATGACCTGATCTGTTTCAGCGGCAAACAAGATCTGAGGAAAGCACTAGAGCATCATGGGATAGGGTTGGAGCAACGAGCTGGTCAGAGACCTCAAGCTTTAGTAAGAGTACAAGTTGGAACCGAGGATCGGTTCTGAACCCATCAGTATAGAATGAAGACAAGATAGGAGAACTTCACATCATGCATTTAAACTTACTGGAAACACTCACCATCCAGTGCAATGCCAGATTTATGGGCAACTTTAATTACTCCATTATTAACTGGGAATTGTATACAACACCAAATGTACAGGCACAGAGATTTCTGGATTTTGTAAACACAAACTCCCTGGACCAGACTGTCAATATACCACCAAAGGGTGCAACCATACTGGTCTGGTCCTCACTAATATGAGAGAGTGCTGCCACCCCCCCCCCCTCTGTGTAATGACTTCCCTGGTAAGGTCAGACCACAAAATGGTATTCTTTGAAGTAAAAATAAAACCTGGAACCCCAGCTAACCCTGGAACATTCAGGAACTACTATAAAGCTAACTTCCTACTAAGTGATAACGTGGCAAAATTTCAAGCTCCCATAAACCTTGAGAAAGTTAGTTGTGTAAAATCTTACCATACCAGTAGATGTCCTTTCCTTCACTGTTGCAGTATTCTTTACACCTGGGATTCCCCGCCTTGGGTAGCCCAACATTTGGCCAGTATACCAAAGCCTACTGTTGCTTTAAGGTACATCAAACATCACACATGTTCTTTGCATACTGCAGGGCATAAACGTGACATCTGATGTACCATCCTCAGAACTGATTGCCTCAGTAGGAACACCAGTCCAAGGAAACCCAAGAGGTTTATAGTACATCCAGGAAGAAAATGGACTGGGGGAAAGGAGGGAAGGAAGTGAATACTGCAACAGTGGAGGAAAGGATATCTACTGTTATGCTAAGATTTTCACAACTGTACTATATCCCTCCATTCACTGGTTGCAGTATTCTTTATACTTCGGAGAGTGCCAAACCTCAAGAAGAAACTTGGAAGGAAGAAGGACCAGTAGAGCCCTCTAGGAAGCTATGAAGAATGGCCATAGCAAATCCAGCTCTACCTCTAGAGACTCCATCCAACTTGAAGTGCTTGGTGAAAGTATGCACTATGAAAAAAGCACCAGAAGAAGCTGCAGTTCTAGTAGAATAAGCCTTTACAGAACAAAGAAGGCTCTTAGCATGAAAGGTACAACAAAAAGAAATAGTCTGGCTACACCAAATCCTAGGGACCTAGGATGAAAAGAAACAAACATCTGATCAGATTTTCTAATAGATTTAGTCTTATCCAACTAAAATCTGAGTTGTTTATGCACATCCAAAGTATGCAGAACCCTCTCACTGGCAGATTGCGGACAGGGGAAAAAGTAGGCAAATGAATAGACTGATTAAGTGACAACTCATTAACCACCTTAGGTATAAAAGAAGGATTAGTACTCAAGGACACGAAATAGTAAAAAATAAATAAATAAAAAAGAGGAAAAGTCATAAGGAACTGAAGCTCAGACATCCATCTGGCAGATGTAAGGGCTAACAAAGGAACAGTCCACCAAGAACAATATTGTAAGGAAACTTCTCCAAAACAAAATTAAGATCCCAGGGAGGAGGAACAGATTTCTTTGGAGGTCTAATATGAAGGATTCCTTTATGGAATTGTTTAGTCTCAAATCTAGAAGCTAAAAGAGGAGTTAAAGGCAGACTAAAAGAGATAGCTGATGAGTAGGCCTTAACAGAAGAATAGGCCAACCCAGCATTGAGAAACTCACACAAATAAGACAGAACCAAAGGAACATCCACAGTAAGTCGGTCCAGGTTACAAGAGACACCAAACAGAAAACCTCTTCCATCTGGATAAGTAGGATTTCCTATCCTCCTGCAGGACCCTTAGCACGTCCTCAGAAAAAAGGTGTCTATGTGGAATCAAAATCCTATCACCCATAGTGCAAGTTGAAGAGTGGACAGGTAGGGATAGATGAGAGATCCCTTGTCTTGTGTGAGTAGATCCACCCTGTGAGGTAACGTATGATTGCCCTTGGTTAAATGTAGAAGAAGAGGGAACCAATGCTGTCACAACCAAAAGAGAGTCACCAATATTTTGGGAGCATCCTGCTGAAGATTGAACAGGACTTTTGGAATGAGAAGAAGGGGAGGAAATGTATAAATAAACATACTCTTCCAAGAAAAAGAGAGGGCATCCACCTTCCACACCAGAGGACCTGGGACTCTGGCACAAAATAGAGGATGTTATCTGGTCAGTGGGGAGGCAAATAGATGGATAATGTCCAGAAACACATATCTGTGAAGCATCCATTCATGAGATTGAGTGAAGGACCTGCTCAGAGTATCTACCAGAATGTTTTAAGCTATAGGGATGTAAAATTCCTGGAGTCACTTGATATTGGACAGTAAGATCCCATACCAGGAATGGCAATTGGCAAAGAAGACACTGTGGTATTGTTTGTGAATACCATGACAGGCCATGGAGCAAAAGGAATATGAAAAGCCTGAACAGCCAGCATAAGAGCTCTCAGTCTCTCTGACACTGATGTGCTCCTTCTGCTGAAGAGGTGAACACACACCCCTGTACCTTTAGGGAACCAAAAGCAGCTCCCCATCCCATGTCTGAAGCATCTGTGAACAGTTCCTGAGGGGGTAGAGGTTGGTGAAAAGGGAACCCTGGATTTAGGGACTACTGGATCCACTAGTGAAGTTCCTTCTTGAGACAAGGAATAAGATGATGTGTATGTAGAAGCCACTGAAACTTTCTCATGTGGTGGTTGGCCAAAGGAAGCATAGGAGTGGTGGATTCTGTGAAATCCAGGGCTCTCAGAAACTGCCTGGCTGTAGTGGAAGCTAGAGGAAAAAGAGTTTAAAAGAAGGAAATGAGATTTAAGGCCTTTGGAGAAGGCAAGGATGGCAGCATAGGCACTGTCTGAATCTTGCAACCCATTAAGACCTGATCCTTAGAAGGAGAGAGAAGACTTTTTGAAGTTTATTGTGAAACTCAGGCTCTAAAGAAGTAAAATAGCACATGAAAATTTTACAAAAGAATCTCTGCAGTGGATGTCTGAATCAGCAGGTCATCTAAGTAAGAAAATATTTAGATTCCCTGAAGCCTGCAAATGGCAATTGTAGGAGTGAGGTATTTGGTGAATACCCTTGGGGCAATAGAAAAGCCAAAGGGCAAAGCAGAAAACTGAAAATGCCAGGAATCAACAGAGAAAAGCAAAAGTTTCCTGAAAAGGGGATGGATCAGAATATGGAGATAAGCATCCTTGAGATCCAGAGACACCACATAGGCCTGAGGGAGTAAAAGAAGGAACAGCATCTGAAGGGACAACATTCAAAAGGTGGGCACATTCAGAAAAGTGTTTAGATGAGACAGATCTAGAATTGGTCTTCAAGTACCCTCTTTTCTGAGCACTAGAAGCATTCTGGAATACCCCCCCTTCCTTGGGACAAAAGTATCTCTTGAATAGTACCCTGAGTCAAAAGTTCTCAAAGAACCTCTGGGGAAAAAAGGGAGTTGTTCCCAAAGATGTTAAAGAATGCCCATAAAAGGGGGGATTGGATTTCCACACCATGAAATACACATACACCTGGCAAATAATGGCTAGAACCCAAGAATAATGAGTAATCTGAAGCCAAACAGGAAGACAAATATGAATATGGCTGGGAAGAGATGGGCAGTTGCACTGGTGCTTTTCTGCTGTGAGAAACATTTCTGCAGTTTGTTTCCCACCCTTCCTCCCTATTGGTATGCTGTTCTTATAGTTGGTGGCTCTGCAGTTGCCCACCCCTACTGTAAATTTGATCTGGGACACTCCTCCCAGTCTAGTGTCATTACCTCATTCTACCTAATACAGGGAAAACATTTGAAAAGGCCAATCAGCTTAGTTTCTGCTCCTCCTTTCTCTCTTTCCACTTAAAAAAAAAATAAAAAAATCTAAGCTTGTTTCCTGCCTTTCTTGTGGGTAGTCTAGTCTGGATACAGATTTGCTGTGTCCAGGACTATTTGTGGGCTTCTAAGCCCCCAAGCCTTTCTGTGTTGGAGGGAAGGCTTCTAGCTTAATTTTGTTTCTTAGAACTAGCCAGTTTTTTTGTTTCAGCACTCGTCTGTTTCTTTGAGCTCAGCACTTGTTCAGAACTTATTGTAAGTACTAAATAAGCTACAAATTACTACAGCACTCAACTTTCCTCACTGTCTAGAGGAAAACAGTTTCTAGTACTTAACAAATAAGCACCTATCCAGGCATGTCTAAGGGTCAGCTCCCAGTGTTTTCTCCTGTTTACCTGATGAATCTGGGCATTTTGAGGCAATGCAGCATTTGCCTCATGTACACAGACAACCCTCTCCTCCTACCACCCAACACTACAACCTGTGAGAGATGCACTTATATAGCCAAACTGGAAGCAAAGCTCTCTTAACCCAAGACTGGACTAGACAGTCAAGAGGAGAAGGTAAACACTTGCACCATACCACACTCAGCACATAGTCCCACAAAACCTACACCACTAAAACACACACACAGAAACACAAAACACACATCTACATTCGCAGAGGCTCTCAGTAAAAACCTGTCCAAGTAACAGGGACCTCCAAAGCAGAAACACAAGCAACCTCCACCCCCAATACAACCCAAATGACACATAGCCCACAAACTCAGTGTGCCACTCAACCACAGCCCATAAGGCATAACAACGTACCCAACACTTTAGTCATAGGTGACTCTATAGTCAGGCACACTGATGTTCCACTCACCAGGCTAAACAAGGTGAAAGTTACTGTCAGCTGCCTTTCGGGTGCCAGGATCCGCCACATAACGCATACACTCAGGTCACTCCACAAGTAGTACAAATATGACTCAGGTCATTCACACCAACATGGACAATGACAGAGACATTCCTCCCTGGACTACATAAAAAGGGACATGGAGGAGATATCCGATCTTGTAGCTCAGGCAGGTATGACCCTAGTCCTGAGTAGCATCCTGCCATCACCCAGAATTATACCACAGTACAAGGACAAAATGATTGACTTCAACAATTGGCTAAGCTTCTGGTGTCATTCTAAGGGGATACAGTATCTGTCTGCCTGGGATGACATGATCGACAAACCAAGATGCTTTGCCAGAGACAGCCTGCACCTGTCGCCCCTGAGATTCTGGATACTGGTTAAGGCTCTAGCCACCACTATAGTGCCTTTTTTAGGCAGGGTTCAAATGACAAATTCACCACCATAACAGGTACAGGCAAGAAGAATCTGAGGGTATTGCTACTCAATGCTAGAAGTCTAAACCTCAAAATTCACTCACTCGAGGCACTCCTTAAAATGGAGAACATAGACATCGGTGCAGTGACAGAGACCTGGTCAAGGCTCCAGAGAGTACCCCTGCATTACCAGGCTATAATTCATACCACACCTTTCGGCCACCTAACCTGGACCGAAACACTAAAGACGGAGGCGTGTCCATATTCATTAAGGATATCCACACCTCCAGGCGAGTTGCTCAGCATAATGCATCCGAGATTATCCAAGTGCAACTAACTCTAGGCAAGACCACAATCCAAATTGTAGCTTGCTACAGATCCCCCACCATGCCCCAGGATTCCTACTCCTCATTTCTTGATACACTGGAAAATATTAGGGTACAACCTAACACCCTAATAATGGGTGATTTCAACTACCCTACCATTAACTGGGAAAACTACTCATGTACCAACTCCTGTGGCTCATTGTTTTCTGGAATTCATAAATACCAATGCCTTGGATCAACTTATCCACACCCCCACCAGGGGCAGCAATATCCTAGACCTGGTTATTACCAACATGGGTGACCGGTGCTCCACACCAGAGGTCAATTCCTTGTTGGTCAGATCCGACTACAAGCTAGTCACCCTAGACATCCACATCCCTCCCCCAACCCCCATTAGGGAAACCACAGTAAAAAATTTCTCCAAAGCCAACTTCATGTTTCTTAAGACAGAAGTGGCAAACTTCACGAAACCCATGTTGACGGACAATAGAGGTATGACTGCTGAATCCTACACAAATGCACTTTATAAGCACTTACATGAGTGCATGGATCGTGCAATCCCTAACAGAACCAAGATGCTATCCTCCAAAAAAAGGAAGCCAATCTGGTGGCCCCTGCCATAAACAAACTCTACAACAGAAGAAAGAAACTGTTGCAAAAAAAGAATAAAATCCCATGATTGGAGAAACTCCCTGGTCAGCCTCAGTAAGAACTGAGATCCCACATAAAATCCTCCAAAGCTAGTTATGAAAAAAAATCGCCACTGACTCTAAAGACAACCACAAAACATTCTATAGCTATGTCAAGAATCTCAATGGCAACACTCAGATCTGCTCTGAGTTACAGCCCAATGGCACTAAATATACAGAACCAACTGATATTACCAACATCCTAGCAGATAGGTTCAGTGCTAACTTTACCCCCCTGTCATCCCCTAAAGGGCCCATCTCTATACCAGAAGAATGCAAAGTTCCTGTAATCATGGCTGCACAGGTAAAAAAAAAAAAAACTCGCTATCCAAAGCAAAGAACACAGCATCCATGGGACCTGGCAACATCCCAGGCTGTGTTCTACATGAACTACAGAATGAACTGGCACCTCACCTAAGTACCATGTTCACTCATAGCCTCACCTCAGGCTATGTACCCACTGAATGGTGCACAGTGACGGTTATCCCACTCCACAAAGGGGGAGCCACTACAGACCCTGGAAACTACCACCACATTAGCCTAACGAGCCTGGTCTGCAAGGCTATGGAACTTATAAACAACGACATTGGTAATCTCCAAACTCAGGACCCCACCCAGTTCGGGTTTGTAAAAGGCAGATCATGTCTTTTAAACCTGATAGACTTCTTTGAAGCAGTCACCAAAGCTGTAGATGAGGGTAAGTTGGTTCACACAGCCTATCTAGATCTCGCCACAGCTTTCAACACCATCCCCCAATCTGGAATTATAGTTAAACTCACTAAACTAGGTATAAATCCCTATGTCACAAGATGGGTTGCCAACTGGCTCACTGACAGAACTCACACTGTGAAAGTAGCAGACTCCAAATCCAACTTCAGACCAGTGACAAGTGGAGTACCACAGGGTTCAGTCCTGGATCCTTTCCTGTTTGGTATCTACTTCTCTGATGTACAGGCTAACACAGAAGGTCTTTGGTTAACGAAGTTCACAGATGACTGCAAACTAGGAGCCATAATCAAAACTCCAAAAGATTTAGACATCCTACAAAATGGCCTTGCTGAGACAGATGCCTGGTGCCAAAGCCATGGCCTCAAGCTCAGTGTCAAAAAGTGCATTGTCATCCCTTTTGGTAAAAACTCTGTACCCATGAATTACCACATAGGCAGTATTCTACTTAACACCAAAAGTGTGATAAGAGACCTTGAGACACAGGTGGACAGTAGTCTCTCCTTTGATAATCACATTGCCACAGTAGTCAGGAAATCCTTCTATGTGGCACACCTCACCACAAAAGGTTTCTCATCCAGGAAAAAAAAGAGGTCATTGTTCCCCTCTACCCATCACTCATTAGACCCATTATAGAGTACAATGCCCCATTTGGTATGTGCCTCACAAGACATATACAACAACTGGAAAGGCCACAGAAAATACCTCACAAAGAGGATTACCGGCCTCAAACAGATGCCCTACGCAGACTGTCTCAAAAAACTGCAGCTTTACTCTGTCGCATATCGCCTACTCAGAGGCGATCTCTGCCTGACACACAAAGCTATGTCAAACCCAAAGCTTTTAGACATGCTCCACTTAAAGAAATCCCAATCCCTACAATAAACATAACATGCTGGAGGGATAGATTCTTGTCCCAGAGACTTCCCATACTCTGGAACAAACTACCTATCTATATCAAACAAAGCTCCTCATTAGCACTCTTCAAAAAAAATCTTGATGATTGGATGGGAGATAGGAAATTCACCCCGGGGATCACTTCTGTGGCTCGGCTTGACAGTGGCACAAGAAAATAATTTCCTTGGGTGGCGAAAGCCAGGGTACCTTTTGGCTAGGCTCATGTAGGCCCTAGGGCCAATAGCCTAGTACCTACCTATCAACCCGGTTTATCAGGAAATGTAGCCTTAGCAGGAGGAGCCCACTTGCCACTCTTTTTGCCCTTAGTAGGAGGACAAGATTACCTGTCTTATTACGGTAGTTTCGCTGAAATTTAGAAACAGGAGAGACAAACGCATCTGAGTTCCTGTAAGACCTTATCCTGAAGGGACTTAAATAACCCAGCAGCTGCTTCCCCAAACAAATTTTATTATCAGGAGGAGCACCTGTCAACTTAGCCTTGATATCATCAGGTAAAGGTTAAAACCTAAGCTAAGACAATCTCCTCATCACTGAACAAAAAACAGCAGCTCTAGAAGAGGCATCCACTGCATAACTACATTTGACAGAATGACAAACTACTTGAGAGGAAATCCCTAACAAGGTTTACCCTCAGAGTCTGGAAGATCAGAAATAAGCTGACAATCCTGAGAAAGTAGAGCCAACACATACCTGGATATATGGGTTTGACATTTAATAGCTCTTAAAAGCCAAGGTAGCTGAGGTGTAAACCTTCTTAACTAGCCTTTCCATGGTTCTGCTGTCTTTATCAGAAGGCAGTAACTTAGGTGAAGGAAGCAGTTGATAGGGCTTGTCAGTGGATACAGACACCACTGAGGGGTCAGCAGCAGGGCATTTGTATAAAAAGTTACAATCCTCAGGCACCCTATAAAACCTATCAATCTTCTTGGGAGCAGGTGGCAGAAAATCTTTATAGGCACTGGGAAAAGCATCCTACAAACAAGCCAAACCAGGAGGAAAAGCAGAAGTTTTTGGAGATTACACCTGCAGCAAATCATAGAACCTCATGAATTTCAGAGACCTGAGCACAATCCCATTTAAAAAAATCCTTCATCTGGCAAATTTTGTCCTCAAAGGAATTTTTTTCAGGGGGAGTATCGGGATTATTAGATTCTTCTTCCTCTGACCCATAGTCCAAAGGAGAAGGAATTTGGGGAGAGTAAGCTCATCAGAATATGACTCCTCCACCATGGGTCTTTTAAGTGGAGTAGAAGACCAAAGATGAGCTAGAACAAACCCCCCCTGAGAAGGTTTTAATACTATTAAGGAATGTTTAGTTGTTGGTTCTTCTTTAATATTCACCCTGTAAAACTTGGAAGGGTCTGACCCAGGGCAGCATTCAGTAACTGTAATAGGAACTACTTCCCTAACTAAAATCTGCGGAACACTCCTAGGCCCCTCAGAAATAATCAACCATGGTTCCCCTTGAATGTCTAAAACAGACACGTGCAAACCCTCATTGGACATCCTGCAAACCAGATCTTTGGAGGCCTCCAACTTGGTCACAACAGAGGAATCTGACAACAAAGCTGGGCAAGCCTCCAGGTTCTCACTGACCTCAGGAGAAATATCTGGCTGAGGCTGGACAGCAGAAGATTCTGGTTTTAATTTTTTAACCACTTTCTTCCCTAATGACTGACCCTTGGGGTGGGAAGTTCCTTCCATGGTATTCTTAACGAGAAGCTTAAGAAGATGATTCCTAAGATACAAAGCAAGTGAAAAAGGTTTACTACCCAGGGTCTTGGGTATAAAAGCCTGACAAACAGAACAGGTCATATGGTCATGAGAGACTCCTAGGCAAAATAAATGCTTGTGGCAGTCTTTATGTTAAATTTGTCTCCCACACTGGCATTTTCCATTCCTGGATGACATTAACCCCCCAGAAGCAACAAAAAAGCCAAGAAAAAACAAAACTCCAACTAGGTACATATCTGCAATGGCTCTGAAGCAGCAAAGAAGACACAGGCATTCAAACCAGAGAATGAAAAAGCATTCAAACTGGCGGTAATGGATTAAGGCATTCAGATCAACGATCGAAGGATGCATTCAGAATGGCAGCAAAGAAGTTCAGATGATGGTAAGCCGAATGACACATTTATGCCCTACGCTATGTGAGAAGCATACATGTAACATTTGGTGAACCTTAATGGACAGTAGGCTTTGGTATACTGGCCAGACATTGGGCTACCCAAGGCAGGGAATCCCAATTGTAAAGAATACTGCAACAAGAGAATGGAAGGACATCACTTCTGCCTACACAGAACTGTTCACACAAACTCTACACACGCATGCTAACACCTGCATAGAGGCAGCTGTACCCACCAGAAAGAAGTACAGAACTAGCTCAAAAAACAAGCTACAATGGTGGAATCAAAACATCAGTAAGCTGTAACAGAAGGAAGAAAATCATGGCAAAAATTAGGAGGTGCAGCACCCACTAGGATAAAAGCACTCTCATCAAACTAAATAAACAACTCAAAGCATAAATAGTCTACCAAAGCCAACGTTTAGGTAAATTTGGCCTCCCAGGACACAGGCAGCCACAAGGAATTCTTTAGTTATATAAAGAACAAAAATGGCTTCAAGGATAAGGCTGAGTACTATAAAAGAAAATCTGGTATATACAAAGAGAACTCAGCTTCCACAACCAGATAACTCTTTGATAAAGTAGATTAAAAATGGTAAGCGCTTTCGCGACCTCAAGCTGTCGCTTCATCAGACAAAGAACATTGAGCAAAGACCATATTTTATACAAGTCACTAATTAAACAATCATCTGATGTCATCAATTAAGCATTGTTTAAACATTTTTTTAAAGAAACAGAGAGTAAAAACCAATGTAAAAATTAGTCCCTCTTAACTGTTAAATATAAATATATAAATATAAAGTAAAAAACATATTATGACTCACATTAAAAATGTATGGATAAAAACATGTTAGTAAAACATTTAAAAAGCAAGTAACTAATGTTTAAGGCGTCTCAGTTTTAAACAGGGTTTAACAGAAAAGGTGCCATTTAGACCTGGTGGTTTTTCAGCATTTAATAAAATAATCCAGTTTTGTTCTGCTGCTTCTGTAATGCTGTCAATGTCTCCTCCTCATAAATTGGCCTCTATGACCTGTATAACAAAGAACTTAAAAGTATGTGTAGGGTCTGTTGAAATGACATGACTAGCCAATGCATTATTGGCCTTCTGGTTTCTGATGTCCCTAATGTGTTCCAGAATCCGGTCTTTTAGTAGCCTATTGGTTTTGCCTATATAATATGCATGTTATTTCGTACAAAATGCAAAATACACTAAATTAGTAGTACGACAGTTAGCATAATACTTAATCTTGATTGTAAATTTATTAGTAGGATGTGTATAGACTGTATTTGAACAAATATATTGACAAGCAGAACAATGTCTGCAGGTAAAAGTGCCTATTCTCTTTGATTCACAATGTCTAATGACGGTATTCTTATAGCAAAGATGGTGCCTCAGGGACTTATTATTTCTAAAAGAAAAGGCTGGTGTATCCTGAATAATATCTTTAAGTTCTGGAATCTCTTTCAAAATGTTCCAATTCTTTTTTTACTATCTCACAATAGTTATTGATATCACTAGAGTACTGAAAGATAATTCTAAACCTATCAATAGTGGTGTTTGGTATTCTATTCTCCAATTCTTCATCACTGATGTCTCTCAAATAAGGTCTGCATTTGTCTCTTCTGTGTGTCCATGCTTGTTCTATCACCTTATCTATTTCTTGTACAGAATATCCTCTTTCTAAGAATTCCTGTTTGCATGTCAGAAGTACTTTATGTGCTTCAGTGTCATTATTGTGTAACCTAAGGATTCTGTATACTTGTCCTTTCAGCATATTCCGAGGAATATGTCTAGGGTGCATACTGTTTTTGTGAAGTAATGCATTCTTCCTAGTTGGTTTCTTGTATATACTACTGCATATTTCATCAAGTTCTGATATTTTCAAAGTTACATCCAAGAACTCTATTTCATCAACAGAAAATTTGTAACTGAACTTCAAAAAATCAGTAGTACTATGCATAAATTCCACAAATTGATGGAGTTCTTGGGTGTTACCTCCCCATAACAAAAAGATGTCATCCACAAAATGGACATACCAAAGCACTTTTTCACACAAAGCATTAGTAGTAGATAGGAAAGTAGATTGTTCCCAGTGTGATAGTGTTAAATTGGCGTAGCTGTTGGCACAAGCTGTGCCCATTGCTACGCCAGTTTTCTGAAGATAAAAGTCATTTTCAAAAATAAAGACATTGTTTTCCAATATTATTTCTAGTAAAGCACAAATAAGCATGACTTGGTCATTTTCAAAACATCTATTCATAGTGAGAAATGATCTAATTATTTCAATACCCCAATCATTAGAAATAGAAGTGAAGAGAGATTCTATGTCTAAAGTGACAAACATGAATTTACTATTCAAGGTAAGAGGTCTGTTGTGCAACCTTTGTAAAAAAGTTTGTGTATCTTTCAAAATAGTATGACAATTGTCTAAGAGTATATGCAAAGTATTTTCAACATAAATGGACTGTGCCTCAGTGCACCATCCTCCATCCGATACAATAGGTCTCATGGGTGGAACAGACCTATTTTTATGTATTTTGTGTAGGCCATATACTTTAGGAATCATAGGATTATTTATATTAAAAAATTAAACAGATTTTCATCAATTAGGCCAGTCATAAGTAGGTCAAAGACTAAAAAGGAAACTCAATTATGCCATTGACAGTTGTTCTAGAAATACACTGATAAGTATTAACATCTTGTAAAAGCACTTGCATTTGTGATAAGTATAGTTCCTTATCAAGAACAACAATCCCACCACCCTTGTCTGCAGGTTTGATATCTATAGAATGCATATTCTTAAGTTCTTGTAGGGCATCAGAATCTTGTGTCATGTTACAAAAATTAACTCGAGTGCCACCAACAAATAGAGTTCTAAAATCTGACTCACAGACATTAATAAAGGTTTGAACAATGGGATGTATAATTGGAACAAAGGTACTGGGTTTCTTAAAAACAGATGCTTCATTATTGTTGTTATTAAACAAACACTTTAATGTCAAGTTCCTGCCTAATAGCCTTAGGTCTTTCAACATCTCGGTGTGGTCTGCTCATTTAGCAGGTATAAACGAGAGACCCTTATTAAGTAGTTCAGTTTGTTATTTTGTTAATTTAAAGGAAGATATATTAAAGACCAAACCTGATGTTAAAAACGGTGCCTTTTCATGTTCTTGAAGTTCCGTTCGGTGCTGTTGTCTCGTAGCTTGCCTTTCCTTATTAAGCTCCGAGATCTGCTCCTTATTGGGAAAGGATTGTTCAAAGTAAATCCGGTTTCTAAAAAAACACTGCCAACTTTATTATTTGTACCTGCATGTATTATACCAGCCACTGAGGTTGTTTTAGGGCGAACAGACATACTAGAACTATCAGTGAGAGTGGCTGATCAGGCTAAAAGGGCGATAGTTCCTGGGATCAGTGGTGGCTCCCCCTTTGTGGAGTGGGATAACTGTTGCTGTGCGCCATTCAGTGGGCACAAAGCCTGATGTAAGGCTATGATTGAACATGGTGGTTAGGTGGGGAGCCAGTTCATTCTGAAGTTCATGTAATACACAGCCTGGGATGTTGTCCAGTCCCATGGATGCTGTGTTTTTGGCTTTAGAGTGTGCAGCTTTTACCTGCATAGCTGTGATTACAGGGACTCTGCATTCTTCCTGTATAGATATTGGCCCCTTAGTGGGTGAGAGGGGAGTAAAGTTAGCACTGAATCTATCTGCCAGGATGTTGGCAATATCAGTTGGTTCTGTAATTTTTGTGCTGTAACTCAGAACAGATCTGGGTGTTGCCATTGAGATTCTTGATATAGCTATAGAATGCTTTGTGGTTGACCCTAGAATCAGTGGCGATTTTGTTTTGGTAGCTAGCTTTGGAGGATCTTATAAGGGATCTCAGCTTCTTACTGAGGCTGACCTGGGAGCTCCTCCACTCATGGGATTTTACTCTTTTCCAGCAGTTTCTTCCTTCTGTTGTAGAGTTTGTTTATGGCAGGGGACCACCAGATTGGCTTCCTTTTTTTGGAGGATAGCAGCTTGGTTCTGTTTGGGATAGTATGATCCATGCACTCGTGTAAGTGCTTATAGAGTGCATTTATGTAGAATTCAGCAGTCGTAATTGTATTGTCCATCTGCATGGGTGTCATGAAGTTCGCCACTTCTGTCTTAAGAAACATTTAGTTGGCTTTGGAGAAACGTTTTACCCTGGTTTCCTTAATGGGGGGTGGGTGCAGGATATGGATATCTAGGGTGATTAGCTTATGGTCGGGTCTGACCGAGGAGTTGACTTCAGGTGTCGAACACCAGTCACTCATGTTGGTAATGACTAGGTCTAGGATATTGTTGCCACTGGTGGGAGTGTGGATAAGTTGATCCAGGGCATTGGAATTCATGAATTCCAGAAAGCTTTGAGTGAAGAAGTTGGTACATGAGTAGTTTTCCCAGTTAATGGCGGGGTAGTTGAAATTGCCCATTATTAGGGTGTTTGGTTGAACCCTAATATTTTCCAGTATATCACGAAAAGAGGAGTGGGAATCATGGGGCATGGTGGGGGACCTGTAGCAAGCTACAATTTGGATTGCAGTTTAGTCAGAGTTAGTTGCACTTGGATAACCTCGGATACAGTATGCTGAGAAACTAGCCTGGAGGTGTGGATATCCTTAATGAATATGGAAACACCTCTGTCTTTGGTGTTCAGGTCCAGGTAAGATGGGTGAAAAGTGTGGTATGAGTTATAGCTTGGTAATGCAGGGGTGCACTCTGGAGCCTTGAACCAGGTCTCAGTCACTGCACAGATATCGATGTTCTCCATTTTAAGGAGTGCCTCGAGGGAGTGCATTTTGAGATTTAGCATTCTAGCACTGAGTAGCATTACCCTCAGTTTTTGTTTCCCTGTTCCTATTATTGTGGTGAATTTGTCATTTGAACCCTGCCTAAAAAAGGCACTATAGGGGCCGCAAGAGCCTTAGCCAGTATCCGGAATCCCATGGGTGACAAGTGCAGGCCATCTCTTACAAAGCATCATGGTCTGTTGACCATGTTGTCCTAGGCAGACAGACTGGATCCCCTTATGATGACACCAGAAGCTTAGCCAATTGTTGAAGTCAATCATTTTATCCTTGTACTGCGGTATCATTCTGGGCGATGGCAGGATGCTACTCAGGGCTAGGGTCATACCTGCCTAGGCTACAAGATCAGAGAGCTCTTCCATGTCTCTTTTCATGTAGTCCAGTGAGGTATGTCTCAGGTCATTTGCTCCAACATGGACAATGACAGAGTCATATTTGTACTTGTTGTGGCATGACCTAAGTGCATGGGTTATGTGGTAGATCCTGGCACCCTAGTGTGTTGGGTACATTGTTTTGCCTTATGGGCTGTGGTTGAGTGGCACACTGAGTCTGTGGGCTATGTGTCATTTGGGTTGTGTTGGGGGACCCAGGAAGTTTGAATTGGGGTGTCTACCTCTATAAAGAGGCCAGTCACAAGTGGAGTCCCTCATGGATTGATCCTGGGACCATTCCTTTTTGGCATTTACTTCTTTGAAGTCAAGGCCAATGTCAATGGCCTCTGGCTGACTAAATTTGCAGATGATTGCAAATTTGAAGCTGTCATTGTATTGCCCACTGATACAAATGTTCTCCAGAAAGACCCATCACAAACAGCTGGTGCCAGAGCCATGGACTAAAACTAAATGCCAAGAAATGCATACTAGTGTCCTTTAGGACGCTAGAAGCCATCCACCCCTGGAAACTATCATATTGACAACACACCACTATGAGTTCATCCAGTAGTCAGGAACTTGGGAACACACAGTAATCTAGCCTTTGACCATCACATGTCTACAGTAGTGAGGAAATCATTCTATGTTGTGCAACTTATAAACAAAGGTATGGCATCCTAGGTCCATAGAAAGTATTGTTCCACTGTATTCAGTATTCATCAGACCTATCATAGAGTGCAATGCCCTATTTGGTATGTACCTAACCAGGCATATCCAACAACTGGAATGTCCACAGATGTTGCTCACTAAAAGAACACAGGACATAAGTAACATGTCCTGTACAGACCGCCTCAAGCCCCTATCCCTGTATTCTGTTTTCTACAGACTGTTGAGGGGAGATCTATGCCTGGCACACAAGGCATCATCAGACCCCACTCTGATGGACCTCCTGCATATCCACAAAACAAACAGCACCAGAATTACCCATTATAAAGACTTAAACCTTGTTGTGATATAAATAGGACTTGCTAGACAAACAGCTATCTGTCCCAGAGACTACCCCTTTTTTGGAACAGACTCCTCATCCATGTGAAGCTGAGCTCTTCCCTAACTCAATTCAAGTGTAACTTGGACAATTGGATGGGGAAAAGGAAATCCATCCCTAGTTTGGCACTTATGTCTCTAATGGACACAGTCAGACTGTAAATGGTTCATCTCTCAGGCTCCCTGCTTGTAAATGTTTCACTTCCCAAGCCTCTGCTTACACTTATGAAGGGTACCAGAACTTGTCAGAGATTTGGGATGCATGGCTAGGCTTAAAAAGGCCCTTGTGACTGTTAGCCTAGTACACACCTATGAAACTATCAGCTGATATTGTCATTGGAAATAAAAAAATTTCACATTTTCTCAATTACATTTTCCTTATTAAAGAGAATGAAGTTTAATATTTGTTTAAATTCTGCCTATTACCAAATATTAAGATGATCCATACAGTGTGTTTGAATTAGAAGTGTTATTTCACAGACTGCATCTTGTTCCTTGAGATGATGATGGTCTGACCTCCAATAACAATTAACACTGTTATGAGAGCAAAATCTATTTTGAGTTTAGTCCTGAACATTATTAATGACTGAATTTGGGAACAGACTCAGAAACAAGAAAGAAATCTATACTTGAATATAATCTTTGTGATGCTGAAAAGAAGGTAAATGCAGCTGCATGACTCAATACAGGCTAAAAAACATAAGCACTCAAACATGACATGCTGTAGTAGGGTATCATTTTTGTTGTGTACTGCTGGTACCATTTTTATCCAGGGATAAACCCAGAGTCTACAGTAACAAATAAGTTCTCCATGGCTTGCCTTGCCTACATCACTTGAAGAAAATTCCTTTTTTATTAGTACTGTCACCTGAATTAAATGAGACAAAAATGTGTGGAACCCATTTTTCCTGATAAAATCAAATTGTAAAGTATACATGTAGGCAGGTCACCTTGACAAAACAAACATTAGTGTTCATATTGTAAAACAGGTGTCAGCATAGTTTTCTCTTGGTAGTTATCTGTAGATTATGCACATTCCAAAAGGAAATTGTTAATTATGTTTTCTTGTTTGGGTGATACAGGCAAATTATACTTAGTTTTGTTCTTCTTTCGGCTTTTCCCGATTAGGGGTTGCCACAACAGAACACCGGTCCGCTAATGATTGGCAGTAGATTTTTATGGTACCAGCTCGATGCCCAACCTTCAACGAAGGCATGCCCATTTACGCATGTCTTTTGAATGCCACTTGACCACGGGGAGGACATGCAAACTCCACACAGAAGGCGCTCCAGCCGAGAATCGAACGGGAGAACCTCTTGCTGTGAGGTGACAATGCTACTGCTGCACAACAACCACCTGACACCTGAATAAAGAGCACAGATTTTTATTTTTCAAATGTAACTCAACAACCCAATTCTGCTTGCATTTTTTTTACCAACATAAGTTAATCCAATACCCACAAAAGCTTTCAAATTGTTTCCAGCAGAACAATGAAACTGAGAAACCCACAAACTTGTAGCCTCCCACCCCCTATGACTTAATCTTACATCTGCTTAATGCAGTTAGCTGATAACTACCTAATTTAAAGGAACCGTTATATAACCCTGGTAAAAACACAAAATAGTTACAGCAGTACAAGTACTGTTAGGATTCGTAAAAAAATTACAATTACTGCTATGCACTACTGAACTGGCTTGCAACAAACATGTGACATACACAGAAACCATCACAATTTCAGAACTGTCATACAGATTTGTGGTTCGAGTGTTATAACAGATGCAACATAAAAGATAGTGGCCATCATAGACAATAATGACATTAACACACTAGTGATATTCATGTCCAATCTGTTGTTAATGCAATCATACTGAAAAGTCATTAATAGTCGCCATGGGTGAGACTACCAGGTATGCTAGTTCAGCAGAAAGAGCCATGATCAGCATCCATATCCAGGTGAAGTACGCTACAATAAACTTCCAGAGTTTTGTAAATGAATGAAATATTGTAGCCCACGCCTGAAAAGAGGCATGACAGTATTTACAGGAAGACTCCACATAAATTTTGAACTGATTGCAAATAACTGACTCAACAATATAATGACAAACTAAGCTTGCTAAAGCTTCAGTTGTTATTGTATTAGGTACATACATCTTTATGGAGGATCACACACAAATGAGAAATGTATTCAAATGCACCAATGGTGACACACACACAAAGAACAGCCAACTATAAGAACTGCTCCCTTGTTAAAAATGTTGCACTCCAATATTAAATTCAGTGCCATGTGAAAGTGTAATGATATCATGAAGAGAGGAAGAAAAAGATAAAACCATGAATATTATAAATGGACAGGAACAGCAACAACATGATTACTAAAAACATCAATCATGTTTATCCTTCAATCGAAGATTGTTAATGAGCTCTCCCAGAGAATGGGCACAGCAAGGTAACATGTAAATGCTGGATACTCAGACTAATGTGTATAGTACTGCCTTTGTCACAGTGGTTAAGATAGCCAGTCAACTAAAGCTGCATTTGTAACTAAATTTAATCAGAACTAAATACATATGGCTGCATTGTTGACTGAATAATGACAACTGCTATACATTGAAAAGTCTTGCCTACTATGTAAGCACATTTATTTTCCCCTTCTCTCAGTCCAACCTATTAATTATAATTCTCTCCAACACTACTCTCGATTATTCCATACATTAATAATACTTTACTTGTGGATGATCGACATCCAAATTACTTAAGAGTATTATGTACTGGTAAGGAGTGAGTAACTTAATGATGCTAACACTTACTACTCAGTTAAGCATTAATCTGAATTAGGAATTTTAAAATTTTACAACACAATTTGAAAGTACACTAATAGTGGCACTGATGCCATTGTATTAAGATATTTTATGACTGGCCTTATGTACTGTATTACTAATTTAGTTGCCAACGTCTTGTTAAACTGTATCAGCAATGACATTCAGTCATTGTAGCACAACCGAATCAACACAGGCTACACAGTGTACAACTAATCCTTTTACATTAATCCTCCTGAAGTGGACATTAAAGCTTAAAACAGATGAAGATAACCAGCAAAGTGACACACATCGCCAAAATCACCCTCTTACAAGCTCATTTTTTAAACAAACCTTTGTAAATTTCACTAACTTCAAAACTGGCCTATCAAGAGACAGCTTGCAGATAAAAGTAAATTTCAAATGCAACACTCTGCCAGTCTGTTTTTAAAGAGCTGCTTCCCTACACTTTGCTAACACGTAAGACATCTGTGAGCATCTAACACTGAAATCTAGCATATGCATTTTAATAGGGGACACCACAACGGTACTTGTGTAACAAAGGGCTTCTAAAGAAACACATCTGCATAGTTAGTTCCTATGCCAAAGGTATCTTAAAGCAGCAAAGTACAATTAGAAAGACAATGCCATACTGAAAACGTAGCATTTTATTAAAAATATATATATACTTTTTCAATAATTTGTGAAAGTTGCTCATTGGGATTAGCTTTATAGTCAAAACCATTCTAAGAGAAGGATACTCTTGCTAGCTAGGACATCTTAAATCTGATGCCTTGTTGTATACAGAGTTAAATGCCTGATACCATACGGAATCTTTTCATTCTCACTTCTTTAGCTAGGTCAATAGTTATTTTAATAGTAAAACACTTCTAGGACATTACAAAAGATAAACACACTTTAACCAGACACCAGTGTTAAAGCTTTGATATTTTGTTCAAACAAAAAATACTGAACGTCATCAGAATACAGACTCCAACTATAAGCATACATAAATATAAATCAAGTGCTTATGTGACAAAATTGTCCACTACCAAAGCAGCACAAATAATTCTTCTCAGGTACTGCAAAGTTTTCAACTTTGAAACACAAGGCAAGTATATGCCATCATTCAAACCTGGACAAGGCAACACATTAAAAAGTTGTCACAAAAGTTCATGTCTTTCCAGCACTGTATCCATATCAGACGCAATGACTCCTTAGCATTTTGTAAACAAAATGGTAAAATCCTCTTAAAAGTAATACATTGCAGATCATAAAATATCCACTTATGCTGTGCTGATAACCACCCATAACATGGGTGAAACATGATTGTCTACAATTAGTGGGGTTTGGCTTCACTGACCTAAATGTAACCATAAAGAAAGAAAAAGTAAAAAAAGTCATGGACTTTGAGTTGCCATGTAGATGAAACACTTGATGTCCTTAAGGGGTCATTTGCACATATCCCATGGGCCTCCATTACAGGAAGTTTAATGTAACACGCAGTAAAATCTCTAACTTGGCTAGGTTTTTCTTGCAGTTTTACTGAATGGTTTGTGGACATTTTTACCCTTTTGTTTGGATGTTGAGATATGTTTCAGGCACCTTTATCTTAATGGGCATCAGCTGGGTTTAAAGACCCTGTGTCTGTGTTTTTTAACTATAGACAAACTATTCACTTATGCTGTGTTTATGAGGCCAATAAAAATGCCAAAACATGCATGTCCACAGCTAGTCAGGTTTGGCTTTATTTTCCTGAATGTAACCGTAAAGAAGATTCTAATTTTACTGAGTTTTTCTTGTTGACTTATTGAATAGTTTTGTCTGTGTGACCTTTTTACCCTTAGGTTTAACCAAAAGTTGGTAAAACTTCTGGGATTTTCCAGTTAAATGCCTTGCTTAACTTTATCTGTATTTCAGTCACAGTTACTTCATATAAATCCACTCCTCTGCATTAGAATTTGTATGTTTTATCCTCTGAACTTTAATTGGGTACTCGTAGATATTTCTTCAGAATTTATCGATTTTCCTCTATTCTTGGTGGTGTCTTGATTGTTGCTGTTTCCTTCCTAGCTTCTAGTAGAACTTCTGTTGGTCATCCATAAAGTACTTATGTTGTATTTGTTCTATGTCAGTGTATCTCATAAGTTTTTCTGCATGTGTAACAAGCTTTTCTTAGAAATGGTATCATTTAAATCTTGACCTCTTTTGATCTGCTTTTATTGTAACACATGCACTTTTCTAATAGTTTTAGATCTATTTTTCTTTACCTTTATTCTTTTAATAATGATGCTTTTTTCTTAACTGTTTCACATTTGTTTTTATTCAGCCTTTCCATAGTGGTCATCTATATGATCTTTATTTTTCTTTACTAATTTATGCTTTCTTGGTAAAACTTTATAAGTTTTGCTGCAGAATAATGTATTGATTACTCTACGTTAATTTTATTTAATTTTTTTAGCAGTCCATGTCTTGTTCACTTTTAGTAGCCATTCCTCTCATGTGTTGTTCTATTTATCCACATCTACCAAATCCAGCAAGCCCTCCCTTAATGCGTCTATGTTTAGACAGAACAAACCATTAATCAAACAACGAACACTTAACATCAAATGTATGTTTTGTTGCATTGGCATATCATTGTACATACTGAATTTTAACAGCTGGCCAACAGCAAGGAAATAACACATATGTGTATATGTCTTAGCAAACGTGCTATTATTATTAATATACATTTGCCAAGATAGCTTAATTATAAATAGTGTATTAAAATATTATGTTAAACCAGTAGATGTAATGTTTTTTCTTGAAGACAAGGTATAGTATACATTTTGAACTTATATAAATAATGTATAGTCTTAGTTTGATTCTCCCATATAGAAACATGGTACATAACTATTCTAAGTGTAACTTTAGATTGTACTTAAGGCAGTCCATAATCTACTGATACTCAGTATTTCATAATCAAACATCTGAGAAAACTCCTGGTGTATTAGGGATGTTGTACAGTACTGTAAAATCTCAGAGAAAGGATATGTTACAGATGGTTACTTGTACAATCTTGAAAGAATAATCAAACTAAGAAAGTATTGGTGCTGACATCAAACGTTTATTGAAAAGTGTAAGGGAAGAGCTGTAACAAAAAGTGTTTGGG
This sequence comes from Protopterus annectens, assembly GCF_019279795.1. Classification (NCBI taxonomy): domain Eukaryota; kingdom Metazoa; phylum Chordata; order Ceratodontiformes; family Protopteridae; genus Protopterus; species Protopterus annectens. Next base: position 1,847,633,787 of record NC_056732.1, on the reverse strand, counting down.
ACAAAGTCAGTTATGCATCACCATGCATCTGATTTAACTGAAGTAGAAAAGTATGTAACGTAGAAATTTAAAGGAAAAAGCTGTATCATTTAGAGATACACCTTAATTACTTGTAGATTATGTAATTGCTAGTGCATTGTTAGAGACCCCCTAGAAGGTGTATGCTTCAGCAAGTTAATCATCTTCGATGAAAAAAGATGATTTCAGACAGTAAAACCTTGGAAGAAAAGTAGTACTTTTACTCAGAAACATGTGACAGATATTCATAGCAATTTGCATGTGTTAGTCTTTTCTACAAAGGAGAATTTAACTGACCTATGCAGTTCAGCAATACTGTATATGAACTGAAGTTTTTTAACTAAGGGAGGTTTTTGGATTTATTATAGCATGCATGCATTACTGACATATGGAGGTATAATAAGAAGTTATGTACTCACCATAACGTTCCATGTTGGTAGTCCACATCACCGGTTCGGAGCCAATCCTTGGCTCCGACTCGGCCGATTTACAAGCTGGAAGACTTCTGGTTGGCTCGTGGCTAAGCAGGTATCCCATGGTGCACCAGTACAATCCCCAGATCTTGTTTGCTGCTCACTAGAATAACAACCATAAAAACAACCAATACTAAAGGGTCTCCAAATAAGGGCAACCAAATTATTACTTCCAGATCTTCCAGGATGGGGGCAGGAGGGCGGGTTGGTAAAAATGAAGGGTGAGATGGACTACCAACATGGAACATTATGGTGAGTACATAACTTCTTAATGTTAGGTAGTCCGATCTCACTTTCATTTTTACATATGGGACAGCATCCCTAGTGCCTTATTCTTGGGTGGCTCATTGGAAAATACTCTTGAGCACCGTGGAGCCAAAGGATGCTCTACCCCTGGATGCCAAATCCAATTTGTAATGTGTAATAAAAGTGTGAGGGGTAGCCCACATAACTGCTGCACAAATATTATCAAGTGGTACCCTGGCTTGAAAGGCTGCAGAGGAAGACAGCGACCTGGCAGAATGAACCGTGATCCTGTAGGGTAAAGGTTTGCCCTCCGAGCTATAGATAAAGGCTATACAACTGGAAATCCAATTAGATAGTGTCACTTTAGAAACTGGTAAGCCCAATCTAGAGTCAGAAAAGGAAATTAATTATTGATCTGATTTCCTGAAAACCTTAGTCCGCTGTAGATAAAAACGTAGTTGTCTATGAACGTCTAGCTGATGAAAATAGTACTCAGCTGCATTACAGTGGTTAGGGAAGAAAACTGGGAGTTCTATTGATTGGTTTCTGGTAGCATTAGAACAATCTTTGGGGACAAAGGAGGGATTAGTACGTAATGACACCCTGTCTTTGTGAAAAATCAAATACGGTGGCTTAATAGACAAGGCCTGTAGTTCCGATACCTGTCTAGCTGATGTGATAATGTGATAGCTACCAAAAACAAGGTCTTCCAAGACAAAAATTTTAGAGAAGATGAGTGGGAAGGTTCAAAGGGGGGAGAAGTCAATTTGGACAACACAAAATTTAAATCCCAAGAAGCCACTGGTTCTTGCAGAGGTGGTCTCAATAGAGTGGCCCCTTTCAAAAAGGTCTTGCATAGCTTATGAGACATTAAATTGGTATCTGGAAAACCTAAGTGAAAATGAGAAATCACCGCCAATTGGACTCTGATAGTGGCAGCAGCAGATCCTTGCTGAAAAAGCTCAGAAAGAAAATCCAGAATCACAAGGATAGAAGCAGTGTATGGATCTACATTCATTCTTGTGTCCAAATAGAAAATCTTTTCCATTTACTGCCATACAGCCTCCTAGTTGAAGGTTTATGGGAGGACATAAGAATATGTGACACTGAGGATGATACATCATGAGGGATGGAACTGAAGCAGCCATGCTGTCAATTTGAGGGTGTGGATGGATGGGTGTAGCGAACCTGACATGTGAGTCAAGAGATCTGGAGCTGGGTCCAGAATCCAAGGATTATCCAGGAGGAGAGGCTCGAGGAAGAGGAACCAGACCTGACGAGGTTAGTAAGGAGCAATGAGGATCAACTTGCTTCCCAGCCAACTGGCTTTCTGAATCACTTTGGATATGAGAGGGATTGGAGGAAAGGTATACAGAAGTCCCATGGGCCAGTCGTGAGCCAGAGCATCTCTGGGAGTCTCCCCCGGAAGGGGAAATGAACGAAAAATAGCTGCTGCATTTGGTATTGACTGGGCTGACAAAAAGGTCGCAGCAAGGCTGTCCCCATTTCCAGAAAATCTGATCCACTGTTTCCCGTTTCAGAGACCACTCATGAGGCATTAGGATTGCCCGGCTGAGCTTGTCGGCTATCACGTTGGTCATCCCTGGAATGTGCATTGCAACCAGAAAGCACTGGGAAGAAATCGCCCATTCCCAAACTCGCATGGCCTCTCGACAGAATGGGTAAGATCTGGTACCGCCCTGTTTGTTGATATACCAAACCACCGACGTTGTCTGATTGTATCACAATTGTCCCTAGAGGAAGAAGGTCTTGAAGTGCATGCAACGCCAGAAGCACCACCCTCATCGCCAGAACATTGATATGCAGATGAGCCTCATGTTCTTGCCATGTGCCTAGGACAGTCCTGCCAAGATAATGCCCCCCCACCCGATCTGAGAGGCATCCGTGGTCACAGTGGCAATGGGTTGGGCCGGAACAAAGGGGGCACCCATAATCAGTTGATTGGGAGCTATCCACCAAAGAAGGTCCTTCTTGCATGATTCTGTCAGCAGGATAGGATGACTCAGTGGGAGATATTGGATGGACCATTGGGAAGCCACTGGAGAATTCTCATGTGCAACCTGGCTAATGGTACCAATAGAATTGTGGAAGCCATAGTCCTGAGGAGCTGAAGAACCCACTTCACTTTGACTTTTTGCAATAGGAGAAAACATTGAACTTGGGAGATTAAGTTCTGTGCCCTTTCGGTGGGGAGACGAGCTGTCATGTTCACTGTGTATATAAAAATCACAGATTGAGAGGGCAATAATGCAGATGTTTTCCAATTTATGGAGATCCCTAACTGAGCACAAAGCTGAATCATGGCTTCCCTGTTTTGGAGGAGTAGATGCCTGGTGGGGGTGGTCAGGAGCCAGTTGTCCAAATACGGAAACACCTGGAATCCCTGACATCTCAGGTGAGCTGTCACTACTGCCATGCATTTGGTGAACACCCTGGGGGGCTGTGGTGAGACCAAAGGGCAGAGCGCAAAACTGATAGTGACTGGCTCCCAGCTGAAAGTGTAGATGGCTTCTGGACGCCTTGTCCATTTTTATGTGGTAGTAGGCGTCCTGAAGATCCAGAGAGCACATCCAAAAGTCTTTCCCTAACAATGGGAGTATAGACTGCAGTGTTACCATCCAAAACCTGTCCTTCTTCACTGATTCGTTCAATCTGCTGAGGTCCACTATTGGCCTCCAGTCTCCGGTTAGTTTTGGAACTAAAAAGAACCTGGAGTAAGTTCCAGATCCTATCTGGTCTGCTGGGACGGGCTGGATGACTCTTTTTAGGAGCAACTTGTTGATCTCCACAGTTGCCTGATCCTTGAGATTGGGTGGTACATCTGGGATCCTTTTGGGAACAAATGGGGATAGGGAAAAGGGTATGATATAGCCTCTGGTAATAACTCTTTGTACCCACTTGTCTTGGGTGATATTTAGCCAGGCTTCTTGGTACAAAGAAATGCGACCCCCGACTGGCCCCAGAGAAGCGTAGTCAGGCTCCACATCAGGAGCGCTGATAAGGCCATCCTCAAAAGAAATCACGGCCTTATTGGTATTGCGGACCACCCCTGCCTCTAGGGCGAAGTCTGCCATTTCCTCCTCCTCTGCCTCTGAAGGAGGATTCACCCTGTGTGTCAGGAAAGACCCTCTGGGACTTCTTGAACCACATTTTACTGCCCCTTTGACCCTTGGGGTATGGTCTGGAAGGGACAGTAAAACACACTCCCACGGCAGAAAGTGTCTTTCCTTCTTGCTCACACCGAGTGAGTGTATCCTTCACCTTGGAACCAAACAATGAGGAAGCATCAAACGGGGCGTTGGTGAAATTAGACTTGAATGGTTCTGCAAAACTACATAAGTGCATCCAGGAGTGGCACCTCAAGGCAACTCCGGAACCTGCTACTCTACTCACTCCATCCACAGCATAAGAGATAAGTCGCATGGAGGAGTTAACCACAGAATTTAAGGTGGACAACTGAGTAGAAATCTTGTCAGGAACTCCCTCAGTACATGCACCTTGTATGGAATCTCCTAACTCCTTGAGGAGATCCCTCTACAACCTCTTGAAGTGCGTGAGATAGTTCAGCGATCGAAGAGTAAAGGCCGCTGAACTAAAAATACGCTTCCCAAATCTGTCAAGACTCCTTGTTTGGCAGATAAACAGATGAAGAAGCCTCCGCCAACACCACCGGCATCTACGGGAATGCCCTTGGACAAGAACTCTTTACCAGGAGGGGCAGAAAAGAACTTATTTGGTCTCCTGGGGACTGGCTCCACGGTATCAGGAGTATCCCACACCTTACAACTAACTAGATTCATCAGTTCGCCAAAAGGTGGAGACACCCAAGAGGCAGAAGGTTGAGACCCGAAAGCCTTCAGGTACACACGACTCCTCATCAGAAAGGTTAACAGTGGGCCAGTCACACCTCTGCATAAGGATCTCTAAAATGTCCACAAAGGAGACATCATCAGAGGGTGACTTGGGAGAACCTTCTGACTCCTCAAGGACAGTGTCCGATGTCAAAGACTCATCCTGGGAGTCAAAATGTTTCCTCTTACATAACCTCTTCCGGAGTAGCTCCTCAGAAGGATATTCCAGGGAAGCCCTGGAAGAGTGGGGGCCACCAGCCAATGTCTCCTAAGGCTGCGGGTCTCTGCTGTCTCCAGAGAGAGTAGGGGCTGAGACTGGTGCTCTTGGGGGAAGAGTACTGGTGCCACTGGTAGGGGCTGGAGAATGAGACAGCACGCTCCTCATAATCTCAAACACCGACCTCTCCAGCTCCGAAGACCTCCCCCACTCCGAAGAGACGGGGGTCAGTGCCGGAGCCAGAGCTGTTAGCTCCGAGATAGATGCAGTGTCCGAGCTCACCCTGGCCAAAGCACCAAGAGGAAGGCTTGGAACCGAAGATCGATTCTAGCCCTCCCTGTCAGTGCCAACAGGAGAGCTTCGGTCCCTGGACACGACGGATGGCACTGAGCGTGTCAGAGCCGAACCCGGCTCCAAGGCAGCAACAAAGTGAGTTGGAGCCGGCATTTCCTCCATTGGCACCAAGCACTCCGGCTCCAAAAGGCCAGTATGGCTCGGAGGAGGAATAGCAGACAAGGGCAAAGCTGGGCCAAGTGGCTCCAGAGCTGACTGGGTCAGATCCAACAATAATTTTGGTAAGGCAGACAACTTCAGGAGTCTCAGCCCTACCCTCTCTACATCTTCTTCTGAAAGGCTCCTGGAAGACATAGTAGGGGATCTTGACCTGGGGGGCACTGGAGACTTAATTGTTATGGAAACCAGTAGGGAGCTTACAGACCAGATCCGAGTAGCAGAATCAACTGCTGTATCAATAGTTTCAGAGATCGGTTCCGAAACACCTGCAACCGACTCTGACACCACCATGATGCTCTTCTTCGCCTCCAAAGGCTGAGGAGTCGAGGAGGCAGATTTGGATTGTTTCGACTGTTTAGGAGGTGGCTCCGAGACACCAGCCAGTGCCGGAGAAGGCCTTTTTGAGGATTTTGATTTCCCAGACTTAGAGGAAGCCAAAGAACTGGATAGTGCTTCCTCAAAGCATGGTTTCAATAGACCCTTGAGTATGAGTTTGTTCTTTCTCTCCTGTAACACTCTAAGAGAGAAAGCATGGCAGAATAAGCACTATTCCTGTAAGTGGATGGCCCCTAGGCAGTAGACAGAGCTACTGTGGCCATCCATTAAAGACATCTTTTGGGAGCATTTCATGCACTTTTTGAACCCCGAGGGTTTATGCTCCTTACTTTCCTTAGACATATTACACACACAAAACCCAGAGAGATTGAAAGAGAGAAAAAGAAGGAGGACTAGGTCCTCTAACTAAAACAGGCCTAGCTCTAAGGAGGAGTTACACGAGGACTAGGTCCTCTAACTTAAACGGGCCTAGTTCAGTGTAGAGAAAACTAGGTCTTCTAATTTAAACAGACCAGAAAGGAAAGCCCATTCACACAAGAGAAACCGTAAATGACACAATAAATTTCTATATTCCTAATAACAGATAGTATACTAGGGGAGGCTGCAATCCTAGTAAATTCACAAATGGATCCGCACCAAAACAAACAATGTCAATATAGCAGAAACTAACTGCCAATGGAGGCCAAAAAAAAAGGTCAGAATAACAGCAGACAAGACAACAGGAGCCCCTGTTGACTAAAAGTGGAAAACCGCCAAAAACTCCACCTAATAATCAAAAAATGCGCCTAAAACTAACTGGCACACAGGATACCAATAACCACTAGTAAACTAAGTTGCACTCAAAAAGGGCAAGCAATACAACTGCCTGATATATTAGCAACACTAAATATATAATAAAGGTTCTAGTAAAGCATTGAAATACGATAGAGTATAAAAAATTTGAAAAACTTAGCCAGAGCCAAGAGAAGCACAACCGAACTCGTCAACGCGGCAGACAAGATCTGGGGATTGTACTGGTGCACCATGGGATATCTGTTTAGCCACGAGCCAACCAGAAGTCTTCCAGCTTGTAAATCGGCTGAGTGCTCCAAACCCATATGTAAAAATGAAGGTGAGATCGGACTACCTAACATCAAAGTGTTTACCTTTTGTCTACAGTTTGATGAGTAAAACATCGTACAAAGCTTACAACCTACGTGGGAGTGCATTTTGCATTTAATTTCAGAATGCGAGTCAAATGCAAGTGTAAAGCATGTATTGTGCGACTTTGAAATGGCTGCTATTAAAAGTATTAAACATAACATTAATGACGCAGACTGCAAATGTTGTTTGTTTCACTTTGCTCAGAACATATGGCGAAAAGTGCAAGTACTAGGATTATCAGCTCTGCATGGTTGCTATTAAAACTGTTGTAGCTCTATTATTTTAAAGGAAGATGAGGAAGATTCCTGCATTTCCTGATCTATGCAAGGTGTTTCCAATTGAAAGTAAAAACATCCTCACATACTTTACAGACATGTATTTGCTAAGTCATCCACGTAGAGTAAATACTCATAGTTCTATTTGTGCTTGATTTCCTCCTATGTTTCCCGTTAAGTTTTGTAATATTTCCTGCTTAAATGAGTTGTGCTTGCCTCGGACTCAAAACTATGTTGAAGGATGGCACAGTCTGTTGCTTACTAGGTAGGAGAATTTCTAACATCCCTGCTGTTATATCTGTATTAGTGAGGGAGCAAAACAGAGTTGAGTTATGCCTGCAGTTGTTGGCTGGTTGCCCCCTTCTCCAAAGAAACAGAAAACTATTGAAATGCTTCAATGTTTACAAATAGTCACTGAAAACAGAGACAATTACGATGTCCAATTAATTATTACAGCTGTAGCTCTTTTGTTAAACATGTAGCCTTGTTCACAGATATCGCCTTCTGCACCTGGTACATTATTTTTCTTTCTGCAGAGGAATGCATTGGGATACATGGAAATGTACAAATTGACATCACTGTTTATAAGGGGATAATATTATTTATTCACATATCAAAGGTGTTGTTTAATTTCTGTTATACGGTGTGCACTTCAGAAGGTGTAATTATGAACGTTATTTTTGTTTAGTTTTGCTTCACAGCATCATCAGATGTTCATGATGTTGGGAAATTATGAATATTTGATGATTTTATTTAAGAAGACGATTGTTAGATAAAATGGACTTTTGATGTTTAGTGTGCATTTAGTAGCCATTCAATGAACATAGACTCCCCTTAACTCACTCAAGCCTAAAACACCTTTCATATGTACTTCCAGTTCACACCCATGCTACCTTATGGCATTCAGAACACCTTTGGGTCTGGTTTCTATAACTAAGTGACTTACCAGCTAATAATAATGTATTGCCTTTTCTAATACCACTTATTAACAAAATGACACTAAGACTGGTAGTCTAGGATGTCCTGCAGTGGAGAAATTGATCTTTATTTGCCACTTACTATTCCTATTTTCAAATTTATGTTCACATTTTCATAAATGAGAAACCTATATGTTATTGAGGTATATGGTGTGAAACGCCAATGTGGGAGACAGGACAATTCACTGTCAATGCTGGCTTACTGTATATCACACTATACTAGAAATATTGTGAGTTGTTCGCTAGTAATTATGAAAATGAGCAATACTCTCACATGTACTTAATACTTCAAAAACTGACTTGATTTACAAACTGCTGCATGACATTAAATGAAACCTTAGATGTTGAAGAAAACTGTAAGTTGCATATCTTGAGAGATAACCAGTATTACTTGTTTTACTAATTATACAATTAAGCAGGTTTTCAAATTTTTGCAAATATCTCAACAAACATGCACTTATAGAGGGATTGTATGTTATGTAAAAGCTTATGTTTGGTTAACAAAAATGTTCTAACAATACATGTCTAGCCTGTAGAGTTTTCGAGATATGAAAATTTCTTTGTTAAAGTTTACAAAAATATAATTTGAGGTTTGTAAGCATTACAATATATTACAGTATTTAAAGACAGACTATGAATGCAATGACTATCATCACTGTAAGGAATACTTCTGATAACACTGCTGTTTGTACAGTTTTAATATCTTGTATTGTTCACAAAATATCTACATTTATCTTATTCTTTTTACGTTTATTTTTCAGAAAATGCTCTGAAATGCAAGATGTATATAGGTTGCTGGAGGTGTGACATTCCACACATCATAGGTGTTGAGTTAAAATATTCTTTGTGGTTGAGTTTCTTCTAAGGTTCATTTTCCCTACCTCTCAATAGTCACATATTGCTTTTTTGAATGACTTTTCAAGCAAATTTCATTTCATGAAACATCCTCATTACTTTCAACAGTTAGTTAAATTACTGAATCTTTTTTTTTTTTGATCAATACACTGTTCTATTTCCTGTCACTTCTTCAGTCTGTACTTGCTTTAGTGAACAATTATATACTTTTTCAAATTCACTCAATTATTTACATACAGTTTTGTTTATATTCTCAATTAGCAATTTTAAGTTAGAGTCTGTAGTGTTTGACTTTTTTCCATTTCATTGACTTTTCTATTTTCTTCCTTAGTGTTGAAGGGTAGCACCTTTGGGAAATAAACTCTGGTTTACAGCACATAAAAAATAAAATATTATTTTTTGAACTCGTGTACATCACACCGTTCCAGAGCCTTTTGCCTGGTTTACCATTTTTTTTTACTTTTTGTAGACTATCATGTTTTTATTTTCACTGTGCAGTCTCTTAGATCAGGACTTAACATTGTCAAGATTTATTCCATTCTTACAGGACTTTACACTAGTTTTGTTGTCTTGTTTAATTTCTCCAAATCCGAAGGTTTCTTACATACCTTGATGGGAATGGACCTCATTCCTAAATCAGGGCATAACTGAAGTTCATTAAAACAGTTTTACTTCAACTTTGACATTTTTTACGAGTGCTCTTTTCAGCAAACACAATGTACCTTGTCTTTTCACAGTTCATAAGAAGTTCATTTTATCAGTATCATATCTAAATATGTATGAATGTCAATTTTATTAGCCCAATTGTGCCTACTACAGCTGGAGCAACCTGCATTTCCTTATTCCACATTTCTCTAGTTCTGCTCTCAAGTATTGACATTTTAGAAATGTATGTCTTTCAGTTTGTAAGGCAACATAGTCAATGGGGGTAGCAATTTCAAGAACCAATGCTGTTTCTTTTTTTCTTGACATACAATATCTGGTCTGTTTGCTTTTACCTTCTGTGGTGCTGGTATGGGATGATCCCACATGATCAGTACTTTGTTATTTTTGATAATTCTTTCTGGTTCATGTTTCCAAGGTCTCTTAGCCACCTCTGCATTATAATGCTTATACAGTCTCCAGTGTAACAACATTACCATTGTGTCTTTCAGCATACAAACCTGCAAAAACATGTATAAATGTTTCTTATTCTGTACTGCAAAATCTACACTCACCTATATATTCTACCTTTGCTACAGATTTTGTAAACTATCTAGCATGTAGTCCACTATCTTGGACTGTCAATACTAACCTTTCATCTTCTGGTTTAAATTCACTTTGTCTGAGGCACTTGTGAGTCAACTCTTTAGCAACATGCGGTTGTTCCAGTAGATCTTTCTGTACTTCTTGCTAAAAATTGTGGGCTTTCCATTTATTTTATTTTTTGCACTTTCTGTTGCCACCTTTTTTTCTATTCACTTCTGGTTGGAGTTCCATGCTTTCTTGCTTCTGAATAGCTTCTGCTAAATGAAATAAAGAGGTAATCTTGGGTTTATGTTCAGGTTTTAAAACTTTCGTTATGTTTAGATCTTATGTCAATAAATGTGTGTTCAATCCCACATTGTTGGACCTGTGTGTGTAGTCATTTTCAAGAAGACCCATTCCTCCTTCCCAAGGGACATACAATCCTGGCAAACACTAGTTCTTTTATATCATTTGATTAGCACAAACCAATTTTCTTTTGTTTTCCTATCAAACTTATCCAGCTTTTGTGTGGTGCAGTCTGTGATGATAGGTGAAGGCTAGTGGAGATAGGTGAAGGCTGCCAGCCTAGCCAGATAAAATTTTATAGATAATTCTGTCATTTGTAAATATTAATGTAAACAACAGGCTTGTGTCTTAAATGGTAAAAATAGTGTTACATGTGGAACTGAAAAAAATGTAACAACAGTGCACTCTGCTGTAAGGAAGCCAAGTCAAGCATTTTATGACTGTCTTTGATCTTTAAAGTTGGCTCCGGCCAGTCTAGATGACGGAATTCTTGCTATTGTTTTAAGGCCAGAGTTTACATGCATAAATGCCCTTTATTGCTCTGTTTTCTGCCCAGAGGTGATGAATGTAAATGTAGTTTCTGATAGCCTGGGAACCAAGGGAAGTGTGTAGAATGATGTAATGTGAACCCATGGAAGTGTGAAGAATGATGTAATGGGAACTTGGAATGTGATTTTAAAAACAGAGAGAATCAGAGAGCATTAAGCATTTTTGTTTTTACCATCCATCTCAGCACTGTCTTTGCTCTATAAGTAAGTTTATCTTAGACTTGTGTTTTCTCTTAGAAATAGCTAGAAACTAGAAAGATTAGACTGTGTGTTTGTGTGATGTCAGAACAGTACTACTGAATTATTTTAAGTATTTCTCTGTGATCTCTGAACTCTTGACTAGCACTGTGTAGTAAGAAGTACTGTCTTGTGTTTTTATTTATTATTAAATATTTTAAAACCTTTCAACTGTGGCTGCTTTGTGTAGAGATAAGTTAAGCTCTAAGAGTACATTGCATGTATATAGTGATCCTGTACCAAGTCATTCTAAGAAGCCTTGACTGTTTAGTTATACAACCAATTGGGTAATAATATTGCACAGTAATAACTGGACACCCTTTTAAGGGCCTTTGAGTAGCTGATAAATATTAGTGGGTGGTGGCAGCTGATACTACCGTATAGTCTGGGAAAAAGGGGCACAGCTGGAGAACTTGTGCCAGCCTTCCCCAGGAGTGTCTGTGTGGTTGTATAAACTCTTCTCAAAGTGTGTGTGTGTCAGCTACTTAGGTTCATAGGTTCACAGGTTAGTACTAAGTAAATCCAAGAAAAACGTAAATGACTTGTAAAACATACAAGATGAACCAAATACACTTGTAGAACTCAGGTTTATTGCTTGAAAATCGACCAAGTACTAAGCGCTTTCTCCCAAACAGTGGGCATCATCAGAGTACAATGTCACTCATAAAATTCTCAGTTTAAATAGGTGCATCAATAAATAATTATTCAATTAGTTAATTAATTAAGCACTTCTATTTGATGCTGAGACACCTAATATGTAAAATCATGATAAAAATACTAACTAAAAATTACAAAATACTACATACAAGTATACAATTAAAAATACAACCTGATTTAAATACTTTAGTTAGTTCAATAATTTGTTAATACTTAATATAATAATTAATAATTTACACAAAATAAAATAAAATGAAATAAAATGAAATGAAATGAAATAAAACACACAATGCATAAATAATAAAAACCTGAAAAGGTGTAAAATGAAAAATGTGTATAATAAGCTGTATAACTCTAAAACCTATAAGAATAGCGATTTGTATTTAAGTACACTGGCTATGGAAATACAGTCATTAATACCAGGGTATGTGTTAGCATTAAATCTAAGCTGCCACAAACATTCCTTAACCTCTAATAGTGTTTTTTCATCACCACCCTTATTGTTGTTAAAAGGTATTCTATCAATAACAAAAAATAGAAACCTTTTAAAATTATCGCATCTTGTGCTGTGTAAATACAATGCACTGGTATCCTTCTTATTTTTAATGTCCCTAACATGTTCACCTATTCGGTCTTTTAGCATCCTAATGGTTTTCCCAACATAATATGCCGGACATGTAGAGCAGGTAGCAAGGTATATTACCATTTTTGTTTTGCAATTACAATGTCCCGGACATCTAATGGTTTTACCATAGTTAGGAACTACTACATATGGACCATCATTAATGAATCTACAGAAATGACAAAACCCACATTTACCCATCTTAGACCTAACATATGTATTCATACTCTGTGTTGATTCAAAATACTCTTTCAGATTCAGATTCATGCCTCTACTGTATGTAATTTTTGGCAAAAAACCCAGAATATCAGTGTATTCACCCTGGTTCATGAATACACTAGACCAACAATCCCTTACAGCATTTTCTATCTTCATGGATGTATCATTAGAAGGGATGACTAGAATGTCATTACCAAATGGGTGGTCTGTTTGTACTAGTGGTATTAGGAAGACCAAATTTAATAATAGGTTGGTAAACATGATTTCTTTTGATCCGTATCTCGTTACTGATATTGTTAATCAGTTCACTAGGATATCCCCTATCAGAAAACATGCTGGACAAGAATTTCATTTCATCAAGGAAAACTTTATCGTCACTGATAATTCTAGATAATCTTACCATCTGTCCTTTGACCAAATTCTTCCTTTGATGGTAAGGGTGACAACTATATACATGTAAATAAGAATTGGAGTGTGTTTTTCCCTATAAATATTAGTATCTAGCGTGTCATTGTTTTTATACAATAAAATATCAAGATATTCACAATAATTGTCAACCATCTTACTGGTAAAACTCAGGAAGGTTGTTGTAGTATTCAGGAATGATTCAAACTCAGTAAATCTTTCTTTAGTACCCTTCCAAAAAATCAAAATGTCGTCCAAAAACCTCAAGTATAAAGCCACATCATCCCAGAAACATGAGGAAAAAATCGTTTGTGTCTCCCAAAATGCTAACACCATATTGGCATATATCGGGGCACACCATGCCCCCATTGCTACAGCCGTTTTTTGTCTGAAATATTCCCCGTTCAGGAACATGAAATTATTTTCAAGGACTAGTTCCATTAGTTCCTTAATGAATCTACATTTATCACTACTAAATGTACCAAACTTGAGTAGGCTCGCTTCAAACATCTCCAAACCTTGCTTGTGTGGTATAGCAGTGAAAAGACTCACAATATCAATAGTCACCATAAAAAAACCCTGGTTTATTCCACCAAGCCTAGTTCTAATTTTGTCCAGACAGTGCCATGAATCCTTAACAATATGATCCAGATTACGTAAAACATCCTTACAGTGAAAATCAATAAATGAAGCCATAACCTCAGTTTTGGATCCTCTGGCTGAAACAATGGGTCTAAATGGTGGGTCAAGAATGCTTTTATGTATTTTTGGAATACCAAAGATGGATGGAGTAATAGGATGTTCCACATTGAGAAAATTGTATTCATCCCTAGTAATAACTCCATCCATTAAGTATTCATACATGATCCAGTCCAATTTGGTGTATGCTCTATTCATTTCATGTCTTGACACCTTTTCATATGTATTATTGTCGTTTAACATAGTTGTAATTTTGTTAAAATAGTCCTCCTTGTTCATTACAACTACACCCCCACCCTTGTCGGGTTTCATAACCCTATATTTGTCTGTTGTTGTAAGTTCTTTTAAACAAAATTTCTCAGCCATAGTAAGGTTATATGCTGTAATTCTTTCTTTTTGAACAATTCTCTGAATTTGAGTGTCACATAACCTCTCAAATACATGGATAATAGGATTCTGTGGGGGTATAAATGTACTCTGCCTCTTTAGTGTTAAATACTCATTAACAATCTGCATGTTCCTATTCTTAAAAAACATCCTTAGATTCAATTTCCTTGTGAAAAGTTTTAAATTAATCAAAATTTTACCAATGTCTGATCTAAACTTTGGAACAAATTTAAAACCCTTTTTAAAAAGGTTTACATAGCTTACATCAACCATCAACTCAGTAAAATTGTATACACAGAAACCTCCATCAACAATAATGGAACATACACTCTCATTGACATAGTTCTGTGTCACACTAACATCATCATCACAACCAGAAAATTCATCAAAAATCTGTATATAATCATGATTGTTAATGACATGATTGTTTTGAACATCATCACTATCTATTGGTAAACAACCATGTATATCATTGTTAACATCCTGTGTGTGGTCAAAAACCTCATCTACTAGCGGTGCCATGAACTGGTCCTGCGATTTTTGTTCAAATAATATGACTTCTGGTTTTGCCCCCCATACCTGTCCCTTAACCGTTCCGACCTCCTCAGAGTTGGTTCTTCTAAAAAAACATCCTCACCAATATCATAAATAGCCTGATTATGTACATCAATGTGTGGTGTGTTAGAACCATTGTTAAAACTTCGCTCATTCCAACCAACACCATCCACTTTCTCTAGTTCATCAATATTACATGCACGCTTCATATTTTTGAACTCCTTAAAATGAGAATAAACCCTCTTATACCTATAATCATTGGAGTCTCTGACAAGTTTATGATTTTTAATTTCTAACCCATTCGAAATAAACTTATCATTATCTTTTAATATTTTATCAAACTTAAATTTGTTGAACTCAAACAAAAGGTCATTACGAATACTGTTGTCAAGTTTAGTTAATTGATCATTTAAAACAGATAATCTAATATTGTTATTACGAATAATAAGATGCATAAGTTCAATACCTGTTCTGTCGAACAGATGGGTAAGTTCAGTAAAAAGTTCTGTGCCTTCAGAGAACCCAAAAGGCAGTTTGAACATCCGCAGACCTTTTGGAACTTGTCCCAGTTCAATTGACCTTTCCATAAAAACGTTATCCATTTGTATGGATTTAAATTTTCTAAGTGCCTTCTCGAATGACAAGAACTGCACATTCAAACTGCCAAAGTCATTGCTGATAGTGTTCGAAGTAGAACAAAATGAAGGTGCCACCAAAATGTCTTTAAGTTGCTTAATCGATCCATTTCCTTGTGCAGCCCCTCTGCTGGTCGCGTCTCTAGCGTTCGGTAATGGATTGAAAGTTGTTGCTCCACGCTGAGCTACTCCTGTAAGTCCTCCTCCTGTAACATGTACTGAACCATTACTAGCCGACGGCCTGACTGGACTGCTTCCTGGTGTCGAGTGCAACGTATAAAGCATTTCCTGTGTTTCGGTAACCATAACCTGAGAAGCAGCTGGGCTGATATGACCTCTATCATGTAGAGCTTGTAATAATCTTTGCGAAATGTCTAGGTGCTGTTTTAATAATTCCTCCATGGAACCAAAGACCCAGTAGACACAAAATGAAAAGCAATGTAGTAAAAGTTCCAGAACAGTTTTCACAACCCACGATCCTTGTAGTGAACTGAAATAACCACCAGAATATAAGTACAGCACAAACCCGATATTCTGCTAGCGACTTGGAATGCCTCAAAAACAATACACAAGTAAATCCAAGAAAAACGTAAATGACTTGTAAAACATACAAGACAAACCAAATACACTTGTAGAACTCAGGTTTATTGCTTGAAAATCGACCAAGTACTAAGCGCTTTCTCCCAAACAGTGGGCATCATCAGAGTACAATGTCACTCATAAAATTCTCAGTTTAAACAGGTGCATCAATAAATAATTATTCAATTAGTTAATTAATTAAGCACTTCTATTTGATGCTGAGACACCTAATATGTAAAATCATGATAAAAATACTAACTAAAAATTACAAAATACTACATACTAGTATACAATTAAAAATACAACCTGAAAGATTAGACTGTGTGTTTGTGTGATATCAGAACAGTACTACTGAATTATTTTAAGTATTTCTCTGTGATCTCTGAACTCTTGACTAGCACTGTGTAGTAAGAAGTACTGTCTTGTGTTTTTATTTATTATTAAATATTTTAAAACCTTTCAACTGTGGCTGTTTTGTGTAGAGATAAGTTAAGCACTAAGAGTACATTGCATGTATATAGTGATCCTGTACCAAGTCACTCTAAGAAGCCTTGACTGTTTAGTTATACTACCAATTGGGTAATAATATTGCACAGTAATAACTGGACACCCTTTTAAGGGCCTTTGAGTAGCTGATAAATATTAGTGGGTGGTGGCAGCTGATACTACCGTATAGTCTGGGAAAAAGGGGCACAGCTGGAGAACTTGTGCCAGCCTTTCCCAGGAGTGTCTGTGTGGTTGTATAAACTCTTCTCAAAGTGTGTGTGTGTCAGCTACTTAGGTTCATAGATTCACAGGTTAGTACTAGGCTAACTGCCCTTTTGAGCCATTTTAAGCCTGGCCAATTACCCCCATGTGAGAATCAAACCCTGACCCTTGTGTTTGTAAGGTAAACACCTTAACCATTATGCCCCCCTCCCACCCTACTGGGCAGGGACATGAAGCACTGGTTGGACAGAGAGGGTGCTAGAGTATTTAGTTTGCCCATTAGGCTGAGATCTGGACCCTATAGCTGTGCCAGTGGACAGTCTTATTGGGGACCTGGAGAGCAAGGGAGCGACCAGCCCCGGACTGACTGTGATCTCTGTGTGCTCTTAAGGGAAATTGCACTTTACTGTGTGTAATTGTTATCCTTTACTCCTATATGAGACGCCCCTCACTGGTATTAGTGGTGAGGATTGAGGCTCCTTGATTGCTGGCCCAGGGCACGGGTGTCACGCAGTCACCCACCCCAAAGCTAGAAGTTAAAACAAGAAGTGCAAGTTGATTTATAACTTGAACATTATTCATAGATGTCAATGCAGTTTTCAGTATTAGTTTTAGTCTTCTAAAATATTCCTTAATGAGCTCTGTTTTCATTTGCTCATGCTGCAATGTGTCCCTTCATCTATTCCAGGATATTTGCATATTCCCTCTTGTTCCAAATATTTTATTTCACATTACTCTCCAAGTTTTTCTGCCCGGTGTGGATCCACAGATGCCTATTCAAACCATTTACTTGTTTGAAAGCCTTGTCACACATAGTACATTTATAGGGTTTCTGGCCAGTATGGGTTCTCTGGTGAGTTACCAGACTGCATTTCCATTTAAAACTCTTGTCACATATGGAGCATGTGTAGGACTTTTCCTCAGAGTGGATACGCTGATGAGAAGTCATACTATATTTGTGGCTAAAACTTTTATCACACATGCTACATTTATAGGGTTTCTCCCCACTGTGGATAAGTTGGTGGCTAACCATGTTAGATTTCTTTGTAAAACTCTTGTCACACATGCTGCATTTGTAGGGTTTCTGCCCAGTATGTATACGTTGATGAAGTACCAAGGTATTCTTCCGAGTAAACCTCTTGTCACAAACACTGCAGGTGAAGGGCTTTTGCCCACTGTGGATCCTCTGATGATATACCATATAACCTTTCCGTGTAAAACTCTTGTCACACATGGGACATTTATAGGGCTTCTGTCCCGTGTGAATATACTCATGAAGTACCATGGCACCCTTCTGCCTAAACCTCTTGTCACACACACTGCATTTGTAGGGCCTCTGACCACTGTGGATCCTCTGATGAGCTATGATGTAACTCTGTGTAAAACTCTTGTTACAGATGGTACATTTATAGAGATTTTGTCCAGTATGAATATTCATATGTACTGCTAAAGTCTTTCCAGTAGTAAAACTCTTGCCACATGTGACGCATTTATAAAGCTTTTCTCGCCTAAATATTTGCTCGTGTGTTGTTGAGGTGCCATTTCGTTTTCTCCTATTGTGATTTAATTGATCAGTTGTGTCGGTATTATGAAATGGTACACTGTCGCTGTGATTAAGACAGATACATGGCCTTTCACCTGTCTGAGTTTGCAGAAGCATTTCGAGTTCATTTTTTCTGATGAAATCCACATTACTTTCATTGCAGTTATCATGTTTGGTTTTAGACTGCACTGTGGCTTGCATTGTGACTGCCATCTTATCTGGGAGAACTTTGTTAGATTCAGCATTGCAGGGTTTCTCATGAAATGACTGCAGACCCTGGATCACAGTGAAATCTGCATTCCTGTTGACTTAAAAGAAAAATAGGAGTATGTCAGAACATAAGCTACAGAACACTTGTTTTCATTGTAACTGTACATATATTGTGCCTTTGCACAAAGTCTTTTTTTTAATTTCTGGTTGTAGTAAACAATGACCATTACAAATAATTTCAGTAATAAACATGCACAAAAAACTGCCCTATTGTTATGCCTTAATGTTCTTTCTAACAACATTTACAAAAGCTATTTGCCGAAATGTATACTTTATTTCTGTAAGGTATTTACCTTGCAGACACAAGGTACAGGATTTGATTCTTACATGGGGTTACTGGCTAGGCTTAAAATGGCCCACAAGGGCAGATAGTTTATTACTACACTATGAAACTATGAACTAGGATACATACTGACACAGAAACTGGTTATAAGAGACTGGTAGAAAGTATCTGAAGAATGATAAAGTGGGGAGGTCAAAAAGAAACTGAAATATAAAGTATGGATTAAAATAGGAAAGTAAATTAGGAAGATTGGTTGAATGGTTTGCTGTGTATAAGGAGACAGAGGCAAACCATTCAAACTTTTTTAGGTAAGGTTCAAATGACAAATTCAGCACCGTAACAGGTACAGGCAAGCAAAATTTGAGGGTAATGCTACTCAATGCTAGAAGTCTAAACCTCAAAATGCACTCATTTGAGGCACTCCTTAAAATGGAGAACATTGACATCTGTGCAGTGACAGAGACCTGGTTCAAGGCTCCAGAGAGCACCCCTGCATTACCAGGCTATAATTCATACCACACCTTTCGGCCACACAGCCTGGACTGAAACACTAAAGGCAGAGGCATCTCCATATTCATTAAGGATATCCACACCTCCAGGCTAGTTGCTCAGCATGAGAAAAAAATATGCCAAAACTACCAAACAAAAATACACGGAACCCAGACTCTCCACAAGTTGCTTAATTCACGACTCGTGGAAACGTATAAAAACATAAAAAAATTCAAAAACTTTTAATTTAAGTGCATTAAAATAGCGATACACTTTTCGTCAAGACCAATGTCTTAACTTCTTCAGAAACTTTGACAATACCAAAGGACTGTTATTTAAAGCATAGCATTGACAAGCACATATTAATCCAATAAGTCCTTAAAGTTGTATGCTAAAATTTTGACATAAACAAATGATTTTGCGCCACTACTATTATATATATGTTTTCATTATGCCCTACTTTAGTGCTTTGCCCACCAAGGCTGGCATAATTTTTAAACCTTTATTCACGTCTAAGAAACTTATATAACACTTATAAAATGATGCGAGCCTTAAACATCACTTTACAGTTAGCAATACATTAAACTAAGTTTAATAAAGAAAACAAACATAAAATATATAAATATGAATAGAATCAAATAAAATGAAATAAAATAAATCAATTAAATAGAATGAAACATTAACCTATAATGTATAAATGTACCATGAATGCACCTCTCAAAAATTCCATAGAACCCAGATTTAATTATCCAAGCTTCCACTAGAGGAATATTTATTTCATAACCTCAAATAACTTGATCTATTAAACCACCTAATTTTCCATAAACCTTAATTAATTAGGGGATATCATACAAGTTTGATATTAATATGATGGTTTATTAAAACACTATTTTAGCATTATCTAGCTAAATTTTTCAACCTTAAAATACACATGATAGAGCTCATTTCGTTAATGCCTGGATATTGGCAGGCATTCACCCCGAGTTGCCATAAAAGTTCTTTCATTTCCAATTTTAGGGACTCTGGACCACCCCTTCCATCATTCCTCAATTGGTCGATAACCCTAAATTTAAATTCATGACCCTCAAATTCACTGGTATGCCTAGCTAGTGCATTTTCCAATTTATTTCTACCGATACAATAAATATGTTCGTAAATTCTTTCGCTAAGCTTTCTATCGGTTTTCCCGATATAGAAAGCTGGGCAAAGTATGCATTTAGCTAGGTAAACCACCTGTTTGCTGCTACAATTAAATCTCCCATCAGATGTGTATTTCTCATTTCCTATTTTAAAGTTACATCCTACATCGATGTATTTACAGAACCTGCACATGTTACACTTGTACATGTCCTCTTTGTTAGTGTATGGTCGGCAATGGGCTTCCAAAATTTCTTTTAAGTTGTTACCACACCTATATATAATTTTAGGCCTTTCTGGAAATATTTCTCTAAAATGTTTATCACCCATCAAGAAGTCCCAGTTCTTCATAATAATGTTTGTTATTTTATGAGAGTCCATGTTAAATGTGCAAATAAAGCCACATATATTTAACAATTCCTTATTAGTCCTTAACACTACACTCTCTCCATTAACCTTACCAAGTATTGGGACAAAAACTCCTGCTGTCCTTTTGTACTGGACTTCTTTGGTGATCTCATGGAGAAAGTGCAACGGGTAACCTCTCTATGTAAAAAAGGTTAACATTAAGTTACACTCTTCCTCAAACTCCTCATCCCTTGTGGTCATCCTGGAAGCCCTGACCAGCTGTCCCTTAACCACATATCTCTTCTGGTATAAAGGATGACAGCTAGTAAAATGTAAATACATATTGAAAAAAGTGTCTTTCCGAAAGATTTTAGAAACGTACATTTCTTCATCATAATCCTTCCTTAGGTCCACGTCTAAATATACTATTCTATCCTTACTATAACTAGACGTGAATCTCAAGAAATCAGTACTGTTGTTAAACATTTCCAACAATCGCTTTAATTCGACATCTGTTCCTTGAAATAAAATAAATATGTCGTCTAAAAAGTGGGTGTAAAACAAAATTTGGTCCCCAAACTCTGAGTTTTTTAACACAAAATTTCTTTCCCAGTATGCCATAACCAGGTTCACCAGGCCTGCACCACAAGGGAGCCCATTGCCACTCCAACTTTTTGATGGAAAATTTCATTATTGAATAATACATAATTATACGAAAGGACTGTGTCTATTAGTTCTTCTACTAGTTTGGTCTCACTAGTTGGTGCATCCAAAATTCTTAACATGTGTGAAACCCATTCAATCCCAACTCCATGTGGGATGGATGAGTATAGGTCCTTTACATCTACTGTTACAAAAAAGCAGCTAGCACTAAACTCTAGATTGTTAATAGCTTGTAAAAACGACCATGAATCTTTTGAAATTTGTTCCTCACATTTAATGTATTTCTGTAAAATTTTATCTAAAACTTTAGCACACATATATGTAATACTATCTCTTCCATCCACCAATGGTCTCATAGGTGGATTGTTCACACATTTATGTACCTTTGGAATCCCAAAAAGAAGGGGAATCCTAGGTGCCGGTTGAACCAAATAATTATATAAGCTTTTATTTATTCTGGCTTCAACATAAAGTTCTTCTATGAAAGCTGATACCTTTCTGTATGCCCCATACATTTCATTCCTAGAGGCTCTTGCATAAGTATGACTATCTAAAATAGCTAACATTCTTGTATTATAATCATTAATAGTCATTATAGCAAGGCCCCCACCTTTATCCGGTTTCATAATACAGATCGGGGCCTGACGTAAAAATTTTAAGATTTCTCTCTCCTCTTTATTAATATTTTGTTTATAACCATTCAAATAACTTGGAAATGACCCGAGCTTCCTTAAATTCCGTAAATCTACTTCATTCACCTTTTTGAAAAGTGCTAGAAGTGGGTGCAAAGGGGGATTGTAAACACTAGAAACATAGTAGTCAGAATTGTTATTCAAATTCTCCCCCATTAAAGCTAATAAGTTAAGTTTTCT
This sequence comes from Protopterus annectens, assembly GCF_019279795.1. Classification (NCBI taxonomy): domain Eukaryota; kingdom Metazoa; phylum Chordata; order Ceratodontiformes; family Protopteridae; genus Protopterus; species Protopterus annectens. The sequence goes on along the minus strand of NC_056732.1, from coordinate 1,847,611,473 downwards.
AGTGAATAACTTCAAATCAACCAAAGTACTTGCCACATCAAACTGAACGGTAGGAACAAATGTACAACCCTTTGCAAACATATCAATTGTTTCCGGACAAATAAAAATGTCTGTGTAGTTAAAAATCTTGAAATCAAAACTAGAATTGTGCAACACATTACATTTAACTTCATTAGTTAAAAAATCACCATAGTCCATATTAACTACCATTTTTTCTTTTTGTTCTTCATTGATCTGGTATTCTGAGCCCCTGGTCTCGAGGCCCGTGCACGAAAATTTCTTTCGTTATAGTTGCCTGTGGATTTATTCTGCCCCAAAGTGCTTGAATTAGCAGAATTATTGTTATTTTTTGCTAATCTTTCACTTTGACTGGTAATTCCTGAATCAGCCTGGTAGTTGTTCTCTATTTGTGGGCTATTAATATTAGAAGACGTTGTTCATGTCTCAGTCTCTACATTTTGAATATTATCCCTGGTATTTGAAGTATTATTAACACCAGTAAGTGTTCCCCTTTGGACAGTAGGTGGTTTCGGATAAGCAACACCTGCTTCGTAGTCCTTATGATCTCGTTTAATTTTCTTTATTTTAGTCAAATTCAATTTTGTTAGATGCTGATCGATACTAACAAAAATCTGGTCATACTCGAACCGGTATCTAAAAAAACTCGTGTCATTCTTTATTGAGGAATCCAACTCCTCTATTTCAGCCAAAAGGCCGTCAATTAATAATTGATAATGTGTACAAAACAAATCCAACAACTCTGAACCCTGTTTATCAAACAAAGAGATTAAGGGTTTATGGAATGCAGATCCTTCAACAAGCCCCGTGGGGAACTGCCACTGTCTAAGCCCTTTAGGAATGATCTTTAACTTAATGCATTCACGGAAGTACGCTATTTCTAATTGGACCTTCCGTACCTTACACAACTTCTCATCAAATAGGTTCAGTATTGTAGATAAATCCATGCTTACCTCCTGGTTGGTTTCAGGCGCATTAATCATACAAGTGTTGTTAAATAGAAACGCTCTGTGTACCCAAGAGTTCAAGTTCTGTTCTGTACGTGGTGTATTGTTATCCATCTGGAAACCTCCTCTATACATGTGTCCCGGGCTAGTTGCGTCAGCAATTATGCTTCTACGAACTCCCGTCCCAGTCGACGTTGTAGGTTCTTCACCAAAAAGGAGCGTCCATATTGAGGCACTAAGTTTGTGTTTAAAGGTACAGGAACTGTATTGCTAGCTGTATTAGGACCCTTAAAGTCCTGTTGTAAGTTATTGGTCCTGTCAAGTCTCTGTGTCAAACTGTCCACTTTTTGGGACAACAATTCTATAAGAGCTGTCAAGTTTCCGTCTCCTCCGCTGTAACTTGGAGTAGGAGTCGAGCTAGGCGGTATGTCCGGATCCATGATGCAAAAACGATAACAAACTGAGAAAAAAATATGCCAAAACTACCAAACAAAAATACACAGAACCTGGACTCTCAGCAAGTTGATTAAATCATGACTCGTGGAAACGTATAAAAACGTAAAAAAATTCAAAAACTTTTAATTTAAGTGTGTTAAAATAGCGATACACTTTTCGCCAAGACCAATGTCTTAACTTCTTCAGAAACTTTAACAATACCAAAGGACTGTTATTTAAAGCATAGTATTAACAAGCACATATTAATCCAATAAGTCCTTAAAGTTGTATGCTAAAATTTTGACATAAACAAATGATTTTGCGCCACTACTATTATATATATGTTTTCATTATGCCCTACTTTAGTGCTTTGCCCACCAAGGCTGACATAATTTTTAAACCTTTATTCACGTCTAAGAAACTTATATAACACTTATAAAATGATGCAAGCCTTAAACGTCACTTTACAGTTAGCAATACATTAAACTAAGTTTAATAAAGAAAACATAAACATAAAATATATAAATATGAATAGAATCAAATAAAATGAAATAAAATAAAATAAATCAATTAAATAGAATGAAACATTAACCTATAATGTATAAATGTACCATGAATGCACCTCTCAAAAATTCCATAGAACCCAGATTTAATTATCCAAGCTTCCACTAGAGGAATATTTATTTCATATTTTAAGGCTCGCATGTCCAGGCTGTGCTTGAATAGGGTTAGGGAGGAATTCTGCTTCACATGGATGGGGAGCCTGTTTTAGAGACAAAGTAATCTCTGGGATACATACCTGTCTCTCCAGCAGGTCCTATTTATATTACAGGCAAGGTTTAAGTCTTCAGAACAGGTAATTCAGGTGCTTTTTATTTTGCGGATATGCAGGAGGTCCATCAGAGTGGGGTCTGACAATGCCCTGGATGTCAGGCATAGATCTCTCCTCAAAAGCCTGTAGGACACAGAATACAGGGATAGAGTCTTACGGCAGTCTGCATAGAATGCTTTACTTAAGCCCTGTATTTTTTTAGCATTGAACCTCTGTGGACATTCCAATTATTGGATATGCCTGGTTAGATACACACCGAAGGGGACATTGTACTCAATGATGGGTTTGATGAATGACGAGTACAGTGGAACAATTACTTCCTTGGACTTAGATGCCATACCTTTGTTCATAAGTTGTGCAACATAGAATTATTTCCTTGTTACTGTAGACACATGATGGTCAAAGACTAGATTACTATCTAAGCCTTAAGTCCTTGACTACTGGGTTAGCTCAAAGGGGTGTGTTGTCAATATGATAGTTACCAGGGGTGGATGACTTCCTGAAGGATACTATTATGCATTTCTTGGCATTTACTTTTAGTCTATGGCTCTGACACTAGCTGTTTGTCTGTGTCAGACTTCCTGGTGAACACTTTTGTCAGTGTGGGATTCAATGACAGGTCCTAATTTGCAATCATCTACAAATGACAGCCAGAGACCACTGACATTGGTCTTGACTTCAGAGAAGTAAATGCCAAAAAGGAACGGTCCAAAGACTGATCCCTGAGGGACTCCACTTGTGACTGGCCTCTTTGTAGATGTGGACTTCCCAAGTCTAACTTCCTGGGTCTTGTCTGTGAGCCAGCTGGCTATCCACCGGGTGACATATGAGTTTGTACCAAACTTTTTGAGTTTGTCAACAATCCCCAAGTGGGGTATTGTGTCAAATGCCTTTGTCAGGTCAAGGTAGGTAGTGTGAATCATTTTGTCCTTATCCATTGCTTTGGTGACCTTCTCAAAAAAGTCCACCAAGTTGAGTAGGCACGATCTGCCCTTGACGAAACCAAACCGGGTTGGGTCCAGTGTCTGCAGGTTTACGATATCACTATTGATTATTTCCATGATAATTAATTCCATGGTGTTACATATAAGACTAGTGAGACTTATGGGTCTGTAGTTTCCAGAGTCTGTAGATGGCCCACCTTTGTGCAGAGGGGTGACCGTTGCTGTTCTTCATTCATGCGACATGAACCCTGTTTGGAGGCTATAGTTAAATAGCAATTCAAGAGGCCCTGATAGGTCATATTTCATGCTATTTAGAAGGCATCCTGGAATACTGTTTGGGAGCAGTGCAGTGTTGGATGCAGTGTTCTTGGTCTTAGAGACAGCATTAAGGACCTGTTCTCTAGTGATAGCAGGGGGAGTTATATTACATGGTATTTCCTGTGGGAAGCTTGAGGGGGAGAGAGGGGTAAAGTTGGAGCTGAATTTATTGGCCAGTAGGTTTTCTATATCTTCTGGCTCAGTATAGGTGGCTCCATTTACAATGAGCTCTGCACACAACTGTGTATTGCCTTTGAGGTTGTGGACACAGCTAAAGAATGCCTTGTGGTTGTAACTTTGGTAGACCTTATTTGTCCTCTGAGATGTTTGTTTAGTTTGATGAGAGGCAAAAACGGAGTAGGAGAATCAACTAATATATGTCCAAATACTAATAATTTCTCAATAAAGATGTTGCAAAGGATATTTATTACAAAAAATGGTCGGATCCACACAAATTAAACCAACCTTTTGTCCCTGCTCAATCAAGGACTTCTTCAGAATAAATTAATTACATAAACCATCAGGTTTAAATAGCAAGCAGTCATATAAAACATGCCCCCCTCCCCTTACATATCCAATTAAAACATCATTTAACATACAATACCAAAAAACTTAATAAAATAATGAATAGAACAAGAAGTAAATAAGAAGAAAAATACATAAAATTAAAACCTCATGTATAAAAATACTTTATAATTCATCTGTCTAATGCTTTTAATTTTAAAAAGCATGCAAGTGAAAAACAATCATTTAGCCCTGGCCATTGTAGGGCATTCATTTTCAGTTGTCATAAGGCTTCATGCGTTTCTAAAATGAGTGCCCATGGACCACCCCTTGCATCCAACATAATTACTTCCAATATTATAAATTTAAACATATGATCAGAATATTCCATGTTGTGTCTGGCTAAAGCATTGTTCTATTTTATGTCCCTTATATGTTCATAAATGCTGCTCTTCAATTTTCTCTCGATTTTACCTACGTAAAAACAGGGACATTTCATGCAGACTGCACATTACGCAACTTTCTCTGTGTTACATGAACATTTATTGTTCATTTTCACTGTAATATTATTGATGTTAAAGGAACAACCTTCCTGAATATAAGCACAATAATTGCATTAACCGCATTTTTTCATATACCCATTTTGTGGGCCAGGATATGTATGTTCCAGAATATTTTTTATAGTTCTACCTTTTTATACACGATAACAGGGGATTCTCCTACTATTTGTCTAATATCTTTATTCTTAGCTAGTACAGCCCAGTTCTTGAATAAAATATCAGCAATATTTTTACTACTGTAATTAAATGTTGTGACAAATGCACTACAAAAATTCTTCTCATTAGATACCTGTGTACTCAAATCATTTTCATTAGCATGAGAGTATGAATGATGTTCAGTGGGATTAACAGTAACCCTATCATTTAGATTTATATACTCTTGTTGCCCTTGATACAGCAGAGGTTTAAAGTGACTCCTCTCCCATTTATTCACTACTTCTACCATTACCTCATTAATCAAAGAACTAGGGTACTCCCTCTTTTGAAACAAATCTTTGAGGTTATCACACTCATCTAAAAATCTTTTGAAAATCGAAACCATCGTGTGGCCCTAACAAATTGGCCCTTAACCACAGCTTTCTTTTGTTTAAAAGGATGGGAGCTACTAAAATGTAAAAAACTGTTTGAATGTGTTGGTTTCCAAAAGATCTCTGATTTAAACACCCTAGATACTTTATCTTTGATGAGTCTTACATCAAGGTATGAAATCTCATCAGCATCAACACTACGTGTACATTTTAAAAAAGGAGTAGAGTCATTTAAATATTCAATAAATTCAGGTATAATATCACCAGGACCCTCCCAAAAATAAAAATATCGTCCAAAAATCTCATATAGCATGTACAATGGGAAAAGTATGGTGATTAAATAAAAATGTTTTCTTTTACTGTAACATGACTATATTAGCGTATCTTCCCCCACAAGCTGAACCCATTGAGAATCCTTCAGTTTGCAAAAAATATTATTTATCAAACAGAATAAAATTATTATGTAATACAATACGTAGTATGTGTTCAAAAGTGTTTATAGTCACCTGCGGCATACCCTTTTCTAAGAGATATTCACAAAAGCATTCCAAACCTGTATTATGTGGTATGACAGTATAAAGATCTTTTACATCAATGGTAATAAAATAGCCACTTTCACTATAATTTAATACATTTATTCTCATTAGAAAATCCCACGAGTCCTTGCACAAACAATTTTCTTCTGAAACAAACCTCTTAAGTTTGATATCTAAGAACTTTGCTATAGGTTGTATAACTGAACCATGGGCATCTACAATGGGTCTCATGGAGGGGTTTTGTAAATCTTTATATAATTTAGGTAACCCAAACACTACAAGCAAACTTAGGGTGGGATACTGTCATATAGTTTAGTTCTTCTATAGAAGTACTACCTTCTATGAAAAGGTCATTTATTTCATTTTTTATTTTCCTCAGTGCACCATTAAATTCGTTTTTTTATATGAATTACTTTCCAGTATGTTTTTCATTTTCATATTGTAAAGTTCCAGACTCATAATGGCGATCCCTCCCCCCTTCTCTGGTTTCATAATCCTAATTGCCCTATTACATTGAACTGTTCTAAGCACCTCATTTTCTTCACTAGATAAATTATAGGATTTATGCGTAGAAATATTCTTTTCTAAATTTCAAAAATCAATCTTACAGAGATTTTCAAGCAACTGTAAGGAGAGGTATGTAGGTGGATTATAGGTACTAGACACAAATAAAGTTTTTTTTGTGCATTCCACATTATGAAACAAGATATTTATGTTCAACTTTCTGACATATAATTTCAGGTCCACTATTGTCTTGCTCACATTCAATTTTTGTTCAGGTACAAACAAAAGACCCTTAGAAAAAATGTCACATAAATGCTGACCAACAAATACATCAGAATAGTTGAACACTTTAAAGTCTTTAGTGGAATTTTCATGAATCAGGGTAAGGCCTAGAATTTATTTCCAGGCCTAACTCTTCCCTCTGTAATTCCCTCTCATATTCCCTTTCTGGTAGTTGTAGTTGCCTCTCCCTCCCCAATTCGATTGAGGGACTTCCTGTTGGATTGAGTCCTGGTTGTTCCTGGCTCTTAGGCAGTCTGAATGCCTCAAGGGTGGAAACTCTTCCTGTTGGTCTACAAAATCATTCTCACAGTCATTTTATATAGGTGCAGGATTATTCCTATACCTACTGCCACATACTTACGATCTTGGGGGTTCTGGATAAGAAAAATTATTAGCATAATCCACTCTGTCTCTATCAATCTTTTTTATTTTTTGGTTTTTAATACTTTCCAGCTGGTTTTCAATACTCCTAAAAATGCGATTATATTCATATAAATTGTCTGTATGTAATCCATCACTAGAAAAAATCTTATCGAGATCTTCTGCTTCTGACTTAAAGTTGTTATATCAGCTTGATTACGCTTAATCACCAGCTCCATGTACTCGAAGCCTTGGCAATCAAACATAGTTAACAGTTCTCTATGGAAAGAAGAGTTACAGACTAGGCCTGTAGGGAACCAACACATGCGAAGCCCCTTGAGCACTATTTTTAATCGCAAGCATTCCCTGAAATACATATTGCACATTTGGAGCTTCTTAACTTTCAAAAGCAAGTTGTCTAGCTTTTGTAAATGATTAAAGTAGTCGTCACTTACAGTTCTGTTTTCATTGTAGCATGAGAGACTGGGAATCACATCCAGCCATTCATTAATGTTAACAGCTTCACGTCTTAATCCAAAACCACTTGCTCTCTCAGAATTACGGTCACTAGTGTTGTTACTAATGTCCCAATGTTCAGATATAGCTGGTGGGCTAGAATTCTCATTGTTTAAACAGTTTTGATGCCCACAAATGAGCCGTTGTGTTCTGCTACATACCTGGACTCCGGGGGTGTGTACTTCCTGTTCAGCCGACGAAGTAGAGTAAATGTTGTACAAGCCAAGAATAAAGATATTACACAAATAGTAAGATAATCCCCTATTATTATGTATAAAAAGGTAGAACTATATAGCAATAACCCACGCCTGGGTGTGGGTAATGCTGGATTTACCCACGGTTGGCGTGGTTTGGTCCCGAGGGACCAAACAAAGACAACCGTGGGTAAATACAGCATTACCCTCACCCAGAAGTGGTTATTGTTATTATAATGCCATTATTTAAGAAAAGAAATAATCACTTTTCTTAAATAATGGCATTGTATGATGCCTCTTAGCTGCCCTTCCGCACCTGTCTGGTGTTCCATGTAGTTCTGATGTACTGCATGCCCACGCAGTACATCAGAGTTGTAAAAGCAACGGAGAACGCAAGTTCTCCGTTGCTTTTAATCTCGCTATGTTAAATGGGTTTAACATGGCGAGACCTTTAAAATAAGCAACGGAGATCTCCGCTGCTTATTTTAAAGCTGTCTCGCCATGTTAAACTCATTTAACACAGCGAGACAAGTTTAAAGCAACGGAGATCGCAAGATCTCGTTGCTTTACATTGTGTCGCTATGTTAAAGGAGTTTAACATAGCGAGACATTAAAAAGCAACGGAGATCTCCTGCTTTTTATCTGTGTCGCTATGTTAAACTCTTTTAACATAGCGAGATAGTTTATATTAACGAAAAAGGTCCGGCGACGGACCTTTTTCCGTTAGTATATTGAGGGATTTACAACGGGCACGCTGGTTGGGCTGGCCAATCAGCGTGCACGTTTTTAGGGTAGGCATTGTATAATAAAAAATATTCTGGAACATACATATCCTGGCCCACAAAATGGGTATATGAAGAAATGCGGTTCATGCAATTATTGTGCTTATATTCAGGAAGGTTGTTCCTTTAACATCAATAATATTACAGTGAAAATGAACAATAAATGTTCTTGAGAATAACTTCATCTATTTTAATGGAGAAGTATTCCGGCAAAAGAAAGGTGTAGCGATGGGTGCTCCATGTGCCTCAACATACGCAAACATAGTATTATACTATTGGGTAAATAAATACATCTTTTCATCTGGTTGGGCTGAGCATATTACTTACTACAAACGTTACCTGGATGACATCTGCATATTATGGGATGGTGACATGGATAGTTTTTCAAATTTCATCACGTACATTAATTCCACTACAGATTTTTTGGCTTTCACACATAATGTGAGCAAAAATTCTTTACATTATTTGGATGTTTTTTTATTCAAAGATTATGTCAACAACTTTTTCCAATCCCAAATATATAGAAAGACGACTTTTTCCAACACATTCTTACATTTTGATAGTGGGCACCGTTTTTATCAGAAAAAGGGTATAATAAAAGGTCAACTCATTCGTGCATCCAGGATGTCAAGTACTCAAGATTTATTTCTTAAAGAAGTTGACTTTTAAAAAACTCTTTTGAGAGAGGCTATCCAGTCCATCTTGTGGATAATTTAGCTAAAGAGGTTCTTGATAACAGGGAATCTAAGTATCCACCATTACTTGGGAAAGGTAAGCTTTTAGAGCACACTCAAGAGGCTGACCGACAATTGTCATATAATAACTTTGTGTATACATACACTAGGGACTCCCAACAGGTAGAAAAGACTATTTTGACATATTGGCCAGTTTTGACATTACAGGAGGACATTAACAAAATTGTACCCGCCAAGCCTGGATTCACAAGAAAGAGAGATATTAATCTAAAGGGCCTATTTGAGAATAAAAATAACAGAAAAACACATTCACATTTTTCTAACAAGGTAGGTACCTACAAATGTGGTGCATGCAAACACATATACAATAATAATAGTTTACACATTCCCTCTAGGAACTTTAAGATTAGTACAACAAAATATTTTAGCTGCGCATCAAAAGGGGTGGTTTACCTCGGTGTTTGTATGGAGTGTCACAGTTTTTATGTTGGCAAGACCGAGCGGCCACTAAGAAAAAGGATTTATGAGCATCTATACGAAATTAGTAAGAAGAAAGATACTAATGCTTTTTTTAAACATTCAATGCAATGTATTAACATGCATCTAAAATTCCTTGTCCTAGACCAGGTCACCCAGGATCATAGAGGAGGGGACTGGGAGACTCGTCTAGAGCATAAAGAACTTTTGTGGCAATTGAAATTAAATGCAACAAGACCCCCAGGTCTAAATGATAGCATCAGTATAGCAAGTGCACTAAAGCTTAGCAGGGAGAAATTATGAGTAAACAAAAAACTGTTTTGAAAATGCCAGGTAATCAACAGGCAGTTAATGATGAATTTTTATTTTATGTTATTAACTTTCAACCAGAAGTACATGTTTTTACTATAAGGATTTATATTTAGAACATTTTAAGTGCATATTTGTATATATATATATATATATATATATATATATATTTTAATATTTGTTCTTAGTATTTGCACTTTAAAAAAATTGTTATTTAACATACTGCATGAATTATTAGTGGTTTGCATTAACTACTTATATGTATTTATTTCTACAAGATTTTTTGACACACAAGGTCTCTAGATAGTTTTTAAAACAACGTGTTATTGCAGTATTATTGACTTGCAGGGAGTACAAATATTTTAACACCTTAAAAAATACTTCAAAGACACCTTAAAAAATGTTTAAACTTTTAACTAATTATCATAATTAACACCAGGAGTGGTCGATTAAGTGATCACCTGATGTATGTATAATGATATAAAATGGTTTTACTTTTCACTGAGCAGTATCTTGATAAAGCCTGGTAGGAACCAGGCGAAAGCGCTTGATTAATTCTTCTGTTTTTATTCATTAAAGTTATTTAACTTCAGTTTATTTCTGGTTGTATCACATTTGTGATTCCTGGACTGAGTGTTTCTACCCGTGGAGCTGCTTTTTACTTGGTTTTTGTACTCGTTTTTACGTCAGTTGGCTTAATCACCAGCTCCATGTACTCGAAGCCATGGCAATCAAACATAGTTAACAGTTCTCTATGGAAAGAAGAGTTACAGACTAGGCCTGTAGGGAACCAACACATGCGAAGCCCCTTGAGCACTATTTTTAATCGCAAGCATTCCCTGAAATACATATTGCACATTTGGAGCTTCTTAACTTTCAAAAGCAAGTTGTCTAGCTTTTGTAAATTATTAAAGTAGTCGTCACTTACAGTTCTGTTACAGTTCTGTTTTCATTGTAGCATGAGAGACTGGGAATCACATCCAGCCATTCATTAATGTTAACAGCTTCACGTCTTAATCCAAAACCACTTGCTCTCTCAGAATTACGGTCACTAGTGTTGTTACTAATGTCCCAATGTTCAGATATAGCTGGTAGGCTAGAATTCTCATTGTTTAAACAGTTTTGATGCCCACAAATGAGCCGTTGTGTTCTGCTACATACCTGGACTCCGGGGGTGTGTACTTCCTGTTCAGCCGACGAAGTAGAGTAAATGTTGTACAAGCCAAGAATAAAGATATTACACAAATAGTAAGATAATCCCCTATTATTATGTATAAAAAAGGTAGAACTATAAAAAATATTCTGGAACATACATATCCTGGCCCACAAAATGGGTATATGAAGAAATGCGGTTCATGCAATTACTGTGCTTATATTCAGGAAGGTTGTTCCTTTAACATCAATAATATTACAGTGAAAATGAACAATAAATGTTCATGTAACACAGAGAAAGTTGTGTATTGTGCAGTCTGCACAAAATGTCCCTGTTTTGTCGTAGGTAAAACCGAGAGAAAATTGAAGAGCAGAATTTATGAACATGTAAGGGACATAAAAAATAGAAAACAGACCAATGCTTTAGCCAGACACAACATGGAATATTCTGATCATATGTTTAAATTTATAATATTGGAAGTAATTATGTTAGATGCAAGGGGTGGTCCATGGGCACTCATTTTAGAAAAGCATGAAGCCTTATAGCAACTGAAAATGAATGCCCTACAATGGCCAGGGCTAAATGATTTGTTTTTCACTTACATGCTTTTTAAAATTAAAAGCATTAGATAGATGAATTATAAAGTATTTTTATACATGAGGTTTTAATTTTATGTATTTTTCTTCTTATTTACTTCTTGTTCTATTCATTATTTTATTAAGTTTTTTGGTATTGTATGTTAAATGATGTTTTAATTGGATATGTAAGGGGAGGGGGGTGTTTTATATGACTGCTTGCTATTTAAACCTGATGGTTTATGTAATGAATTTATTCTGAAGAAGTCCTTGATTGAGCAGGGACGAAAGCTTGGTTTAATTTGTGTGGATCCGACCATTTTCCGTAATAAATATCCTTTGCAACATCTTTATTGTGGAGTTATGAGTATTTGGACATATATCAGTTGATTCTCCTGCTCCGTTCATGATGTTCATTTTTTTGTTTACTGGTGTCTATTTCCTTAGTTTGATGAGAAGGCTATTATCCTGCTGGGTTCTGCACCTCCTAATTTTTGCCATGATTTTCTTTATTCTGTTATACAGCCTAGTGATTTTGTGATACCACCAGGGTGGCTTTTTAGAGTTAGTACAGTTCTTAGTCCTGGTGGGTACAGCTGCCTATATGCAGCTATTAACATGCTTGTACAGGGTTTCTGTAAAAAGTTCTGCATAGGCAGCAGTGTTCTCAGGGTTTATGAGGGCTTTACATTTTACCAGGTTATCACTTAATAGAAGGAGGTTAGCCTTAGATTAGTTCCTGAATATTCCAGGTTTAGCTGGGGTCCAGGTTTTAATTTTACTTCAAAGGAGACCATTTTGTGGTCTGACTTTACCAGGGAAGACATTACATTAGGGGTGTGTGCAGCACTCTCCCATATTAGTGAAGACCAGATCCAGTACAGCTGCACCCCTGATTGAGGTATTGACTATCTGGTTCAAGGAGTTTGTGTTTACAAAATCCAGGAATCTCTGTGCTGTATATTTGGTGTCATATAGGATTCCCAGTTAATAGTGGGGGTAATTAAAGTTGACCATGAGTATGGTATTCGGTTGGATGGTTAGTGTTTCTAATGAGTTTAAATACACGGTATGGGTTTTCTTGGTCATAAAAGGGGGACCTATAGCTTGCAAGGAAGTGATATTGGATTTTGCCTATGGTGATTTGAACATGGAGCACCTCAAGTGCATTGTCCTGTTTGACTAGTCTTGGGGTATATTTATTTTTGATGTAAAGACAACTCCACCTTTAGTCCCTGTATGTGTAGTAGCTGGTCTAAATACGTGGAAGGCATTATAATGTTGCACTGTTGGTGTGCTCTCTTTTAAACCATGCCTCAGTGACCGCACAGAGATCAGACTTCTTTATGAGGAGGAGAGTATCTAGGGAGTAGAATTTTTTTTGTTTAGACTACTAGCATTGAGCAGTAATACGTTTAGATTTTCTTGGTTTTGATTTGCTGTGTCAGAAGTACTTTCAGTTTGACATTGCCTAAAATAGGCACTATGGGGAAAGAGAATGTTTTAGTTAATATTCAGGGGAGAGGTGCAGACCATCCCTGACAAAGCAGCATGGTCTGTTGGCCATCTCCTTCTAAGATGACAAATATTGCACCCCCTTAGAATGACATCAGAAACTAAGCTAATTATTAAAGTCAATCTTTTGTTCGTATTGTGGCATCATCCTTGGAGAAGGTAAAAATGCTGCTCAGTGCTAGACTCATACCAGCCTGACACATATATTCTGAAAGCTCTATGATGTCCCTCTTCATATAGTCTAGGGAGGTATGCTTCAGGTCATTTACTCCCACATGGGCTATGACTGAGTCATACTGGTACTTGTGGTCCAATTACCTGAGTGCGTGCATAATATGCTGGATCCTAGCCCCTAATAAGCAACTGACCGTGACTTTCTCCTTACTCAGCCTTATGAGAGGGACATCAGTGTGTCTCATGATGGAGTCACTAATGGCAAGAATGTTGGATTGTGTGCTGGCTTGCCTTAGGAGCTTAGAGATGGAGGCTCCATGAGTTGTGGCTCTAAGTGTTGATGTGGGTGTTGCTTTGACAGAGTGCTTTTGGGGCTGCTGAGGGTATTTGTTACTTGTACTTTGACTAGGAGGTCTTTGTGGTTTAGGAAGGTTACATTTAGGTGCCTTAGTAAATGTGGTTCTGTATGTCTGCTTTGAATTGTGTGATGGGTTCAGCATGTGTACTACTGACAACTTTACTGACATTAAGAGAACTCTCATGTGAGAGCTTTGCCTCCAGTGACATTGTGTAAATACATCTCTCACATACCATACCAGTTTGTTTGAGAATTAACTGGTTGTCAGTAAACATGAGGCAATTTCTACATTGCCTTAGGATACCTATATCCACCAAGCTGGTAACAGAGATAGTGGAAAAGTTCATATCCATGGCAACAGGCCCTTTTTATTGATTATTGCAGTGAGAATATAAAGCAATGTCAAGATATTCAGTTTACAACTCTAGGGACAGTGCTTGTCACTGCAAACTAGTTGTCCTATGTGGAACTCGGCATTGAAGAAATGTCAATAGTGCTTTTGCAGGAAAAATGTCACTCAAGGTGTCGGAGTCTGTACAGGGCATGGCCAAACACTTGAGGGAAAGCTAATAATATAGACTTACTGAAAACAAAGAGTTAGCTTGTCAAGAATGATGAAAAAGGGGGAGTTGCATGAATGGCTACTGCTTGGCTACTACTAGTGCTGGTCTCACCACAGCTTCACTTTGCTGAAATACAATGCTTCTTTCCTTCTTCTCTAACCAGAAGTAAAACATTGCACAAATCCAAGAAGAGAAGCAGGCCACAGCTTGTTCGGTGATCCACTGCATTGCCCCAGATGATGCAAGTGTCTGTAGGCAAGTTGTAGCCTTTTCCTGGTAGATGCCTTTAATAGCAACCAGACCAATCAGGACCATTAAGTACAGGACACTCACTGTCCAACCAAAAACAGTCAGCAATCAATGCACTCTGCTCCTTCTCTCACCAGGAGCAGAATATAAGCATAAATTCCACGCTGTTATCTATGAAGCAACTATTAGGCTTTCTGGCTATCAGCAGTCTCCAGGAAATAATGTCCCTGTACTCTGTCTCTCACCAGGAGAAAACAGAATCACTAATTCCAAGATGACCACTGAGAGGTAGAATGTGGGGTCTCCAGTAACTGATGGTCTTGCAGTAGATGTTTAAAGGTAAGGTGAAAAAATTGGTTAATATTATAAACACTGCAGTGTGCACTAAGCAGTTGGATATGAAAAAGGGGTAGCTAAAGTTTCAGCTGCCTAAATGGAGAGCCACTAATTTTAAAAGAGCAAAATAGATTGAAAAGAGGTGAGCACTTTTGCTTTCTGGCTCTATGGAATACAGTGGAATGGCCAATAAATTTAAACAGTTGAAGGGGAGTGTTCTCTCAAAATGATAATTTTGTGCTTACTCAACAGCCAGTGAAAGGCGACAGGGAAGGAGATATGTGGTAAAATTAACATTTGGGGCAGGCACTGAGAAAGACAGTGGTGTTTAAGAACACAACAACAACAGGGTAGGAGGGTGGGAAAAATTGTGTGTGACTCACAAGAGACACATATGTGGTCTCTTTATACATTTTAATATGCAATTGAAAGCAGAATACAAGTAAAACACAATGTAAGGAAAACAAACCACAGTATAAAAAATAGAAGAAGGCAATAAAGTAATACAAAATACAAGAAATCAAAAGCAAACTAGCCTTTCCCTCACAGCAAGTTGTGGCAGAGTCTGCGTGAGCTTTTCCAGTATAGCTTTAAAATGTTTTATTTTACCCCCTTAAATAGAAAGTTTAGTTCCTAGCTGCACCTCCTCAGTTCACAGATGATTAACCTTAACTGACCTGTTCTGACCTATGTGTGACTCCTTAATCAACTTGTTCTAATTTCTTTCTGACTCACAAGAGATGTAGCTGTGGTCTATTTCCAAGTTTCAATATACAATTAAAAGCAGAATCCAAGTAAAACACAGTGTAAAGAAAATAAATTACACTATACAAAATAGAAATAGGCAATAAAGTAATATAAAGTACAAGAAATCAAAAGTAAACTAACCTTTCCCTCACATTATTTCCTGGAGACTGCTGTGGCAGAGTATTGGTGAGCTTTTCTAGTAAAGGTTACTGTGAACTGGAATGCCCAAAAGGTTTGATTATGGTTTCAATTAAGTTGCTGGATGACATTTCAAAATATTATGTTTCATTTGGTATTACTTGTGAAGAAGATAAGTTTTGTTTTTGAGAAATTTAAAAATAGATTTGCATCTTTTAGTCAAATTTGAACACAGTAAAGGAATTTATGGGGCTACACATATAAGGGCCGAGTTATCAGCATATTGAACTATACTAACAAGATGGGTGGCAGTATGTTGTTTGTTTATAAAAATGGCACCTAATATTGATAAGTGTAGGACGCAGACATTGACTGGTAGGAAGGAGGAGGATTTAGCTTCCATTTGACTGTGTGCTGCCTGTCAGTCAGATAACTATGGAACCATGACAGAGAGGGCTGAGTAAGGCTGAGGTAAGAAAGTTCAGTAATAAGATATTGATGGGATATGGTGCTAAACGCTTTAGATAAATCTAAGAATCATGAAGATACTAGGTTGTCATCATTCCTATGTTCATTTATCACACTGGTGAAGTTGAGGACAGCAGTGGTAGTACAATGGTGAGGTCTAAAACCATGTTGGGTTTTGGAGAAAAAGGTTATTCGAGTTAATGTACTGCACACGTTGACTGGATGCATTTTCTAGTACTTTTGATCAAGGGAATAGGATGGCAATAGGTCTATACTTAAAACCTTGATAATATGCCACTTTTGTGGAGTGGTAGTATTTTTTTTTTTACAGCTGGATGGAACATTTTGTTTGTTTGTGTCTTTCGGCTTTTCCCGGTTAGGGGTCGCCACAGCGGAACTCCAGTCCGCTAATGATTGGCAGTTGATTTTTACGTACCGGCTTGCCAGGCCTGACGCACAACCTTCAACGAAGGTACGCCCATTCACGCATGTCTCCACGCAAAAGACGCTCTAGCAGAGAATCGAACCGGACAGCATCTTACTGTGAGGCGACAACAGCTGGATGGAACATATCTTTCTGATATGGCTCAGTTTATCAGCATGGATAAAGGGAAAGCCAAAGAGTCAACTGCTATTGGTCAGCATCCAAAGATGCTAGCTTTACTTTCAGTAGAAGTTGTGTTATAGTAGATATGGAGACTGGGAGAAAACAGAATGGACATGACTGGTTAGAACAGCCTTGTGGGGGAGAGAGAAAGAGGTGAACTTATTATTAATCAGAGATTGCACTGCTTGTATAAACCAAGATTTGAACTGAGATGGTATTAAATCTGTGGTGTTAGATGTAGAAGGTGGGGGTGTAAGGGTTTGTCCTGGATATATTCAGTTTACTGAGGTCGGTACCATTGGTTAGTTTATCCATTTTAATGCAGTCCTTAGTGAGATTTCTGAGTTCCCTAAACATATGAGATACATTTTTGTTCTGCTTTTATGTCAGTCTTACCATGCTTTGTTTCCTTGAAGCAGGAGTTATATTTTTTAGTTTCTTCAGTTGGAGAAGATGCAGGGCTTGACTTGACAATTTTTACTTGTACAAGGTCGAAGCTGTTAAGAATGTTTATAAATGTTTCATTCAAGTCTGAGACAGTGGCATCAAGTGGCATGGATATTAATATGTTCAAGGTATATTAAGTGGGAGCATTGTTAAAGCTGTCTTTGTTACTTTATGAACAAATATGTAATACAATAAAATTTACGTTTATAGATTGGGTACTGTAGTTTCTGACTGCATAGGTGGGAAGGTGGTCACTTACTGCATCTGGCAGAGAGGAAAATGTTTAACATTTTTTTTAAGGATCCAATCTAAAGACTGCCAGACTTTTTATTGATTCTAGTAGTGGAGGTGAGTACCTGTGTCAGACCATATAAGTTAGTTTATTCTGAGTGAGTGTCACTGTTGATCAGTTGCTAGTCAATGCCAAGGTTACCTAAATTTAGTAAGAGCTTGAAGGAGGAAAAGGGTTACTGGACAGACTATATATTGCTGAGATACATAAAGACTTTCTGTTGTTACTTTTGGCACATGAAACAAGGGGTTCCACACAGTAAAATCTTGGAATCTGTTGAGAACAGGTTATTTCACAAATTTTGTGGGTAATGGAAACACCACCAGCAGATTTGTTTTTCCTGTTGAGCCTGAATTTAAGTGCAAGGAAGATTGCTTCATTATCTACTATATCTTTCTTTAGCCAGATTTCAGTAGTAACTAGTGTATCAGTGGAGTGAATAGCTAGATATACAGGAGTGTCTTGGATTTTGTTACATATACTTCTAAAATTCATGCATAGGAACAGAAGCTGCCATCTCATTCTTCTTACAAAATAAATTCTTCATATATCGCCCAGCTTTATGTAGGGGTTTGTAATAAAAGAAGAAATACAATGAATCACACAGCAGAAATTGTATAAAACACCAAATACCAACGGGTAATAATAAGCAAATGACAATTTAATGAAGGTAAGTGCTTTTGCATTAAACACAACAATGCTTCATCAGACCAAATAACAATACAACAAAAAACTTCAATATAAAGCCATAAGACCCCACCCATCAATAAAGTAATAATCTTCACAATAATCTAAAGAAATTAATTAAAATCAATTACCTGTGTATGTAACACACAAACATCCCTCTCTGCTGAATCTCTCAGCCAGCTTGTCACACTTTGATGACATCATCACCATGAGACCACACACACACACACACACACACACACACACACACACACACATATATATATATATATATATATATATATATATATATATATATATATATATCATAATCCGCATTGTTGCCTCACAGCAAGAGGTTCTCCCGTTCGATTCTCGGCTGGAGTGCGGGGAGTGCCTTCTATGTGGAGTCTGCATGTTCTCCCCGCAGTTGTGTGAGCGTTCGAAAGACATGCATAAATGGGCGTGCCTTCGTTGAAGGCTGAACGTCGAGCTGGCACCTCGGCGTTCGTAAAAATCTACTGCCAATCATTAGTGGACCGGAGTTCCGCTTTGGCGACCCCTAACCGGGAAAAGCCGAAAAGACCAACAACATATATAAATTTATATATATATGAGGGTATACAAATCACAAAATCACATGCCTATAAAAATATATCATTTAGCCCTCTTGTATAAATAAAAACAAAACAAAATTAAAAAATAATTAAAGAAAATAAACGAATGAAATAAAGATCATGCTTTTAGAGCTGGTTTAAGGGAAAGAATTTCATTTAGCCCAGGAGATCTATAAGACTGTAACTCTAAGATCCAGCTTTGTTCTCTAGCCTCAGTTTTGTTTCTCAAATCTCCGCCTCTCATACATAACTGAATAACCTCTAAAAGAAAAAACTTAAAACTATGTTCTTGTCCCAAGGTGGAGACATGGGTAGCTAGATCATTGTTGGTCTTATTATGTCTGATGTCTGAGATGCTCTGAAATCCTAGCCTTCAAGCAACGGTTCATTATGTCAATGTAAAAGGCATGACAGCATTCACAGAAAGTGTAATATATCACATTCGCAGTCTTACAGTCTGCGGAAAAAGAGAATTCAATCTCATGGTGTAGAGTAAGATGTCTAAAGGCATATTTAGAATAAATAAATTGCTGTATGAAATACAGTGACTCGCACAGCAGAAATTGTATAAAACACCAAATACCAACGGGTAATAAGCAGACAATTTAATGAAGGAAAGCACTTTCACATTAAAAACAACAATGCTTCATCAGACCAAATAACAATACTACAAAAACTTCAATATAAAGCCATAAGGTTCCTCCCATCAATAAAGTAATAATCGCCTTCATACAGAAGAAGATTCCTTAGAACAGGCTCTGAAGGAATTAAAGGATGAATTCCTGAAACAAGGTTACACAGTCAGAGAGATTGACTCCTGCATATCTAAGGTGAGGTTTGAAAGAGCTAGTAAAGCTAGACCCTTTTTCTCTGGTGAGTTAGATCTTGTGACCAGAGAACATGCAGAAGGTAGCTCAGTTAAGTGTGTTTTTAATCTGGTTTGTGACATAATGAGGAGAAACTGGGGTATTCTCCGAAGTGGTCCTGAACTGATTAATTTGATAGATAATAAACCTGAGTTTTGTTTCAGGAATAATCTGTCTCTTAAGAGGCATGTTGTAAATGTAACGCACTACCTATCCTCTGTATGTTGTGGTACATTTCCATGCTAAGAGCCGTAAGGCTTGCAGACTTATTTATTCTAAATATGCCTTTAGGCATCCCACTCTACAACACGAGATTGAATTCACTTTTTACGCAGACTGTAAGACTGCAAATGTGATATATTATGCTTTCTGTGAATGCTGTCATGCCTTTTACATCGACAACATGAACCATTGTTTGAAGGATAGGATTTTAGAACATGTCAAAGACAATAAGACCAGCAATGCTCTAGCTACACGTCTCTGTAAGACTAGCAATGCTCTAGCTACACGTCTCTGCCTTGGGACAACAACATACTTTTTAAGTTTTTTGTTTTAGAGGTTATTCAGAAGTATAAGACGTGAAAATTTGCAAAATAAAACTGAGGCTAGAGAAAAAAGCTGGATCTTAGAGTTAGAGTCTTATAGATCTCCTGGGCTAAATTAAATGCTTTCCCTTAAACCAGCTCTAAAGGTGCAATATTTAATTCATTATTTTATTTTTATTTTGTTTTTAATTATATAAGAGCGATAAATTATATGTTTTTATAGGCATGTGATTTTGTGTTTTGTATACCCTTATTTATACATACACGTGGTCTCATGATGATAATGTCATCAGCATGTGACAAGCTGGCTGAGAGATTCAGCAGAGAGGGATGTTTGTGAGTTACATACACAGGTAATTGATTTTAATTAATTTCTTTAGAGTATTGTGAAGATTATTACTTTATTGATGGGAGGGGTCTTATGGCTTTATATTGATGTTTTTGTAGTATTGTTATTTGGTCTGATGAAGCATTGTTGTTTTTAATGCAAAATCACTTACCTTCATTAAATTGGTGTCTGGTTATTACTACCCGTTGGTATTTGGTGTTTTATACAATTTCTTAGGTTCATAGGTAGGTTCATATGTAGGTACTAGGCTAGTGGCCCTAGGCCTATATAAGCCTAGTCAAAAAGGTACCCTGGCTTTCACCACCCAAGAAAATTATTTTCCTGTGCCCCTGTCGAGCAGAGCCACAAACGTGATCCCCAGGGTGAATTTCCTATTTCCCATCTAATCATCAAGATTTTTCTTGAAGAGTGCTAATGAGGAGCTTTGATATAGATAGGTAGTTTGTTCCAGAGTATAGGAAGTCTCTGGGACAGGAATCTATCCCTCCAGCACGTTCTGTTTATTGTGGTGACAAGGTTTAGGTCCCTAGAGCGTGTAGCTCAGAGGAACTGGGATTTCTTTAAGTGGAGCAGATCCAACAGCTCTGGGTTTGACATAGTTTTGTATGTTAAGCAGAGATTGTCTCTGTGCGAGTCACTGTATTTCTTTTTTTATTACAAGTATATTCTGGTTTATGAATTCCGATGACACCACCTGACACTTTGCTTGGTTTTGTGCTTACGTAGGGGTTTCACTGGTGTGAAGCTCTACCCAGGGTCAGGCTAAGTATACCTACAACAACAGAAAATAATTTTACATTTCAAAAGTAATTGTATTTAGTTCTATTGTTTTTGAATAGGGTGGCTTTAAACATTAAAAGCTCTCCATAATACTGGTGTCAAAACTCAACTATGACTAAAATCTCATTCCACTGCATATTCTGTCACTAGTAGGTATTAATTAACTGGACTGCATGCCTTAATTTAGCTGCAGCACAGAGTGTTTACTTAATTATGATGCCACTAAGAACAGCCAAAGAAGAAAAGATTAAACTCAAGAATTTT
Source organism: Protopterus annectens (assembly GCF_019279795.1). Lineage (NCBI taxonomy): Eukaryota > Metazoa > Chordata > Ceratodontiformes > Protopteridae > Protopterus > Protopterus annectens. Next base: position 1,847,590,024 of record NC_056732.1, on the reverse strand, counting down.
ATTTTCATTAATCTGCAACAAAGTAAGCTCATTAGTATAACTTGATATTTTGAAAGAAACCACTGATAAATACCTAGCTAAGGTACTTAAAGTTTCACAGTCTGAAAATGGACACAGAGAGAACTAAACCCAGGACTAAAGGTTAAAAATGTGTTAGTATCTCATAGCTTTAGTCCTTTCTGCCAGCCCGCGAGACAGACAGAAAGGCTAACATGTTTCTACCACTGCATCTGTAGGTACAAAGTAGAAGCCATAAAATGTGGTGAGAGACATGGAACTCAGTAAACATAAAATGCCCGGAATATTGGAAGTGATCCTTGACATGATTATGTGCAATGTACATGCGTGACTTTATATGACTACGTGCAATGTATATCCCTGACTGTATGATATGATTACATGCAATGAATATTCTCGATTGTATATGATTATGTGCATTGTTTATCCACGACTGTATGATATGATTATGTGCCATGTACATCTATGACTGTATGATATGATTATGTGCAATGTATATCCCTGACTGTATGATATGATTATGTGCAATGTATATCCACGACTGTATGATATGATTACATGCAATGAATATCCTCGATTGTATATGATTATGTGCACTGTATATCCACGACTGTATGATATGATTATGTGCAATGTATATCCATGACTGTATGTGACATGATTCCAACAGATCCCTAAAAATAATACATCATGATGCACTTTTAAAAAAACAATACTGTGGACATCCTGTCCTTATCTTCTTGCAGCTTGGTATATCTCTTGCCTGGACAGCTCTGATGGGACAAATGAATACAATTATCCAGGCCAGTCACTGAAATCCACTTTCAACACCACAGTTGTCAGTTTAGGCTGCTCCTTCTATTAGAATATTACAGCTCTAGATTTAGGCATGTAACAAATTTCATTTTCTAACAAGGTGGTCACCCCTGTAGCTTGTGTGGTATGAAAAAGTAATCACTGCTCCTTTTCTTCCTGATCACCATTTCTGTATTTGCTAGCTGAAACAGTTTACTGTGCAAAACAGGTTCATAGACTAGTATTAGGCTAACTACCCTTATTGGCCATTTTAAGCCAAGCCAATTACCCCATGTGAGAATCAATCTCTGCACCTTGAGTCTTTACGGTAAACACCTTAACCATTAGGCCAACCTCCTACCTTAAATAAATGAAAACTAGTGATTTTCTGACATTCTCCTCCTGATCATAAAATTTCTATTTTTATAGAAGAAAAGTAAAACATTTGTGATCTACTGTTCCTTACCCTCCTGATAAGCCCACTTGCCTTTACTCTATAAAAAAAGTTGTGGTGACTTAGTGTGTGTTCTCCCTCCTAAACAAGAAGTGTTAGTGTTAGAATTAAATCCCTAGTGATCTGTTCCACCCTTCCTGATTGCTTTCATTGTTTTTATTGCAAGAAATGTAATCCCTGGTGATCTGCTACCCTGTACCTAAAGCTTTTGTTGCACGAAATACTGTTTCTTGATGACCCCTCACTTTCTTTACTATACAAGACATGGTGAACTACTGCATCACCTTCTCCCGATTACCCGTCTGTTTCTCTTAGGTTGAGAGACCATCACTTCTGTAGATTATGGAAAAACTCTGTTCATGGACCAAGCACCCATTCCTGCTAAGCATGTCATACTGACCAACAAGATATGGAATATGCTGAAGTTCTTCATAAGCTCCCCAAAGTCATACAGTTTGTGGATAAATATGAATGTTAGCCAACATCTACACCTGCACAAAACAGCTATAATTATCATTTGCATTTTTTTGTTTGTTTTCAGACAGGTTATTCCAGGAAAATGAAATGTACTGAGGGTTTGTCATAATCTGCAGGGGTAATTTATTGGTAACCATAGCCAGATTATTTGACACAGAAGGATAGAATCCTGTCTACAACCCAGGTGACCCAAGCCCAACTACTGACTTGGATGCCTGCTGTAGCTGGCAAGGGATAGGACAGAGGATAGATGAGGGTTAAACCTGTTCACCTCTCCATTGGGGAGGGGAGGGGGCATATTCTGTGTGGTAGAATTCTCTGGTGAAGACTGGGAATCACATGAAGGTGATGTCTGCAAGGGTATAGCGCCACAATCACACTGCACATGTAAGAACAACAATTAATTACAAGGTCCACTGTACACCACCTCTTGGACACTACATGCATGCACAGGAGATTACAAAAACACTAATGAATTCCTGAATAATGATTCAAACAACTCAGTGGGTGGTAGGGGACCTATGAACATATCAAGTTGCTCCTTAAGTTTAATACCAGAGACTATTAACATAGGTGTGAAACTAACAATGTTCTCCATTAAGTAGACTGGTCAGCAGACAGCAGGTGGAAAAAAAGTACTGACAAAGGAAAAAAAAGATAAATGGATATGAATGGTGTATTAGACTTAAATGGATAACTTTACAGAGTCCCATATTGAGATTTTAAAAATCAGAAGAAAAGAAATGAACTGCCACAGAAAAAGTGGTATTATTTTCTTTGGCGGGTAAGTGAATTGAGCCACAGGGGACTCCTTCCAGGCATGACTAGTTAAACAGTACATAACATAAAATATATTGAAAAGAAAAATTAATATGATAACAAGTAAAAATGATATAATGTACAATCTACAGGAGAGCCAGTAATAAGACAAAACATGACCTGAATATGTACAGAGGAAATATTACAAAATCCACAACCAATGCATTTATTTATAAATGAAAGAGTAAGATTTAAGATAACTAAGATACAAATACCACGTACCAATGTTCAACATTGTTCTACAGATACAATTTCGGTTGTTTGGTGAAAGAGGAAAATGTATAAAACTGATGAAGGGTGTTTATTTTTAACATATGTATTAATTGGTAAACCCACTGGACAGAAAAAAGAAGTTATGTACTCACCATAACTTTCCATCTGTGTTGTCTATCTTCATTCTTTCCTCACAAAGGGGTTCGGATCTGATCTGTCAGATCCAACTTGGCCGATGCTACAGCTTGCAGCCACCAGATCTCTCGAGCTTCTCCCTTACCCATAATGCACCATGCCAACTACCTCAGGTCTTGTTTGCTGCTATATGGCGTAGAAGGATAGGGACAAATACTGGAAGCCATATCCAGAGTTATATTAACATGTAAATGTAGCTATTCAGAGATCATCTAACTGCTCGTTCATCCAGAAGTCATGGACAGGGTAGGTGGGAGAGGAGGTGAGGAAAGAATGAAGATAGACAGCACAGACAGAATGTTATGCTGAATATATAACTTCTTTATCTGATGTTGTCAGTCTTCATTCTATCCCCCCAAATAGGACAGTGTCCCTAGCTACTTGAATCCAGGGTGGACTCAAGGAAGGATATTCCTGATCACCATAGAACCAAATGATGCTTTACCTCTGGAGACCAGATCCAATTTGTAATGAGTAATAAAGGTATGAGGAGTAGCCCAAGTTGCTGCTACACAAATATCATCCATAGACATCCTAGACTGGAAAACTGTGGAAGTAGCCACAAATCTAGTAGAGTGTGCTTTCAAAGGATCTGTAAAGTGAAATGCCCAATTTAGCAAAGACAAAGGAGATGCAATTTAACTACTTTGATAGAGAAATTTTAGAAACAGATTTTCCCAATTTTGGTGTTGAGAAGGAAACAATAGTTGGTCTGCTTTACTGATTTTTTCTGTTCTATGCAGTTAAAAACACAACTGTCTATGAACATCCAATACATATAAGATATAGTCTCCTTTGTTGGCAAATTTAGGAAAAAATACTGGAAAATTGATAGTACTATTTATGTTGAATTCTAGCACAACCTTCATAAGAAAGGACAGGTTGGTACATAAGGCCACTCTATCTTTGTCAAAAACCAAGTAAGGAGGTTTAAAAGATAGTGCCTGGATCTCAGAAATTCTTCTTGAAGAAGTGATGGTAACCAAGAAGATGGTCTTCCATGAGAAAAATTTAAGGTCACGTGCAGCTGCTGGTTCAAAGGGAGGTTGTGTGTGAGACTGCAGCATTAAATTTAGGTCCATGGAGGTGTAGGTTCTTTAAAAGGAGGCTTTAAAATGAGTGTCCCTTTTAAGCAGGCCTTGTTCAACTTATGAGAAGCTATGGGTGCTCCATTCAATCCTGTATGGTAATTTGAAATTGCTGCTAACTGTATCCTAATGGCTGAGGTAGTAACAGTTCTGAAAAAGGTGATCAAGGAAATCTAAGATGTGACAAATAGAGGCTGAAAAGGGGTCAAGTTTATGCTGTTGAGCCCAAAAGACAAACCTTTTCCATTTACTAGAATACGTTTTCCTTGTAGAGGGTTTACGGGAAGACAGAATTATATGTCTGACAGGTGATGACAGCACAGACTGTCTGGCTACTTAGGAGACTGGAAAAACCTAATGCTGAGAATCTCCTAATGCTGACTGAATTTGTATACTTATTCTGTTATTAACCATGTGTAACTATTTTATCCTGTACATATAGGTCTTGTTATGTCTTCTGCTGTATACTGTATTTTAACATATTGTTTGAAAATTCTCTGTATACTGTATTTTAACATATTGTGTAAAATTTTACTTACTGTGGAGCTTTTCTCCCCGGGCCTCCTCTGAAAATGGACATGTGTCCATTCGGACCATCCCAGTTAACAAATGTAAAATAAAATAAAATAATAAATAAAATAAACCAAGCAGTCAGCTTGAGGTTTGTTATATCCGGGAGTGACATGTCCGTCAGGTGAGAAAGGAGGTCTGGAATCAGATCCAGGTTCCATGGTGGTTGAACCAGGTGAAGCCATAGGAAGGGAAACCAAATTTGTTGAAGAAAATAGGAGGCAATGAGGATCACTGTACTCTTCAACCGGGCAGAGTTCTGCAGAAATTTTAGAATCGACGGGGTTGGTGGGAATGCATAAAGGAGGCCAACTGTGAAGTACAACATCCCTCAGTTACTGTCCTCGTGGGGGAATCACGGCAACGTAGTTGCACCTGTGGTTTAGGGGAGAGGCAAAAAGATTGCAGCATACCTTGCTCCAGCGATGGAAAATCTCATCCACCAGCTTCTCATTGAGGGACCACTCATGTGGACATAGTATGCACCTGCTCAGATTGTCCGCAATCACACTGGATATCCCTAGAATATGCATCGCTAAAAGAAAGCAGACTGAAGAGATTGCCCACTGCCAGACCCTGAGCGCTTCTTGACACAATGGGTAAGATCTGGTTCCCCCCTATTTGTTGATGCACCAGAAGACTGATATGTTGTCAGTTTGAATCACAATTGTCCCAAAGGGAAGAACATCTTGAAATGCTCACAACACCAAGAGCACTGCTTTCATCTCTAGAAAATGTATATGCAAATTGGCCTCTTCGGGGGACCAAGTACCTTGGACTGTCTTCCCGAGATAATGTCCCCCCCACCCTATCTGAGAAGCATCCGTGGTCACTATGGCCTTGAGCTGTTAGGGAATGAATGGAATTCCATTGAGCAGTTGATTGGAATGTATTTACTAATAAAGATCTCTTCTGCAAGTGTTGGTAATTTTTATCTGAAACAACAGTGACTGATGGAAGACTGACCACTGGGTAGCCAGTATCTACTGTAGGATGCAGATGTAAAATCTAGCCAATGAAACTAAGGTTATCAAAGCAGCCATGAGGCCCAGAGTTTGGAGGACTGTGCAGGCTGAGACTGATGTAGCATCTATAACCTTTTTGACCTGTGACCTTATAATTAGAACTCAGTGAGGTGGAAGGAAAGCAATGACCGTGTTTGCATTCAGCAGTGCTCCAATAAATTCCAATGTCTGAGTTGGTTGCAGTTGTGATTTGTTGTAGTTTATGGTTATTCCTATGAGAACACAGGTGTGGAGAACCTGATCTCTTGACTGTATGAGCTGATGCCTAGTCAAGCCATAATCAGCCAGTCGTCCAGGTAGGGAAACACCCAGAATCCCTGCAGTCTGAGAAATACTGCTACTATTGCCATGCATTTGGTAAACACCCTGAGGGCTGTGGTGAGTCCAAAGGGCAATACTCTGAATTTATAATGACTAGATACCAGCAGGAAGTGTAGGTACTTCCTGGACCACCTTCATCTTTATGTGATAGTAGGCATCTTGGAGATCTATCAAGTATATACAGTCATCCTTGCTCAGAAAATGGAGAATGGAGTGAACCGTGACCATCTGGAACTTGGATCGTTGAACAGATTTGTTTAGATTTGTGAGAGCCAAAATTCGTCTCCAATCCCCTGTCGTTTTTGGCACTAAAAAGAACCTTGAGTCAGTTCCAGATCTTATCTGGTTTGGTGGGACACCTCTTGGATGACTCTTTTTTTCTAGCAGCTTTAGAATTTGAATTGCTGCTTAATCCCCCAGAGTGGGTAGAGCATCGGGGATTTTCCTGGGAATTGGGGGTGGAAGGGAAAATGGTACTATATAACCTCTGGATATAATCCTGTGCACCCAAGTGTCTGTTAATTCTAGCCAGGCTCTCTGGTGCAGCGACAATCTTCCCCAGACTGTCTCCAGATGTGGACAGTTGGGCCTCCATTCAGGAGTGCTGATAGGGTTTATCAAAGAAAGATTCTTGTGAACCTTGGTTTTGTGGGCCACCTCTGCCATGAGGGTGACAACATCCATTGCAGCTCCTCCCTCTTGTCTCTCACATGTCATGGAATGGACCTTGGGATTTTTTGAACCACATTTTCAAGCCACTCCATTGATTCCTGGAGAAGGATCTCTGGGTGGGGGGGACATATGCCCACTGCAGACAACGTCTTACCATCTTTCTCACACCTGGAAAGCATTTCTTTCACTTTAAGACTTAAAAGGGTTGCTCTGTCAAAAGAAGCATTGATGAAATTGGACTCAAATGGTACCAGAAAGTTGTAAGTTGCTGGAGGGATCGATTTCTGTCCCAGAGACTTCCCATACTCTGGAACAGGCTACCCATCTATGTCAAGCAAAGTTCTTCATTAGCACTCTTCAAGAAAAATCTTGATGAGTGGATGGGAAATATGAAATACACCCCGAGGATCACTTCTGTGTCTCTGCTCGACAGTGGCATAGGAAAATAACTTTCTTGGGTGGCATAAGCCAGGGAACCTTGTTGGCTAGGCTTACATAGACCCTTGGGCCGTTAGCCTAGTACCTACCTATGAACCTATAAATGTCGCTAAAGCAAAGACACGCTTCACCATTATGTCCATCACCCATGACTCCCTGTTAGGGGTATGGACAGTGAAACTCTTGCCAGCTAATTCCTTCTTTGTGGCCACTACAACAACCATGGCATCAACTGTAACCCCTTTCCCCCAAAATTATCTGTTTGTACGTGGAGCCATTATCCTGTCTGGTCTTCAAGGTATTGGCTCTATGGAGTCAGGCTCCTTCCATGCCTGCCTAGAGATCGTGTCCACAAGCTCATTGGTGGGCAAAGTCATTCAGGAAGTAGAGGGTCCTGTACTGAAAGCCTCTAGCAAAATGGATTCCTCCAGTGTAAGGTTGTAGGACATCCAGCCACCTGTCTACTTCAGGATTTCTGTATGTCTCCAAAGGGAAAATCCTCAGGAGATGACCAAGGAGATCCTTCACCTTTTTTGAAATCCATGTCTTCAGTGATGAACTCCTATATGAAGTCTAGGTGCTTCCACTTGCACGTCCTTTTCCTGGGTACTTCCTCAGTGGGATGTTCTGGGGGAAGTCTCGGAAGAGGAAATCACAATTCTTTGAGAAGAAACCTGAGGTTTTGGTAAAGGATGTCCCTGTGAATAAAGCAGTTGAGGTTCCAGACTTTGGGGCATGATGGTGAAATAGGAAGGATCCAAGGGGGAAGGCTCCATCAGGGCTGCTGAGTCAGTGAACACTCTCTCTGATGCCTCAAAGGCAGAGCGTGAAGGAGTCAGAGAGAGAGACTCTGATCTGAGAAACTGGGTTTCTGAATTGTCCCCTCTCTCTGATCCATTGGCACAACCCCAAGGAGGAAGCCAGAGCCAAACTGTCCAGTGCAGAGGTGTTGAGGAACAGGAATGGCTCTGAAAACTTCAGAGTTGAATACTGCATCCCGAACCTGGTAGACAGAGATTGGCTCCAAGAGCTGTTCTGATCCAAAAAGACAGGAGGTCTCAGAGAAGATGTTTGATCTGAAGATATGGAGATCCTCAGATCCAGGATTGATGGATCCGGATGACTGGGATCCTGAAAATCTAAGACAGCAGATGGTGTCAGAAAAGGAACTTTCAGGGGTGACCCAAAGGGGTATGTGCCAAAGGAAGGCAAATCTGTCCCTGAGCAGAGAGAATCTTCATCATCACTGTCTCCACATCTTCTTCTGTGAGACTCCTAGAAGAATAAGCAGAGTAAATAGAGAGGGATTCTGGTCTCTGCAAAAAAAGGTTTTGGAAGCTTGTATGGTGCTGGGTCAACCAATGGAGAATATCTAGTACGAGGACAATACAGAATCTCAGAAGGCTGTGTCTGATCTGACTTGGATTGTGCTGGAACCATAATATTCATTTTAGAAGTTGTAGGATCCAAAGGAGCAGTCAAATCTAAAAGTTTCATCTTTTTCTGATCCAGGGTTAAGACCAGATATTTAGCACTCCATTTCCATTTTGACAAGGTGGAAGGATTCGACTTTAGAGAATGGGATATGGCTTCTCCAAAAGAGGAGGTAAGGAGACCTTTTTATATCAATTTATTTTTACATTTAGTTAAGGCTCACAAATTAAATCCATGATAAATTGAGCAATCTTCCTGTAAGTGTAATGGACCCAGGCAGTACACATAAAGAGAGTGTGCATCCAAGACAGGCAACTTATTCACATTTGGAACATTTCTTAAAAGCTGCAGGTTTGTCACTCATCGTGTAAAACATATTTCCACAATAACTCTACTTATCCTTCAACGTTCAATAGATAAGAAAGTGAAAATAGTCACTTTGTTTGAGCAGGCTGAGGGACTTATCCTTCAACGTTCAATAGATAAGAAAGTGAAAATAGTCACTTTGTTTGAGCAGGCTGAGGGACTTATCCTTCAACATTCGATAGATAAGAAAGTGAAAATAGTCACTTTGTTTGAGCAGGCTGAGGGACTTATCCTTCAACGTTCAATAGATAAGAAAGTGAAAATAGTCACTTTGTTTGAGCAGGCTGAGGGACTTATCCTTCAACGTTCAGTAGATAAGAAAATGAAAATAGTCACTTTGTTTGAGCAGGCTGAGGGACTTATCCTTCAACGTTCAATAGATAAGAAAGTGAAAATAGTCACTTTGTTTGAGCAGGCTGAGGGACTTATCCTTCAACGTTCAATAGATAAGAAAGTGAAAATAGTCACTTTGTTTGAGCAGGCTGAGGGACTTATCCTTCAACGTTCAATAGATAAGAAAGTGAAAATAGTCACTTTGTTTGAGCAGGCTGAGGGACTTATCCTTCAACATTCAATAGATAAGAAAGTGAAAATAGTCACTTTGTTTGAACAGGCTGAGGGGAGGAAGAGAAAGTTCACCTCCAATGGTAAGAAGAATGACAACAGAGTCATACGTAGCAGGGAGATCCTATTGATAGCATCTAACAGTACCAAGTACGAAAGGAGACTGAAGAACAGCAGACAAAAAGCTTACAACCCTCAAGTACAGTAGAGGGGAAGAGGAGGCAAGGAAATACCAACAATGGTATGTCAGAAATGGGATGAAGTCGTAAGGGCATGGGAGAACACAGAGATGAAAAAAGATTGTGAACCACAAACAGCAATGGCTAAAATGTTACAAGGTAATATAAGGAGAAAAATGTTTAATAAGCGAAAACACAAAGAAAAAACGTTACTTACCTAATACAGCTCGATAGAGAGTGGTAGACCACGTCTGTTAGCTAGAAATGACAAACGAGATCTGAAGTAGTTGGCAAGGTGCATTGTGGATAAGGGAGAAGCTCAAGAGATCTGGTGGCTGCAAGCTGTAGCATTGGCCAAGTCAACTACAAAGGATCAGATCCGAAACCATTTGTGAGGATAGAATGAAGATTGACAACATCAGATTTTTCATTTCCAGGTGTGACCCAGGAGCAATGTCTGGTCAATTGATCTACTAAGAGTCACACAGTATGCAGAGGCAAAAGGAATCCAATCATGTGCCTGTGAGTACAGGATGCAGCTCATTAACAGCTCAGAGCTTTTACCCTTTGTGCTAGCTCCCAAACAAATGGACATCCTGTCACTATAACATTTCATACATGAGGAAGTTCCTTGTAGGGGCACAAAGGTCATAGGAAGCTCTGTCAATAGAGACAAACGTGAAAAGTGGTGTTTTAAGAATGAAAGAGGAAGTAGAAAGATTCATGCAAACTAGAATACGGTTTCACAGTAAATAAGGCCACGAAGAGATGCTTATAAAATGAATGGCAACAAGATAAGCAAATCAAAGGTGAATTGGTAGCCAGCATGCCATTTGACCGAAAGACAATGCTGGTGGTTCCTGCTGGCTTTAGCAGCAGAGAGGCATATGCAGTTTTTAAGTCCTTAGTGATTTTGTAGGTTTTTCAAAAAACTGCAGCTGATAAGTAAGGCAAACAAAGGTGTGTGCAGCAGTACATCCCTGCCACGTGTCAGCCTGTACTGCTTAGTTAGACAATTACACACACAAAATATAAATGTAACTTGACTTACAACTTTCTGATTGTGCATGGAGAAGGAAAGAGATGTATTAAGCCAGAACACATATATTTTATACATTATACCAGTTTCAGAGAGCCACAATTAGGGCCACTAAGCTCCCAGTTGTCACTCCGCATGCTGTGACACTTCCTATTTCAAAGGCCATTTAATAATTTCTTTCAGAAATTGACTTCAAACCTCCTGACGGCACACTCAGGACACAGCTGGGCTAGAGCAGAACCAACAGAGATGAAGATAATCCTGGAGAGATGAAAGACTTCTAGATGACAATGTCATCTGTACAAAGGTGGATATTGATACTACCAGTATTTTGGAACAGAAGGGAAGTTGATATAGAACATATAAAAAGTAAGTCTGAGGAGGAAAGCATTAAGACACAACTGACCAAAGAGAGTAGACAGCATTGGGTCAACCAGTTCTGAAAAAAAATGACCATGCTGAAAGGTAGAGAACCACTTTGATGAAGTGGAGCTAATGTCATACAATAACAGTTCTTTCCAATTAAATGTGAGCTGTTGGATTTCCACACTAAGACCACTGACCCATGTTTTAGTAATATCATATCACCTGATGGCTTGATGGCTGCCTGAGGTACAGGGATGTAGCATGTTAGGATTAAGGGTAGAATGATGCTGATTCATAGTAGAAGGTATGGATTCCATCCACAGATGCATTTATATTTATGACCGCAGATCCACTTACAGACTGCATGCCTCACAAAACAAACATTTTACAGAATGGTTATGCAAATTTCAACAAGTCTGACTTGCTTCACAATTTTTAAAATACCATTCACTGAATCAAGAAAATCCACAGTCATTCCCTCTGATTTGTACCAGTCCTTGCACTTGTTTCACAGTAAATGGAGCCTGCAGCTTTTCTTTGTTTCAGAGGTTTGCTTAGGTAACCTAATTTGCACAAAAAAATCTAACTTTACTATATGTTAGTCTGGTAGTTAGTGCACAGGACTAAAGCTGTGACTTGCAATGAAGTGTTTCACATGCCGAGGGTACAGGGTTTGAATCTCTCCATCTTCATTTGCCTACTGTAGGATCATGAACAACTCACTTAACCACACAGTATTTTGGGGCAATTGGGAACTTGGGTTGCACTCCTTCACGGTCTCCTGGAATGCATACCTAGTAAATTCCTATGAACCTTTTTGGCTTTGCATCACATCTGTAGTTTTTAAGGTCTGAAATACCTCACATCTCTTTAATGTTCCTTGTCAACTTCCTATGCCTATATACCACTCATTCTGCCTGTTAGCATCCTAACCATGAAACTACAGCATATACTAATCTAGATGTATTACTGAAGTATGAATCCATAAGTACTATCTTTTGGTCCCAAATCCCACAATAACTCAGCCCTAACTTGGTCTAGCACTCTCTCTCTTTCTCTCCTCAGTCAATGTTTCTCCTCGCAATTTGTTCACACCTTTCCTTCACTCCCCCATAACATCATCTTGTACCTGACAATCTCCTCAATTCTCTCTCTCCATCTTGTCCCACTTGTCTACTGAATCTCTCTCCTGACAACCTCCCAAGTCTTTCCAGTTGCACAGTAACACCATCCATTAAATTGTCCTTTCTTAGAGTAACTTGTTGGAAATCAAAGTTTCTCCAGAAGGCCACTTAAATGAAATATCACAGCTAGACAAGATCACAATATGATCTGATCAAGTCAGTGGTCCAGTCTGATAGTTATTCTCCATGTCTGCACACTCATCATTAATAAAGATGTTGCCAATAATGGACCTGACCTGATGCTTATGTGAAAAAAGAAATCCACAAAAATTGCCAAAAGGGCCAAACAGTCAGCAGTAAACGAAAAAATGGACCCCAGAAGGTGCACAATAAAGCTTTCAGACAGTCCGGTTTTACACAATTTATTCCGAGTATTCATTGCACAATAACATAGATAACGCTCAATCTAACAGATATGTTTTCATTTTAAAACTTCATCAGATGTGGGCTGGTCTTAATACAATTACCCCAGGATAGCCATCTTACGAGATTTTGGCTGCGGCATCATTCACCACTACATCAAACTCTAGTCCACAATTGTATTAAGACCAGCCCACATCTGATGACGTTTTAAAATGAAAACGTATCTGTTAGATTGAGTGTCATCTGTGTTACTGTGGAGTGAATACCCTGAATAAATTGTGTAAAACCGGACTGTCTGAAAGCTTTATTGTGCACCTTCTGGGGTCCATGTTTTCATTTATTTTTTCGTTTACTATGTGAAAAAAGCACATAAGAATGCCCTTATCTCTGATTATCTCCAACCCAATATACATCAATCAATACAATGATTCTACACTTCTTCTTTCGGCTTTTTCCCAGTTAGGGGTCGCCACAGTGGATCACCTGTCCGCTCATGATTAGCAGTGGAGTTTTATGGTGTCGAGTTGCCAGCACGGCGCCAACCTTCCATGGAAAACAGTGATTCTACACTATTTAAAACAATTTCCCATACCTGGCAACAGCTGAAGCTTTTTAGGTCCTCTGTCCACATCCACTGCTCTAACACCACATTAAAATTTCTTTTCATAAGTGTTAAACCCTCTGTAAGCTCAATTAATTGGGCCAGTGTGTTCCTTAACTCAGCACATTCTACCTATGGTGGGGCGCATATTAACTCACCACAGTAACCTGTTGATCTTCCCGTATACTTTTAACATAGCAAAAACCTATTTTGGTCACTCAAGGTTTCCATTATCCATATATGACATTTTTGAGATACCAAAAGTACTACATTTCACCTACCACCCCTGATAAGATGCACTTACCTTCTCTCAACTGATATTCTCTATTTGCTAGTTTTTTTTTCATGTTTTTATGTTCCTGCTTTGTCACAAATGTTTTCTGGAGGCTAACTATATGGGATGTTCATTTTTAATATGCAAAATAAATCTGTCTTTAAAGGATCAAATAAACTACTTAAAGTCCAGTAATTCTGATACTAAGAGTGCTATCAGGATGCCTGTGGGAATGAGTCTTAAATACAGTTATTACAAAAACAACAGAGGACTTAGGATGCATATCGTTCCATACACAGCAACCACTGCTAATGCCTTCCCTTATTTTTGACAGTTCATTCATTCTTCTAGAAGATAACAACATATCAGGAAGAATTAGTTTTCTGGTTCAAACATTGGAATGTTTTTGTTATGACTGCCAGACAAGTCTGAAATCCAACACTGAAAATGAACTCACCTGAAACAAATACTCAAAAAACAGGATAAAATGTCACACTGTCCCAAAATGCTCTGAATGTCAAAGTGAAGAAATTCAACGAAGAGCGATTAAACGATGGGAGTAACTATGACTCTCTTAAGGTAGCCAAATGCCTTGTCATCTAATTAGTGACGTGCATGAATGGATGTAATGAGATTCCCACTGTCCCTACCTACTATCTAGCAAAACCACAGCCAAGGGTACGGGCTTTGCAGAATCAGCAGGAAAAGAAAACCCTGTTGAGATTGACTGTAGTCTGGCACTGTGAAGAGACATGAGAGGTGTAGAATAAGTGGGAGGCCTCAGCCTCCAGTGAAATATGACTACTCATCATTTTTTCACATACCCAGTGAGGCAGGGGGATGAGCCCCTCCAGAGCTCTCACTTCTGCTCCAAGTGCCCGGGCATCCGGGTGTGACCCGCTCTGAGGACAGTGTCAAGTGGGGAGTTTGACTGGGGCAGTACACCTGTCAAAGAGTAATGCAGATGTTCTAAGGTGAGCTCAAGGAGGGCAGAAACCTCCTGTGGAGCAAAAGTGTGGCTGATCACATGAGCTCTTAGGCTCTTTTTTATTAGTTTGTTTACCAGGGTTTATACACTGATAACATACCATTTGCAGACAAAGCCTAGGTTATATTTCCATGGGAGAGTTTTCTGCAGCCTTTCTCAAGTTGAAGCATAGCTGAATTTCAACTAACAATAATACACAGTTGGTCAGTTCCATAGCCTTAATATCTTATAATAAAATAAAATAAATGACTAACATTGAATGCACTACAGTTCCACAGTGAAGCCACAACCACTGCTTCAATATTTCTTTAAACTAAACTCCCAAATCCAATCTCATAGCCACCATGATTAGTTCAGCTTGCCCTCATAATACAGTGAAACAGCTTAATAATGGAAATGGCTCAAGTTGCAGATGCCATTTTAGAGTTGACACTTACTATATAACAGCTGAAGAAGGTTTCTGACACCCCGATCACTCCAATTGAGTCACAGTACCCTCCAAATTTCCACAATCTTCCCTGGACCACCAGTAGGGGCTTCCTCAACATCAGTATAGATGTGCATTCCTGTTGAGAAAATCACTTTCATGACTGATGGGTACTGTAGTTTGAAGTTAACAGCCTTCTTCCTACAGATGCTCATTGCCTGAAGAAACTGTGCATACATCGTTCTCACTGCACTGTGTACTCATGGTCCAAAAGTTGTGTACAACATTAGACCTGCAGTTACCAGTTGGAAGCCTTTCTAATCTTTATTTAGATCTCATTAGTAATTACTTCATTCCAATCAATATCAACTATTTTAGAATTTCTTATGGTTTCTTTTACATCTTTTATCCATTCAGCTTCCCTGTTGTTCAATTTGGTCCCCACAGACACGTCTCAAGAATGTACTAATTTCCAGTATTCTTGGTGGCGTATTGGTTATTGCTGTTTCCCTTCCTAGCTTGGTGTACAACTTTTGAGGTCATCTCAAAACTGCTTGTTCTATGTTATATCATCTCCCATGTTTTTCTGCCTGTGGAAAGAGCTTTAATTTACTGTGTGAAATTGTAGATCTGAAATTTTGATCTGTTCTGATGTTGCTCTTTTATTTTAGCAAATTCACTTTTATAACAGTTCTGTATTCTTCCAGTAATGATATTTCATTTCTTAACTGCTAACATCTGTTTCTAATAATGGTTTCCAGGGTAGTGAACTGTTTATTACTTTATTTTCCGTTTCAAGTTTACGCTTCCCTGGTACTACCTAGTCTGTTATTAGTTCGCTGCAGTAATGTATTCTGCTAATTTCTGTTACATGACATGGTGCTCTTTTTAAGGTTTCAATTACTCATTAATTTGGTTAATTAACAGTCTGTGTCTTATTCACTTCTGGTAGCCTGTCTTTCTAGTTATATTTATAAATTTCTATCAAACCAGCAGGTCTTCTCTTATTCTGTTCATGGTTGAGTTTCTTCTAGTTTGTGTTTCCTGTTCTTTCAGCTTCTACACAGTCATATCCTGTTTTTGAATGATTCTCAAAGCAGACTTCCCGTGTTTGTTTTGTGAAACATCTTCATTAGTTTCAGCTTTTAAGTAAATTAACAGATCATTGTCATTACTAATACACTGCTGTACTTCCTGTGTCGTATCTTTAGCCTCATTGTCATTACTAATACACTGCTGTACTTCCTGTGTCGTATCTTTAGCCTCATTGTCATTACTAATACACTGCTGTACTTCCTGTGTCATATCTTTAGCCTCATTGTCATTACTAATACACTGCTGTACTTCCTGTGTCATATCTTTAGCCTGCAGCTGTTTAACTGTATTATCATTCTGAAGCTGCGTTTGCGTTTGAGTTTCCCAATCCGATCGTTTAATTCTCACCCACCTATCATTTAATTTTCAATTTGCTCCTTTTTTATTAAACAGCAGGTTATTTTTCAGTACATATGAATTCTCCATTGCTGTTCCCTTTTTTTTTTTGTAATATTTGCTATGCCAAAGTGTCTTTGCCTAATGTATTTTCAAACATTTTCCCTCTCCTTTAGGAATATTAATGAAATCCACCCCCTCCCTCTCTCTCTCTTTTTTTCAGGTTGCAAATACCTGTGGTCTTTTTTGTCTCTTAATACTTACTTTCTTTATAACGATTTTTAATTCACTCAGTTCTTATAATGTTTTGCTTTTACTTGCAGTTGTTTGTAGGTTGGTGTCTCTTATTCTTGCAGTGTAACCGTTTTTGGGAAACTCTGGGTCTATTGTATATAGACAGTAAAAGATGATTTCTTTTTTATCTTGCTTCTAAGCTTCTTGCATGGCTCACCTTTTTTCTTTTACTTTTTTTTTTGAAGTTACCATTTTCTGTTGTCACAGTTGGCTCTCTTAGATCAGTGCCTAACACTGTGTTAAGATTTCTCTCATCCTTAGAGGACTTTACACTAATTTTTCTGCCTTTGTTTAACTTCTCCAAATGCTTAGGTCTTTAACATATATTGACGGGAATGGACCCCGTTCCTAAAACAATCAGTTTTGCTAGTCTTGAATGCTATTTTCGCCAATGGCGATGTACCTAGAATTGCCTGTTTTTGCAGTTCATAAAGGTTTACATACAACGGTAGGATATCTAAATACGTTTGAAGATTATTTTATATTAGACCAGTTTTTCCCACAACTGGAACTATCTTTATTCCACATTGTCCAAGTTTTTGATTGCATGTCTTGATATTTTACATAGTTATGTCTTAATTGATAAGACTCTGTAGTCAGTGGATACAGCAATATCAATAATCAATACTATTTCTGTATTTTTGTCTTACACTACAACATCTGTTTGCTTTTCCGTTATTGCTATTGGTACGGTCATCCAGCACTGCTTATTAAAAGCACTTGCCTGTGTGAAGGCCTTGTCACACATGGCACATTTATAGCATGCCTAGCGTGGTTTAATTTCTCCAAAGGCTTAAGTTTTTACATGCTTTGATGGGAATGGTCCACATTCCTAAGTCATGGCAGAATTAAAATTCATGAAATCAGTTTGGTTCATTCTTTTGACATTTGATATGAGTGCTCTTCTCAGCATCTGCATTGTCTCCAGAACTGCCTCTTTTTGCAATACATAGAGAGTTACTTTTATCGGTTGCATATTTCGATACATTTGAATATTCATTTTTATTAGTTCAGTTGCTCCTACTACAACTGGAGTCATATGTGTATCTTTATTCCACATTGCTCTAGTTTCTGCTTGCAAGTTCTGATATTTTACAAATTTATGTCTTTCAGTTTGTAAGACACTATACGTATTTGGTGTAGCAATTTCAATAATCAAAGCTATCAAAGCTACTTCTGCGTTTTTCTACTGAACTACAATATCTGGTCTGTTTGCTTCTACCTTCTCAGCTGCTCGTATGTGATCCATGCAATCAATACTTCATCGTTTTCAGTAATCCTTTGTCGTTCATGCTTCCGGTGTCTCTCAGTTGCCTTTATATTATAATTTTTACAAACTCTGCAGTGTGACAGCCTGCCACATTGTTATACAAATTTTCAGCCATCAGTGTACAGCAGCCTGCAACAAGCTGTGTAACTCTCTCTAGTTAAACACCGCAGAACCTACATTTGCCTGCATCTCCTACCATTTCTGTGGATTTTCTGAACCAACTAGTACATAAACCACAACCTTGGGCTGCCAATATAAACCTTTTACCTTTTGCTGTAAATTCACCTTGCTTGAACCATTTGCAGAACAGTTCCTTGTCCACATGTGGCTGTTCCAGCAGACCTCAATATTGAACCATTTGCACAGCAGCTCCTTGTCCACATGTGGCTGTTCCAGCAGACCTCAATATTGAACCATTTGCACAGCAGCTCCTTGTCCACATGTGGCTGTTCCAGCAGACCTCAATATTGAACCATTTGCACAGCAGCTCCTTGTCCACATGTAGCTGTTCCAGCAGACCTCAATATTGAACCATTTGCACAGCAACTCCTTGTCCACATGTGGCTGCTCCCAGTAGACCTCAATATTGAACCATTTGAACAGCAGCTCCTTGTCCACATGTGGCTGTTCCAGCAGACCTCAATATTGAACCATTTGCACAGCAGCTCCTTGTCCACATGTGGCTGTTCCAGCAGACCTCAATATTAAACCATTTGCACAGCAGCTTCTTGTCCACATGTAGCTGTTCCAGCAGACCTCAATATTGAACCATTTGCACAGCAGCTCCTTGTCCACATGTGGCTGTTCCAGTAGACCTTAATATTGAACCATTTGCACAGCAGCTCCTTGTCCACATGTGGCTGCTCCCAGCAGACCTCAATATTGAACCATTTGCACAGCAGCTCCTTGTCCACACGTGGCTGTTCCAACATACCTCAATATTGAACCATTTGCACAGCAGCTCCTTGTCCACATGTGGCTGCTCCCAGTAGACCTCAATATTGAACCATTTGCACAGCAGCTCCTTGTCCACATGTGGCTGTTCCAGCAGACCTCAGTATTGAACCATTTGCACAGCAGCTCCTTGTCCACATGTGGCTGTTCCAGCAGACCTCAATATTGAACCATTTGCACAGCAGCTCCTTGTCCACATGTAGCTGTTCCAGCAGACCTCAATATTGAACCATTTGCACAGCAGCTCCTTGTCCACATGTGGCTGTTCCAGTAGACCTCAATATTGAACCATTTGCACAGCAGCTCCTTGTCCACATGTGGCTGCTCCCAGCAGACCTCAATATTGAACCATTTGCACAGCAGCTCCTTGTCCACATGTGGCTGTTCCAACAGACCTCAATATTGAACCATTTGCACGGCAGCTCCTTGTCCACATGTGGCTGCTCCCAGTAGACCTCAATATTGAACCATTTGCACAGCAGCTCCTTGTCCACATGTGGCTGTTCCAGCAGACCTCAATATTGAACCATTTGCACAGCAGCTCCTTGTCCACATGTGGCTGCTCCCAGTAGACCTCAATATTGAACCATTTGCACAGCAGCTCCTTGTCCACATGTGGCTGTTCCCAGCGGACCTCAGTACTTCTAACTATAATTGTCATCTTTCCATTGATCTTTTCTTTTTCTGATCCTCTTCTTTATATTGTTTTTTGCTTTTTTTGCACTTTCTGTTGCCACCTGTTTTTAATCCAAGTTTGGTTGGAGTTCCATGCCCACTTTTCTCCTAAAGGCTTCAACTAAACTAAGCAAAGATGTCATCTTAGACTTATTCTGTTTCTGTTTTAAAACATTCAATATTTTTGGATCTGATAATGTCAATAAATATGTATGCAATCCAACAATCACTGACTTATATGCATAGTCGATCTTAAGGAGACCCATGCCTCCCTCAGACTGAGGGATAAAAATCTTGGCAAATCAATTGTTGGGCATGGAGAAATTTTCTTGTTTTCCTGTCAAGCATATCCAACTCTTTTTGTGGCCACTCAATCACCTCAAAGATACAAGTTAAAACAGGAAGTGCATGTTGACTGATAGCTTGAATTTTATTCCTAGATGCTAAAGCAGTTTTTAGTATTAATTTTAGTCTTCTAAAACAATCCTCACTGAGCGATGTTCTTATTTTTTCAAGCTGTATTTCTGCCTCTTCATCTATTCCAATGTATTTGTACACAGCGTGTTCCAAATCTTTTATACCACATTCCTCCACAAGTTTTATATTTTCTCATATCATCAGTTTAAGGTCTCCATTATGACTTTGTTTAACAAAAGATGATCCTTTGTTGCACATGAATCTCTTTTATTCTCCTTCTTCTCTATGGCCACCATTGAATTTCTCTCTAAATATCAGTACACTCTATCTGCATCAATGCCTGTATATAACTTGCATGTTTTGCGAGACAGGTTATTAGTTGATACTTCTTAGGGCGATCTGTGGGTTCACTTTTAAGTATGAGTATTTTTCCCATTGTTAGCCAGTCCAGTGTCATTTCAGGGTGTACACATAGAACTCAGTGCAAAAGTGACAATGACTTTTAACCAAAAGTTAGGTACAGCATCTGAAGCTGGCTTTTTCCAGTTGGGAGCCTTTCATAACTTTCTCTCTATCTCAGTAGGAGTTACTTTATTCCAGTCCATATCTTTTATGTCATACTCTCATAACTGTTTTTTTTTATCCACTCATCCTCTTTATTCCACTCAGGTGGGCCTCATGGCTATTCCTCCAGAATACATTCATTTCTGCTATTCTTGGTATTATCTCAACGACCGAGGTTCTCTTTCTGAGTTCTCTGTAGAATTTCTTTTGTTTATCATTAAGCTATATGTTTCGTAGCCTTTTTTATATTTCTCAGTGTATCTCCTTAGTTTTTCAGTTTGTGCAGAGATTAATTTACTGTTAAGAGATAGTACCACTCAAACCCTGATCTGTTTTGATGTTATATTTTTCTTTTAGCTCATTCACTTTTCTACATTTTTAGACTGATTTCCTTTTTTGTATTCTTAACTGTTTCACATATGAGATCTATTCACCCCTTTATTTTCCTTTACTAATTTATGCTTTTTGGTAATACCTTGTCTCTTATTACTTTTGCAGCACAATAATGTATTCTGTTAATTTCTGTTATATTGTATGGATGTCTTCATTTCCACTTACTTTATTAATTTGGCTTATTAAGTTTTTGACAATCCATGTTTTATTTACTTTTGTGAGCCTCTGTTTCATACATTTTATTACATTTATCTATTTCTATCAAATCCTTCAGGTATTCTCAAATTATTTTCTTTCTGATTAACAGTTTCTTCTATGGTTTATACTTCCTGCTCTTTCTGCCATTGTGTGTATATATCTTGGCTTTGATACGACTGTGACATTTCATTTTGTGAAATGCCTACTGTTAACATTTACCTGAATTAACAAGTGATTTTCTCTACTGCTGCACTGCTCTGAGTCCTCTGTCACTTCTTTAAGCTGTAGTGTAGGAGGGTGGTGTAATGGTTAAGGTGCTTACCTTAGAAACACAAGGTGCAGGGTTTGATTCTCACAGGGGGTAATTGGCTAGGCTCAAAATGGTCCATGAGAGCAGTTATAGTAATAATCTATGACTCTGTTTTAACAAACCACTATTCTGAAGTGGTCTTTATATCTGGGATTCCCATTCAAATCCTTTAATTTATAGCTGATCTATCACTTCATTTTCAGTTTCCTCTATTTCTGTATCAAACTGCTTACTTACCACTACATTAGACTTCTGTTATACTATTCCTGTTATACTGTTCCCTTTTTTGTAACAGTTACCGTATGTGGATGCCTTTGCCTATGTGTATTTTGAAATATTTTTGACTTTACTTTATGATTATTAGTCAGCATTCATTTTTTCTGTGTGTAAACTGCACCACATTATGTCTTGCTGCTTTTTCTGATCCATTTCTCTCTCTTTTTAATGTTGCAAATACCTGTGGACTTTTTCTTTCAATCAATACTTCAATTTTTGCTACCTTTTCCAAATCACTCAATGTTTTCTTGTCTATATATATTGCTTTGTTTATATATGGTCAATAAATGATCTTAAATTGTCATCTGTAATGTTTGCCATTTTTTCTACTTCAATTATTTTTCCTCTCTTGTGTATTTTTCCCTTGCTCTTGCAGTACAAACCATTTCTGAGAACTGTGGGTTAGTGGCACAGAAGAAACAAAACACATTATTTTTGTCTGCAAGTGTCCATGCATCTGTTTCCAGGCATCCTGGCTGTCTGGACATGGATTTTTTTTTTGTTTTGCCTCAGGGGCGGGGGCTCTTAGATCTTAGATTATCTGTTGAATTATGGCCTAACACAGCAGCAAGATCTATTTGATTCTTGGAAGAATTTGTCTTTCTACCAGCCTAGGCCCTTGTGCCTTTGCCAGACCTCTTTTATCCTGGGATGAGTGCATCCAACTATACCTTTTTTCCTTATTTTTTCCATGATATACATATATATATCAGTTTCACTTGGTGGGGTTTAATAAACAACGGGCCACCATGTGAAGGTACCCACCAAGGCTTGAGGATGATTTCAGTTCAAACTACAACTTCCCTTTTCCTTTTCTTTTCTGCTTTTATTTCATCTCTGGTGTGGGTTCTCTGATGATTCACCACACTGCTTTTCCATTTAAAACTCTTGTCACACATGGAGCACTTGTAGGACTTTTCCTCAGAGTGGATACGCTGATGAGACTTCATACTATATTTGTGGTTAAAACTTTTATCACACATGCTACATTTATAGGGTTTCTCCCCAGTGTGGATAAGTTGGTGGTTTACCATGTTAGCTTTCTGTGTAAAACTTTTCTCACACATTGTGCACTTGTACGGTTTCTGCCCAGTGTGGATTTGGTGATGAAGTACCAAGGTATTCTTCCGAGTAAACCTCTTGTCACAAACACTGCAGGTGTAGGGCTTTTGCCCACTGTGGATCCTTTGATGATATACCATGAAACTCTTCTGTGTAAAACTCTTGTCACACATGTTGCATTTATAGGGTTTCTGTCCCGTGTGAATATACTCATGAAGTACCATGGCACCCTTCTGCCTAAACCTCTTGTCACACACACTGCATTTGTACGGCCTCTGACCACTGTGGATCCTTTGATGAGCTATGATGTAACTCCTTTGTGTAAAACTCTTGTCACACATGGGACATCTATAGAGTTTTTGTCTGGTATGAATATTCATATGTACTGCTAAAGTCTTTCTTGTTGTAAAGCCTTTGCCACATGTGACACATTTATAAAGCTTTTCTCTGCTGAATATTTGTTCATGTCTTTGAAAGGTGTCCTTTTTTTGCCCACTGCAATGTAACTGATCAGATAAGTTGTTGCTATGAAATGTTACACTGCTACTGTGATCAGGCCAGCTGCATGGCATTTCACCTGTTTGAGTTTGCAGATTCATTTCTAGCTCAGGTTTTTTGATAAACCTGTCAGTACTTTCCTTACAGTTATGTCTGGTTTCAGACTGTACTGAATCTTGCCTTGTAACTGACATCTTATCTGGGAGAACGATAGTAGATTCAACTTCAAGGGGTTTCTTGTGGGGTAACTGCAGATTTTGGATCACAGTGAAATCTGCATTCCTGTTGGCTTAAAAAACATAGAGTGTCAGAATATAATGTACAAGTGATTTATTTTTTTTCCAAGAGGTTTACATTGTACACTGGATATTGTGTCCTTTTATAAAGACACAGTACACAGTATCTTTGTATAAAGCTTTTTTTTAATTTCAAACTGCAGCACACAATGAATTGTTGTGACAACGAATTATAATGACAAATGTCACAAAAATGCTATGGGGTCTGCTACATATTTACTTATTTCTGTAAAAGAGTTTCCAACAGTACATGTCGATTTCAAATTGTAGCACACAATGAACTGTTGTGACAATGAATTTCAATAATACAGAGCTAATCGAAAGAAGGGCACTGAGCAAAACTCTCATCTGTGATATATAAGTATCCTAAAACAGAGGTGGCTAACTTCACGGCACCCATGCAAATGGAGATCAGTTGCATGACTGCTGAATCATACACCAATGCACTGTATGAACATGTACACAAATGCATGGATCTTGCCATACCCAACAGAACCAACACGCTCTCCTTCAAAAAAGGAAGCCAATCTGGTGGTCCCCTGTCATAAACAAACTCTACAACAGAAGGAGGAAACTGATGCGGAATAAGGTGAAGTCCCAAGACTGGAAAAACTCCCTTATCAGCCCCAACAAAAAGTTGAGATCCCTCATCAAATCCTCTAAAGCTAGCTATGAAAACAGAATTGCAGCAGATAGTAAAGAAAACCACAAGGCCTTCTATAGCTATGTAAAGAATCTCCACGGCAATACCCAGATATTCTCTGAGCTACTGCACGATGGTTCCTCCTATACCGAGCCAACATATATTGCCAATATCCTGACTGGCAGATTCAGTAACAACTTTACCCCCCCCCCCCCAAGGGACCAGTCACACTAGCAGTAGATTGCCAGGCACCCAGTAGTACTGCTGCACAGGTAAAAACAGCACTGTCCAAGGCCAAGAATACAGCTTCTATGGGACCTGACAATATCCCTGGCTGTGTTCTACATGAACTACAGAGTGAACTGGCACCTCACCTGTGTGCCCTGTTCAATCACAGCCTCACCTTAGGCTTTGTCCCTACCAAATGGGGCACTGCCACAGTCATCCCTCTCCACAAAGGAGGGGCGACTACAGACTCTGGGAACTATCGCCCCATTAGCCTGACGAGTCTGATATGTAAAGCTATGGAATGCATCATCATGGACCTAATAAACAAGGATATATTTTATTTTATTTTATTGTCATTTGTTAACCGGGCTGGTCCAGCTGAGCCAAAGGCCCGTTTTCAGTGGAGACCCGAGGAGAAAAGCTCCAGTTACAATTGCAGTCATTCAATAAAAACATTTTTATCAGATATGGCATATAGCAAGAGAATTATACAGTATATAGTAAAATAATCAAATTAACGGTTTTGTACAGGATTCAGTCTGCAATATACAGTACCAGTGAGTCAGTATGGATGTAAGGTTGTATTTAGAGGAAGTGGGGTGCTGGTGAGTTGTAGTATGAGCAATATGGAGGGGAGCTGGAAATGAGGAAAGAGATTGGTATGTGAGAAGAGAGTAGAGTTTGTATGAAATTGAGGATAGAGAAAGATGTGAGAGAAGAGAGTAGACTTAGGAAGGGGGTAGCTAGAATCAAGATTTAGGGAATGTCTAAACTCTGGATCCCACACAGTTTGGTTTTGTGACGTGTAGATCATGCCTGCTCAACTTGGTCAACTTCTTTGAGTCAGTCACCAGAGCTGTGGATGAAGGCAAGGTGGTTCATACAGCCTACCTTGATCTGGCCAATGCCTTAGATACCATTCCCCACTCAGGAATCAGAAAAAACTCACTAAGCTAGGCATCAACCCCTATATCACTAGATGGGCTGCAAACTGGCTCACAGCTAGAAAACACAGTGCTGACTCCAAGTCAGACTGCTGACCAGTCACAAGTGGAGTCCCACAGGGTTCAGTCCTTGGTCCTCTCCTGTTTGATATCTACTTCTCTGAAGTCCAGGCCAACACGAAAGTACTCTGTCTGACAAAGTTCGCAGACAATTGCAAGTTGGGAGCTATTATTAACTCCCCGAGTGATGCTGACATCCTACAGAAAGGCCTCACTGAGACCAACGACTGGTGTCAGAACCATGGCCTTAAAGCTTAATGCCAAAAAATGTGTCGTCATCCTCTTTGGGAAAATCCCAGTTCCCATGAATTACCACATCGATGGTAGTCCACTGAACACAGAAGGCATTATAAAAGATCTGGGAACACAGGTTGACAGCAACCTCTCTTTTGACCACCACATTGCCACTGTGGTCAGAAAGTCCTTCTTTGTGGCACACCTCATTACTAAGGATTTTCCATCCAGGAAGAAAGAGGTCATTGTCTCCCTCTACTCTTCCCTCATTAGGCCAGTCATTGAGTACAATGCCCCATTTGGCATGTACCTCACTAAACACCTGCAACAACTGCAGAGGCCGCAAAAGTACCTCACAAAGAAGATCCTAGGCCTTAAACAATTGTCCTATATGGACAGACTAAAAAAACTCCAACTATTCTTGGTCTCATATCACCTACTTAGAGGCAATCTCTGCTTGACTTACAAAGCCATGTCTGACCCAGCTCTGTTAGAAATACTACATCTAAAGAAATCCCAATCCCTCTGTATGACATGCTCCAGAAACCTCACCCTCATTACCACAATCAACAGAACATGCTGGAGGGACAGGTTCATAACCCAGAGACTGTCCATGCTATGGAATAGACTTCCCATACATGTCAAGCAAAGCACCCACTGGCCCTCTTCAAGACAAATCTTGATGAGTGGATGGGAAATACAAGATTCACCCTAGGGATCACTCCAGTGGCTTTACTCGACAGAGGCACTGGAAACTAAGGTCGGGTGGGATGATGCCAGGGTAATTCCATGGGCTAGGCTTGTAAAAGCCCCAGGGCCATTAGCCTAGTACACACCTACGAAAATGTTATGGGTTTGCTACATATTTTCTTATTTTTGTAAAAGAGTTTCCAACAGTCTATGTCTGATGTACTTGTAACAGCATTCTTTCTTACAAAACAAATTCCCCAAAGCATGCTTCAGCTTCATGTAGGAGCTTTAAAGGTATGCTTAGACATTCAACACACTACTGGAACCAAGGGATAAATTAAACTGAACAAAACGAAACCCTTAGGGTGCAACAGCTGTGTGGCTACACACTCACTTTCTGTGAGTACCTGATGGAGTGCAACTCATTTGAGTGCCCCTATCTTTAAAAGATAGTGAAATCTTCGGCAGGTGGTAACTGTAATACTGAAAAAGTTGTATACAGAGCCATGTTTAATGACGGTCTTGCATTTTATGTGGGTAAGACTATGAATAAACGGAAAAGGAGGATTTCAGACCATCTTTCTGATATCAGACATAAATGCCAGATGAATGCCTTATCCAAACACTTATTAGAACACCCTAGACCTTCTGGCTTTAAATTTATCATTCTGGACTGTGTGGAGATGGATGAACTTGAAGGGGAAGTCAGTGGTTGTTGTTCTTCTTTCGGCTTTTCCCGGTTAGGCGTCGCCACAGTGGAACTCTGGTTCGCTAATGATTGTCAGTCAATTTTTAGGGTGCCGAATGCCATCCCGATGCCCAACCTTCAACGAAGGCACGCCCATTCATGCATGTCTTTTGAACGCCACTTGACCACTGGGAGGACATGCAGACTCCACACAGAAGGTGCTCCAGCCGAGAACTGAAAGGGAGAGCCTTTGCTGTGAGGCGACAACGGTACCGCTGCACCATTGCAGCTTAACAGTGTTTTAGAAAAAAAGCCCTATGTTGGCAGTTAAAATTAAATGTATTCAGAAAACCAGGACCTAACTACTATTACCCTAATAAGAATGTGTTTTACTTACATATGCTGCCACACAATCTTTAAAGTTTTTTAGGAAATATTTTTATGTACTAAAGGTACCAAACATACTAAATATATTATATTATATGCTTGTCTTTTCGGCTTTTCCCGGTTAGGGGTCGCCACAGCGGAACGGAGTCTGCTAATGATTGGCAGTCGATTTTTATGGTGCCGAGTTGCCAGCCCGATGCCCAACCTTCAGCGAAGGCACGCCCATTCACGCATGTCTTTCAGAGGCCACTCGACCGCGGGGAGGACATGCAAACTCCACACAGAAGGTACTCCAGCCGAGAATCGAACAGGAGAACCTCTTGCTGTGAGGCAACAACACTACCGCTGTACCACCGCGGCTTGTAAATATATTATATTATATATATATATATATATATACTAAATATATACACATATCTATATATACACACTAGTAATAGGTGACTCTATAGTCAGGCACACTGACGTCCCACTCACTAGGCAGGACAAGCAGAAGGTTACTGTTAGCTGTCTGTCAGGAGCCAGAATCCGCCACATAACACAAGCACTCAGGTCACTCCAAAACAAGTACAAATATGACTCTGTCATTGTTCATGTTGGTGTGAATGACCTGAGATGTACCTCCCTGGACTACATGAAAAGAGACATGGAAGAGATCTCTGATCATGTAGCCCAGGCTGGTGTGACCCTGATCCTGAGTAGCATCTTGCCCTCACCAAGAATGATACCTCAGTGTAAAGACAAAATGATCAATTTCAACAATTGGCTAAGCTTCTGGTGTCATTCAAAGGGGCTCCAGTGTCTGTCAGCCTGGGACGACATGCTCGACAAGCCGCGTTGCTTCGCAAGAGACGGCTGGAACCTGTCACCGTTAGGCTTTTAAATACTGGCCAAGGCTCTTGCTGCCCCCATAGTGCCTTTTCTAGGCAAGGCTCAAAAGTCAAACCCACCTCCGTAAACAGCAAAATTAACAAAAAACTGAGGATTATGCTACTTCAATGCCAGGAGTTTAAATCTCAAAATGCACGCGCTCAAAGCCCTCCTCAGTATGGAGAACGTCAACATCTGTGCAATAACTGAAACCTGGTTCAAGGCTCCAGAGAGCACCCCAGCCCTACTGGGCTACAACTCTTACCACATGTTTCGGTCACAGAACACGGACCGAAACACAAAAGGAGGAGGTGTATCCTTATTCATCAAGGATATCTACACCTCCAGGTTAGTGGCGCAGCATGATACCTCTGAGATCATCCATGTGCAACTAACATCGGGCAACTCTGCAATGCAAATTGTGGCCTGCTACAGATCACCCTCCATGACCCAGGACCACCACTCCACCTTTCTGGAGACACTGGAAAACATGAAGGTCCTACTGAACACCCTGATATTGGGCGATTTCAATTGCCCTATCATTAACTGGGAAAACTACTCGAGTACAAACTCCCAGGCCCAGCGCTTCCTGGAAGTCATCAACTCAAACTCCCTGGATCAGCTGGTAAACTCCCCTACCAGAGGTGAAAACATATTGGACCTGATCATGACAAAACATGGGCAACAGGTGTTCCACAACAGAGGTCAACCCGTCACTGGTTAGATCAGACCATAAACTAATCACTCTGGATGTCCACACCCCACCACCACCCCCAACTAAGGAAACCACAGTAAAAAACTTTTTTAAAGCAAACTTCACCTTACTTAAGACAGAGGTGGTAAGTTTCACAGCCCCCACGCTAAAGGATAATGCTGCCCAAGATGCAGAAACCTTTACAAATGCACTCTATGAGCACCTACAAGGATGCATGGATCATGCCATCCCTAACAAAACCAAGACTCACTTTTCTAAGAGAAGGATACCAGCCTAGTGGACTCCTGCCATAAACAGGCTATACAACAGAAGGAGGAAACTAGTTCAGAAAAAAAGCAAATCCCAAGTAGGAAAGACATCCTTGATCAGTATCAGTAAGAAACTAAGGTCCCTCATAAAATCATCCAAGGCTAACTTCGAAAGAAAAATAGCCAAGGATTCAAAAGATAACCACAAAGACTTCTTTAGCTATGTTAAGAATCTAAGTGGCAACTCGCAGATATGCACTGAACTAGTGCAAAATAGCACAAAATATACTGAACCTACTGATATTGCCAACATCCTGGCAGATAGATTCAGTGCAAACTTCACCCCCCTCTCACCCCCAAAAGGGCCCACAACAACTCCGGAAAAGTGTAGTGTCCCGGAAATCACACGCAGGTGAAAATAGCCCTTTCAAAAGCCAAAAACACAGCGTCAATGGGGCCATATGGTGTCCCAGGCTGTGTCTTGCACGAACTACAGAATGAACTAACCCCCCACCTAAAGACGCTGTTCAACCTCTGCCTCTCCACAGGCTACATGTCCACAGAATGGCGCACAGCAATGGTTATTCCACTCCACAAAGGAGGGCCACAACTGACCCTGGTAACTATCACCCCATAAGCTTGACTAGCCTGGTCTGCAAGGCTATGGAGCGCATCATCATGGAACTCATTAACAAAGACATTGGGAACCTCCAAACACTTGACCCGACCCAGTTCAGCTTTGTTAAGGGCAGATCATGCCTACTAAACCTGGTTGACTTCGAGACAGTCACCAAGGCCATAGACGAGGGAAAGGTTGTTCACACAGCCTACCTTGACCTCACCAAGGCTTTCGACACCATTCCCACTCAGGTATTACAGAAAACTCACCAGCCTGAACATAAACCCCTACATCATGAGATGGGTTACCAACTGGCTTACAGATAGAACTCACATGGTAAGAATAGCGGGCTCCAGGTCCGACTCTAAACCAGTCACAAGTGGTGTCCCGCAAGGCTTGGTCCTGGGACCCCTACTGTTCGGCATATGCTTCTCAAAAGTACAGGCAAACACAGGAGGACTATGGCTAACCAAGTTTGCCGATGACTGCAAACTGGGAGCCATAATTGACTCTCCGGCTGACACGGACATCCTCCAAAATGGCCTTACTGAGATACACCTGGTGTCAAAGTCATGGCCTCAAGCTAAATGCCAAAAAATGCATAGTCATCCAGTTTGGGAAAAACAAAACACCCACGAATTACCACATAGGTGGCAGCCCCCTTAATACAAAAGAGGTAATAAGAGATCTGGGGACCCAGGTAGATAGTAATCTCTCCTTCGATAATCATATTGCCAAAGTAATTAGGAAATCCTTCTATGTGGCCCATCTAATTACTAAAGGGTTCACATCTAGATATAAAGAGGTTACAGTGCCCCTCTACTCGTCACTCATCAGACCCATCATAGAGTACAATGCCCCATTTGGGATGTACCTCACAAGACACTTCCAACACCTGGAGAGACCTCAAAAGTACCTCACCAAGAGGATTACTGGCCTCAAACATATGTCCTACGCAGCCTGACTGAAAAAACTGCAGCTGTACTCAGTGGCATATTGTTTACTCAGCGGTGGTCTCTGCCTGACTTACAAAGCCATGTCCAACTCAAAATTGATGGACATGCTCCACCTACAGAAATCCAAGGCACTGCGAGCCACGCGCTCTAGTGAGCTAAACCTTGCCAGAAAAATAAATAGAACATGCTAGAGGGATAGATTCCTGTCACAGAGACTCCCCATGCTTTGGAAATAAATTCCAAACTACATTAGGCAGAGCCCCTCACTAACACTCTTCAAGAGAAACCTTGACAAGTGGATGGGTAACAGAAAATACACTCCTGGGATCACTTCATTGGCTCTGCTTGACAGAAGAACAGTTAATTAATCAATGGGGTGGCGAAAGCCGACACACTCTGGCTCGGCTTATAAAGGCCCTCGGGCAGATAGTCTAGTACCTACCTATGAACCTATATAAATAAACTAAATATAATACAAAAATGATGTGTACAATGTGTATGCATGTATGTATGTATTTACACACACACACTTATATATATATATATATATATATATATATATATATATATATAGATATATAGATATATAGATGTGTGTGTGTGTGTATGTATGTATGTATGTGTATATAGATATATATATATATATATATATATATATATATATATATATATATATATATATATATATATATATATATATATATATATATGTGCATGGGTCTATTACACATGATCTAAATTTCATATGACTGAAATTCATTTGACTGAGAACAGAACATCAAAAGTTCAAAACACTGAAAACTCATTTGACTACTCTCATAACACTGACACATTAAATTAAAAGGTATATGCCCTTTCCTCACTGTAGTGCAGTCCTGGAGTTAGTATATATAGTTGGGGGGGGCACAGCCCCCAATTGTGGGGTATGGGGGTCATGCCCCCCACATAAGTTATACATTTTAAAACATACAGATGGATACTTATAACTGCAATGAATAACTCTTTGCAGAAGACAATATACACCTAAACTATGAGGGGGGCTACGCCCACCACACCACCATACCCTCCCTAACTATATATACTAACTCCAGGATCGCACTACAGTGGGGAAAAGGCCATATACCTTTTACTTTAATGTGTCAGTGTTATAAGTTTCAGTCAAATGAGTTTTCAGTGTTTTTAACTTTTTATGTTCTGGTCTCAGTCAAATGAATTTCAGTCATACGAAATTTCGATCATGTGTAGTAGATCCCCCCCCCACACACACACACACATATAATATATATATATATATATATATATATATATATATATATATATATATATATATATATATATATATATGTTTAGTTACTTTAACCTCAATTCTGATTTGATTAGATTTAATACACTCTTGCATAACACCAGAGGTTTAAATGGTAGATTCAAAGCACACATTTTTTCATGCCGCTATTACCATAAAGTTTTAGTATAATTCCCCCATTTAGCATACTGCTCATGCACAAACCTGCACACTTTTCTACAACACTTGACATTAGTTTACTTCATCCACTGTTTTCTGTACTTTTTGTGGGTTTTCTACTGGTTTTCATTGTACAAACATTTTTTTTTGGGGGGGGGGCTGTAAGCATGAAAACTGTTATGAAGGATGTTTTTTTTCTCTCAGCTGCAAAGCACTGACATTTTTTCTGAGCTGTACATATGGCTGGATGCTTATTAGATATTATTACACAGATATATATTTATATTTACAGTGTTCTAAAGATCACCTGTTAGTCCCTCTAACCTCTTGAATACTTATTCTTACCTATCATATAACCTGTCCTATTGGGTTCACAAAAAAAACAATGCTGAAATGGATTCTTATGTGTATGCAGAAATGTAAAATATATTCTTATATGGCTATTTGTATGTCTATTTGTATGTCTTAATGGTATGCTTCTGTATTTCATGATATGTATTTATACACTCATTCAACTCTTCTGTACCCGTCGCTACTACCAATTGGATGGTTTAGTGAGGTCCTTGGATTGGCCCCGCTGGAGTCGGTCACGTCCCCGGCGGTGCGCCGAGAAGACAAGCAAACTTGACTATCTAGAGGAAGTAAAAGTCGTAACAAGGTTTCTGTAGGTGAACCTGCGGAAGGATCATTAACGCAGATGGTCCCGGGATGGCGTCATCCCTGGTACCAGGGCCTCTCATGCTCCGCCGCCCGACCCTCCGCGCCTCTCTCTCTGCGCCTCTCTCGGACTCTCGTCTCTCCGCGCTCCCTGAGCCCGTGGCTCCCTTGGGGGGATGGAGGCAGAGGGGAGGGAGCACGAGAGCAAGGGGTGGCGTCTGTCCCCCCCTTGCTTCCCGGCGGTGGGAGGGAGGGGGAGTCCATCCACGCAGCGGGAGGCACGGGCGCCCCTCCGCCGCCATGAGAGGATGGCTGCGGGGGGTGCGCCCGGCCCAGTGGTGCAGTCCGCCACACGCCCCGGAGGTGGTTGGCTACCCGCGTTGCAGGGGGGAGGGAGAGGGCGCCATCCCTGCAGAGGGGGCAGCGGCCTATCCTCCAGCCAGATGGGGCCACCCCAGGGGGTGGCACAACAGAGTCCTCTCCCCTCGATGTCGGTCGCGGGTACCTGCAGAGGACACCCCGCGCGGGGCGTCGGTTCAAAGACCCGGAAGGTCAGCAGTGTGGCCCTATGTCGGCCGTTGCGGGACTCCCAGCTGTCCCACGGCACGGGGCCAGTAACCCCGGTCCGGGCACTCGTGACGACGCCCGTGAAACCTGGGTTGGGAGGGTGGCTTAATGGTTAAGGTGTTTGCCTTACAAACACAAGGTGCAGGGTTTGAGTCTCACAAGGGATAATTGGCTAGGCTTAAAATGGCTTGCAAGGGCAGTTAGCTTAGTACTAACCTATGCACCTATTGTGTTAAATTGGAGCTTTTCTCCCCGAGCCTCCGCTGAAAATGGACATGTGTCCAGTCGGACTTTCTTGGTTATGAAATGTAAAATAAAAATATTAGATAATGTTTATGGTTAGATACATATTTTTTATTTTATCTATCTAGTTAGCTCTTTTTACCTATTTACCTATGTATATGATTTTAGTTCTTGTCACAGACCCGACGAAGGCTTTATTCCATTGGTTAGCCGAAAGAAATTTTAATTAAAAATCAGTCTTTTTATAGGTATGTTATGCTTTTCTTAATATCTGATTTTGGAATGTGGGTTGCAGATAGATAGGTAGTGTTTTCCTTAACTAGGATTTAGTTTGATCTAATCAGTAGTAGTGTGTGGGGGTGGGTACTTGCTGTTTTAAAATGCACTTTTACAGCCCTGTTTACATGGTTTGCCTGGAACAGGCTGGTTTAAAATTAAACAATACATATATTTTCCATACCTACTTCTAAGTGTATAAAGGCTGATATGTTTAACATTGTAAACTATTTCTGATTTTTTTTTTTTTTTTTTTGTTACTGAGGATCACTTGTCTGTGGTGAATAAAGGCTTTTTGCTTAGGAACACTACCTGGGTTTCATGACTTTTGGAAATTATTGTGACTGAGCTCATTAATGAAGTTTGAAGACTACTAGTTTTTCTGTTTCTATTTTGTTAGTTTTTTTATTTTGATTATATACAATGTATTGCCATAACTGTGGTGTAATATACAGATCCCTAAAGATGATGCATTGTGATACACTGTTATAAAACAGTACTGTCCGCTCCTGTCCATATATTTTTGCAACCTGGTGTATCTTTGCAAGGACAGACCACTCACAGGGCACAAAAATACAAGCAATTACCCATATCAATCACATAAATTCACTTTTAGACTAGTGTGCCACTCCTATTAGGATATTACAGCTGCAGATATTTTCTTGAAACATATTTCATTTTCTAACACTATAGTCATTCATGCAGCTTCTGTTGTATGAAAAAGTAATTACTGCTGATGTACTACCCCTTCTTTTTCTGATTACTATTCTTGCAGCTACTGTCTTAAAAAGTAATCCCTGGTAATCTATTACCATTTCTTTGTATTGTCTCCATAGCTTTACTATGCAAAATAAATTCCACTGAGCCCCATTCCTGAGCATCCCATTTCTGATTGTACGGAAAATAAGTAAATCATTAGTAATCTACTGTCACCCATCCTCCTGAAACCCCCCACCACTGGTAATCTACTGTCCCCCATCCTCCTGAAACCCCCCACCACTGGTAATCTACTGTGCCCCATCCTCCTGAAAACCCCCACCACTGGTATTCTACTGTGCCCCATCCTCCTGAAAACCCCAACATATTTAATTGTATGAAACAAGTTGGGGTGACATAATGTCCTTCTCCCTCTTGAGCAAGCCAGCTTGCAGTGTTAGGAATGAATCCCTGGAGATCTGATGTCCCACATTTCCCAGATTACTTTCACCAGTTCTACTGCATGAAGCAAGTAATCCCTGGTGATCTGCTACTCTCTGCCTAATGCTTCTGTTGCAAGACAAAGAGAGCTACCGCTTTACCTTCCCTTGATTACCTATCTGTTTCTCTTAGGTTCATGGACCATCATAGGTTCATAGGAGATTGCTAAGCTAATGACTCTGGGGGGACTTTTTCAGCTTAGCCATGTGTCCCAAATGCATCTGGCAAGTTTTGAGACTCTCGGCTTAATTTTAAGGGGTAAATGTAGGCTTGGCCATGGGTGATCAAGCATTAACAAGCTTACCTCTGTCTTATAAAGATACAGGAGACAGAATGGAAAATTTCCAATTCCCCCATCCACTGGTTCAAGTTATGCTTGAAGTGGGTTAGGGAATAACTCTGCTTCACAAGGATGGAAGGCCTGTTCCAAAGAAGGGGTAGTTTCCATACCTCTCAACCTCTTAATGCTAGCAATCTCGACAAAGCCGGACATAATGGGGTGACAAAGGCCCAAAAATAGAGACAGATTTTAAATATTGCTCTTATAAACTTAGAAAGTTGCTAAGAATAACAGGGTTTGTGTTTACATGCATTTTTTTCATTTGAAGTCAGAAACTCAAACATATGTCATTATTTAGTGACTTCAATTTTCAGATCATCCCAGTCATTTCCCAGAAAATCACAAATTTTTATGAGGAACAGACCAAAAATATGAGGCAAAAAGCTGTACAGTTATAGGTATGGACTACTTACTGAGACACGCACATGTCCTTCCAACATGGCCTATTTATACTGCAGATGAGGTTTAGGTGCCTAGATGCTATTTGTTTTGCAGATAACCAACAGGTCCATAAGAGTGGGATTGGACAATGCTTTGTAGGCCAGGCACAGAACACCTGTCCGCAGTCTGTAGGAGATTGATTAAAGGGATAGGGCTTTGAAGTGGTCAGAGTAGGAGATGTCATTTACTCCCTGTCCACAGGCATGGATGCTGAGGTGTCTGACAATCATGCTGTCATGAAGGCACAAGCCAATCTCATGTCAAACCCAAATAAGTATTATAAAATGACCGATACTCCTGCCAAGCTGGAGTCTTTATGCCTCCTTTGAAAACGTAGGGAACATATTTTCAATTTAGCTATGCAAAACCTCATAGAAGTAAACATCCTACTTTTCCTTGTGATTTTAAACATATCCTAAGAGAAAAGATACACAAAGGATAACAAAATCATATCATCCATTCAGCCAATCTAAGTGTTTTCAAGCTTGCAATATACACCAAGAGAGAATGTTGTCTTAGCCAAACAAAATGTGCAGTCACTGGTATTTCTGGCCTCTCATCCTTTACTTTTTAGCTTTGGAAGAAGAGGACCAAAGGGTTAAACATAAGGAAACACACTTGACCCACTGAAGGAGAAGGCATCCACTGCCCAAGCCTTCTTAGCCTGTGTTCTGAGCTGTATTTATTCAGTTATCAGTTCCTCTAAGAAGCAAAAAGGCCTTTTTTAGTGCTCGAGCATGTGCGTGCAGTTTATCATTAAAATTATGAGTGAAGGTTTGGCGACCCCGGGATGTTGAATTCCAGTTGGCGGAATTCCATGTTGTCGAACCTTTAAGTGTGCAAGTCCCAGTCAGCGAATGCACTGTGCATTCACACACATATGTGGTCGACGTAATTAATAGAGATTGTGGTACAGTGCGGATCAGGAACTTTACCCTTTTCTTCAATGTAGTGCAATCTTGGAGTTGGAATATATAATTTGCAGGGGGTGAGGGATGCAAGGGGGCTTGTCCCCCTGCAAAAAGGTAAAGTTTAATGTTATGCACTACGTTCGTACTGCTGACAACCAGAACTGAAGTTCCTGTTCTGACAGCTGCAGGAGAAATGGTATATTGAATAATGCTGAATCGAATAATCAGCATGTGATACGAATGTAGTGAGTTGTTCAGTATTCCATGTTGTTTTTCATTGTATTGAACAGTTTTGGTTTTGTGGGTTGCAATTTTGATAGTAAATGGTGTGCATGCGCAGACACACACACACACACACACACACATCTGTTGGCCAAATCCATCTTCTCATGAACCTATGGTTCTGCCTAGTAAAGCCACTGAGTTCTGTTAACATGGTCTACAAAAGACCCTTGTATGCATGCCTGATTTAAGGACTACAGCAACACATTTCCCTTTCTGGATACTGGCAAATCTCCCTCACGTTTGATCTCTCTAGCTAATCAGGTTAAGTTCCTGAAAAAATTAATGCTGTGGATCTGATAATTCAAAGCCCTGAAGGCTAGAGTTGTTGCAATGTAGCCTTCTTCCCAAATAAGCCCAACAGCCTAATTTTTCAGGTATTGGGAAGTATGCTGGAGCACGGAACTAACCTAAACCTTTCTGGATCATCCAGGGACACAGTCACTGGATCAGTTCTGCACTTTCTGTATGAGTGTTTGACAGGTGCCTGAATACTCTAGAACCAGCTTGGCTTCTTACGAGCAGGGGCTTGACAGTCAGGTTCCATGGATGCCACCTAGACTACACTGGAGGTGTAATTGATGGCTTATGGAAGTCCGAGCCCAGAAGGTCTATGTATCTTTTCTGGGCAAAGGCGTTATTCTTGGATCTAAATTTGAAGTTGCACTTCATAAAGAATAAGGTATCTCCAAATGAAAT
This sequence comes from Protopterus annectens, assembly GCF_019279795.1. Classification (NCBI taxonomy): domain Eukaryota; kingdom Metazoa; phylum Chordata; order Ceratodontiformes; family Protopteridae; genus Protopterus; species Protopterus annectens. Next base: position 1,847,552,159 of record NC_056732.1, on the reverse strand, counting down.
GCTGTCTTGGAGGGAATCACAAAAATGGTGTCCTTCTCAGTGCTGTATCCCAAGAATGCCATCTTCTTTTGACTCTGTGGAGTTAGATTCCTCAGTGGACTCTTATCTTTATCTTCTGCAAGGGATGCCTGACGTTGATGGCTGGCTGAGTCTGTCTTGCAGGCTTTGCTTAATGTTAAGGAAATCCTGGGAAGATTAATTCAATTGTGGGGAGAAAGGAAAGAGGAGGGCTTGTGCTTACATGAGTAACGCATAATAATGAATCTGAAACTGTGTCTGTCAGTAATCTGTATATCTGAGTCCTTGCTTTGCAGTAGCTGACCACCTTTGAAGTCAGTCTGTGTGGGTGTAAATCTCAAGACCTCCACCTGATGATTATGGGCATCCTCATACACCAAAAACATTAGGGCACGACTGGTCCCTAAGTCTGGGTGTGGCATCTGACCAGTAATTGAAAACATAGACTCTTGGGTCCTAGAATACATGCCAGGGTCTGAAGGCATGGTAGCCTCCACAGAGGCATCACTAGAGTACTTGATAATCTTGATAATCAAAATAAAATAAAAAGTAAATAAATCAGTAATAATAGATGTCGAAATTGGGGGGGGGGGTGCATGATTTAGGAGACCCACCAGACTCAACCTCAGACCTAAGGGGATCTGCTGGGACAAAGGAAATGTCTCTGTCTTTCCTTCTCTTGAGGACATTTATCAAGTCTCTTCTTTGGGATGGATACCCAATATAGGTGACTGACTGCAGGATGTAATGATCAGCCAAGAGAGGGTCGCCATTCTTTTCTTATGTATGTAGACCTGGAGTATTAATTCTCTTCACTTCAAAGTTCTCAATAAAACTGGAACAAATGCAACAGGAGGAAAAATCATGACAGACTCCCAAACAGAAGGCATAATGTGTATGAAAGTTTCTATTGAAAATTTGCCTGTCACATGTGAACTTTGAGATAGTTTTCTAGGATGGACAAAAACCAATAATGTAAATCCTGACTGACCCTAACTCGCACAATACGATGCAATGCAATGCAAAACCAAGTACAGAAAGGCAAGAAAAAGGTACCCAATGAGATACTTACCTTCCACTTCTGCAGAATATAGGTTGAACCACCAGACTGACAATGCTAGTACAGTTTTATGTAACCTGCACTATGGCAAGAAAAAAACTAAAGATGGCAGAGGTGGATGACATCTTTATACTAGAAGCATGTTAGCATCCCTGGGAAGTTAGTGTTGGCCTAGCCAGGGGAAGTGTTCAAAGTTCTAGTGGAAGTTAGGTTGGATAAAGACTTATACTCTTCCAAAGGTAGCACTCCTGAATGTGACCACAAAGACTTTAATAGTAATATAAAATAAAAAACATACATAAGCACTTAACTAGCTCACCGTGTTTTTCATCTCGAGATGACCCCACATTACAGTTAGTATTTCTATAAGGGAGTACTAGTGGGCACTGCAATAGCAATCTTACCAACACGCGTACTGTTACGTTAACTTCTTGTATAGCTGTCCTATGTTCTTCATACGGATCACTGCACTGGAATCCCTGACTTGTGGAAAAGCCTCCCATAGTTCTATCACAAATATTTATTTTTTATTTTTATTTTACTTACCCTTAATTGATTGGGTTAGTCCCATTAGGCTAGCAGCCTCTTGTCAGAGGACACCCGAGGTGGTATTTTGTTCTACTAGGGAAAGTTTGGCTAGGGCACTGGGGAACTTTTCTTACTACTTTTGAGAGGTGCCATGAGATCTCTTACATCCACTTGAACTACCAGCACCTCAGGCAGATTGGGCCTTGGCTTAATGTCTCATCCAAAGGACACTCAAGAGTGCATCCCCCTCCTTAAGCTGCAATGCAGTGTCAGTAAACCATCTTCCTGGTGAGGGAACAGAACCCACAACCTTCCACACCAAAGGCGAGTGTGTAATCTTTTGTGCCACTGACAAATAATGAGAAAGATCAAAGAGGTCAAATGACTTGGAGAGTTTATATATAGGAGATCCTACAATTTAGCCACTACAAATCCAGCTATGTCTGTGAATAGCCCTTGCACACTTGTAAAGTATCTAAAGTTATGGACTAATGACCAGATGGCCACTTCAGAAATGTTCTGGGCAGAAAAATGCTTAAAGAAGGCCACTGAAGTGGAAGCTGCTGTAGCAGAGTGTGCCGTAACATGCAACTGCAGAAAATGTCCTTATAGCAAGACACGATACAGCCAGCCAACACTTGCAGGAATGACATGATTAGATATCACACAAAGGTCATGAATAAGTGGTCAGTCCACCTTATGCAGGATTGGTTCCGAAACCATCCCTGTGAAAGACTAACTGGCTATTTACATATTATGGCTATAATTCCAAAATACTTATGGTTGGTATTACCACAAAAGTGGTTTTCTGTGCTAGAGATCAGAGTGGCACAATGAAGTTGCTAGCTTGAACAGTTTCTATGTCAACTGCTAAAGAATGAAACAGAGGTCCTCCCAAGTTGAAGTGACCTGAACCTTGCCACCACAATAAACTGAACATGCTGGAGGGATAGATTACCCATTCTCGTCAAGCAGAGCCCCTCATTAGCCCTCTTTAAGAGGAATCTGGACAATTGGAGGGGAAATAGAAAATTCACCCCGGGGATCAACTCTGTGGATGGAAAATAGGAAATTCACCCCAGAGATCACCTCTGTGGCTCTGCTTGACAGAGGCACAGGAAAATAACTTTCTTGGGTGGCGAAAGCCAGGGAACTTTTTGGCTAGGCTTATATAGGTTCTAGGGCCAATAGCCTAGTACCTACCTATGAACCTATGAACCATCCTCCTTGCCAGCTGCAGGTGAAGGACTCCCCTGAAGAACTGCATGACCATTATGCTGCCCACTTGCAGTACTTATATTTATTTATTTATTTATTGACATTTGTTAACCGGGTTTGTCCAACTGGGCTTGTGGCCCATTTTCAGTGGAGACCTGAGGAGAAAAGCTCCAGTAATACATTTTAAAACAAGTACAATTTTAAACAATATTGATATAATAGCAGTTATAACAAAACGATTCACATATGTTGGGATACATGCATAAAGTTAAAGTTGCATTAAAAAGAAGATAAGTAACAATTTTACATTGATATAGTTCAATAGGTCAACAATTAACATTTTTTGTTTGTATAAAATTGTGCAAATCATAGTAGACACATTGGAGAGAGAGGTGTAATGAGGTACTAAGTATGGTCCTTTTGAGGGTACATAAAGGGAAGGAAGACTAGGTAGGGTCATGGCAAGGGCAGGTCCTGGAATTGAGAAAATAAGCTTTTAGTTCATTTTTAAAGTGGGAGGTGTGGGAGATTGAACGTAAGTCAAGGGGAAGTTTGTTCCAAGCATGGGCAAGGGAGTGTTTGTAGAGTAGTTTGCCTACTGACCTTTTTGGGTGGTAGATATCAAGTAATTGTTGGTTAGAAGTACGGAGGGTCCGGGATGGGATGTAGATGGAGACTAAGGAAGATAGAGATGGACAGAAGGAGGGTTTATAAAGAACAGAGTATAGCATAAGAAATTGATAAGGTAGCAGAAAATGGGGAAGTTCAAGCCATTGAAGAGAGTTTAAAGAAATGCAGTGGTGTGAGTCGTATGGGGAGTTATTAATGAATCTGGCTATTTTATGGTAAGTCAGTTGCAGTTTGTTTAGAGTGGAGGCCTGGATATTGGTAAGAAATGGGGCAGCGTATAAGAGGGAGGGGAGGAGGAGTGCCTGGCCCAGGGTAAGTCTAGATTCAGGGGTTAGGAATTTTTTGTTCCGATATAGCAGACCTAGTTTCTGATTTGTTTTTTTATACATTGGAGTATGTGTAGGTTGAACTTGAGTTCGTCATCGATAATGACCCCCTAGGAGTTTTGTGTGGCTGTCAGGTTGGATAGTTGTATTGTTAGAAGATGTAATAAAAAAGGAGGTTTTGTAATGAGAAAGAGAACGGGGAAGGAAAAGTAGGAGTTTGGTCTTTTTGGGATTTAGGATCAATAGGTTGTGAGAGAGCCATTGTTCAGTGGATAGTAGGGCCTGTTGGGTTAGGGAGTGTAGTTCAGGAATGTTATTTGAGATGGATATAAGTGTGGAGTCGTCAGCATATTGAATAAGGGAGGATTCTTTGCATGAGGTGTAAAGATCATTGGTGAAGATGTTAAACAAAGGGGGTCCCAAGATGGAGCCTTGGGGAACACCAGTGGAGATGGGAAGGAAAGGTGAGGAGGATGAGAGCCATTTGACAGATTGTTCCCTGCCAGATAGGTAACTATTAAACCAGGCAAGTGCGGAGGGGGATAGGTGGAGATTTGCGAGTTTGGATAGTAGTAGAGGATGAGAGACAGTATCAAAGGCTTTGGAGAGATCTAGGAAGAGACAGGCAATGAGTTTATTGTTGTCTAGGGCCTCTGCAATGATATGAGTGAAGGAGAGGAGGGCAGTGGTGGT